>NW_006238927.1:6655764-6727116 GCF_000226075.1 Solanum tuberosum | reverse complement strand
TTCACGAGCCTTCCCATGGCCCGTGGTCTTCACCACTGGCCGTGAAGTGGCTCGTGAAGCTGAGCCACTTTGAGGCAACTTCAACCTAGCTACTTCCTTAGCCCCCACGAGCCACACCACGAGCCGTGGTGGTGGTCGTGAAGTGAGGAAGTGCTTCAGAAGCCTTGGCCCTTGGCTTGGGCCTTGCCCCTTGGCCTTGGCTCTTGCCCTTTGCCTTTGACTCATGTTGCCCTCACACTTAGCCCTAGTTGGCCTACTAAGCTACAGGGTGTTACAATGTATACGTTATAAAAATGTAGGGGACTCAATCACAAATTTTATTGATGATATTCTCATAATTAACTTTTCTTGATAACAAATAAGAAAAATTCACCATTTAAAAGAATCTTCACGTTATGAATGTCCAATTGATTTTCTTATAGTTCATCTCATCATTACAAATCCAGGTTGTCACACACAATAATGCCAAACTACAAAAGTATTGGGATTAGTAAATTTTTTATTGAATATAAAATGTGCTTCAATTGCACTAATCTTTGTACAATACAAGCTAGAAGTTAAAGAAGAGAACTTATATATAGCACATGTTTTCCCATAGACATTCTTGGTGATACGAAAATATTCAAGATTTATTTCATCCATTTTTTTTATATGATAATCATTTTTACATATATCATTAAAATCAACCAGTTTCTCCGAAACTTAGGAGAAAATATAACATTATCTATGATGACTTTATCTCTCCTAGGCAAAAGTGTAATGGTTTTTCTGAAGCCCTCTATCATATTAGTATTATCAAAAATCATGGTATGTTGATAATGTGTTATTAAAGAAAAAGAGGAAGAAGAAGAGGAAGAGGAGGAGAAAGAAGTTTAATCAACATTTAATCAAATTTTATAATTTTTTATCTTGCTAATATGAACAATAATATTAGGACAAAAAGAGTACTATAAGTTTTTCGAAACCAAATTGTTAGTCTTAAAAATGGTAAAACCAAACTTTAAATATAATGCACATTACAATACAAAGTCAGAATTCAATAGTTTTCATAAATAACCTAAGAAAGATAACTTTCATAAATATTCAGTTGAATAACTAATACAATAACAATTTTTCTAGGAAAGATTTTCATTGTGTGCCTCAGGTATGAGCTCAAAATCTCAAAGGTAAAGAAAAGACTGTTTTGGAGTACTTAATGTAGCATATCCTGAGTTGACACGTGTTGCATCATCTCCCAAGTTCACCTGTTGATGCCCATATAAATCTTCATTTCCTCTTTTTCTCTTTTTTTCTGTCCATAAAAATATTACAAAATTATAAAAATCAACGAAGGCAAAGATAATGAACATGAAAACAACAACAATAATACCAATATATATAGTAACTAGCTTACCAATGTTGGAAGGGATGTCACCCTCAGATAAGTAGTTAGCTTCTCCCCGATTTTTAATGTATACCCCATTATAAGATTTAGTACATGTTCCAACTACATAATTGTTTATCAACTTTTTACCGCGCACATGTGGTTTACGTCTCGATGTCACCTGCAAATTAAATCATTAATGATAATGTAAGAATATCAATGATGGTTGTGGTCATGCATATCTTAAGATTACTAAATTAATTGGTTATGTGATAAATAGTTTCATCCTATTGGAACATGTAGCTCGTCTCCTGCTTTGACTACGATTCCTAATCTACTTAGTAGTCCTAAGGACAAGGGATAGCTTATTTAGTGTAGTTAGGTCTCCTAGTTATATACAATTTGTATTACTATAGACATATACAGATGGTAAGAAATATCAGAGAGATAAAAGAGGCAGTAACTCATTAACGTTGCTGTATATTTCAGCTTTCCTTCATGTTCTATTATGGTATCAGAACCTAACACGGACTTTTCGTCCACCTCTCAGACGACTATGGCTCAAGTGAGCAACTCTTCTCCCTCCCCTCTCAACAACGCCCATCACTATATCTCGATAAAACTAACCTCTACAAACTACCTTTTCTGTAAAACACAAATCTCTCCATTTCTTCGAGGACAAGATCTTTTTGGCTATATTGATGGCAGTACCGTCTGCCCAACACCTCATATTGCAGAAAAAGATGGCGAGCAAAGGTGTTGTCAATCCAGAATATCTTCGATGGATCAAACAAGATTAATTAATTATGAGTCTCATCATCTCGTCTCTCTCTAAAGAAACGATTCCAATAATTATTGGACTATCCACATCAAAGGCTGTTTGGGTGCTCTTGCAGCTGCTTTCTCATATCCATCAAACACCAGAATCCTCAACCTTCACATGCAACTTCAAAACTTAAAACAAGATTATTTGAGCATCACTCAATATCATCACAAAGCCAAACTCCTTATTGATGAATTAGCTGCTGCTGGCCGTCCAATTTGTCTCCCCGATCAGAATATTTATATGTTTAAAGGTCTCCGGTGTGAATTCAAAGATATCATAACCACTCTTTCGGCTCGTCAAGAACCCGTTACTTTTGATGAACTGCACAGTCTTCTATTGAGCCATGAATTTATTCATGGTCAGGCCTTATCGTCACTCTCAATGTCACCCTCGCCTATGCCAGACTCGGCTGGAAATCCCTCTGCAAATTTCAGCCAGCGGTCCTCTCAAAATGAGCGTCAATACAACCATAATAATTATAGAGGACACGGCTGTAACAATAGGGGCCGAGGCGGTAATCGTGGTGGAAGACAAGGATATCGAGGAGGCTCATCTACCGAAAATCCATGGCCCTCACTTGACTCTCGCTCGCGATGTCAAATATGTAATGGTGTGAACCATCTCGCACCAAATTGTTTCCAGCGATACAATCAGACAATCAACTCGGCCACCTCAGCATATTTGTCTCAACAGTCACCGCCTATCACTCATCAGAATTGGTATCCGGACAGCGGCGCAACACATCACATCACCCCGATCTTTCTATCTTTGCATCATGTTGAGGATTATAAAGGAATGGATCAAGTTCACATTGGAAACGGACAAGGGCTTCCCATTCATCACACTGGTAATTCCCTATTTTCTCATCCTTCTAAATCACTTGCGCTTAATAATATTCTTCATGTACCTTCAATCACAAAACGTCTACTCTCCGTTCAAAGATTTGCTAGAAATAATGACGTGTTTTTTGAATTTCATCCCTCTCATTTTCTTGTTAAGGATCGAGCATCCAGGACGTTTCAGGTCGGAGCGATGATGGACTCTATTCACTCAATCTCCAACCATCCTACTCGAAATCATCCTCCAAGTCACCATCAACTTTCCTCTCAGCCAAGATGTCATCTGCGTACTGGCATCTTCGCCTAGGCCATCCCCACAAATGAGTGCTCCATCAATTCTTACAGAAGCATAGTTTTGTTCTAGTTTCAATTTTAATCATATTTGTAGTGCTTGTCAACTCGGCAAGTCCCAAAAGTTACATCTTCCAATTTCAATTAATAAAAGTTCATCTATTTTACAACTCTTATTTGTCGATGTTTGGGGTCCTTCCCCTCATTTATCTTCTGAAGGTTGAAAATATTTTCTTGTCTTTGTTGATGATTTTTCCAACTTTATCTGGGAATTTACAATGAAATTGAAATCGGAAGTTGCTTCCATTTTCCTCCAATTCAAGTTGCTTGTGGAAAATCACTTTAACACTAAGATTAAGTCAATCCAATCAGATTGGGGTGGTGAATTTCATGCTCTATCTCCCATCCTCTCTCAATTCGGTATCTCTCACCAAGTTTCTTGTCCTCACACACATGAACAACAAGGCAAAGTTGAACGCAAACATCGTATATAGTTGAAATGGGCTTAAGCCTCTTAGCTCACAGTTCTTCTCCTTCCCATTACTGGCAATTCGCATTTGATACAGCCGTATATCTAATAAATCGTCTCCCTTCCCCCTGGAACAACAACAAATCTCCATTTGAACTTGCATTCCATAGATCACCTGACTGTAGTCTTCTAAAAGCCTTTGGGTGCCTCTGCTTTCCTTACATTCGCCCCTATCATAAACATAAGTTTGACTTTCGTAGTGTGTCATGTATTTTTCTTGGGTACAACCACGTAGGCGGGCCTAGGGTTCTCTTTTATGTATGATATATGATTCATTAAGATTTAATATTAATCAATCAAATCTCGATCATTTAGTGTGTATCTTTTTATGTTGGAATCTAATCAATCACACCTTAACCATCAAGTACATTTTTAATGATACACTCATTTGATGGGTAGCAATGACTAAGATTTATAACATCATCTAATATAATTAACATAGCTATTCAAAGATTTCTTAAAAGATAACAATTCACCAATTTCATTTATTTACCGTCATTATTTTTCACAAATATCAACTACCACAATAAATTACCCACAACTACCATTCTTAATGACTACCATATCAAATCATTATAATCAGCTAACACCACCAACACCTACTATTTATAGTTATTATTGATACCAAACATGAGTAGAACAAAAATCATTGAACCTTATCGGCAATCACCATCATAAGTCACAACTTTATATTGTAAACCACCATCTATCACCACAATCATTAGTTATCACTACTATCAACTGCCACAATGAACTACCCACAACTACCATTCTTAAAGACCACCATAATAAATCATTACAATCAGCTAACACCACCAACAACTACTATTTACAATTATTATTTAAAATGACCATCGTTGGAATAAAAATCATCGAACCTTACCGGCAATTATCATCACCAGTCACAATTATATATTGTCAACCACCATCATATATCACCATAATCATTAGTTATCACTATTGTCCAATTATCAATCACCAACAAGCTACTACATTCAACTTCTATCACCATCACCATCAATAACTACTATCCACAACACCATCATTAGTCAATACACCATCCTCAATACACCACCAATGTAGCTAGCCATCACAACTCTCAACCATCATATAACTTTTTAAAAATATTTTATTGATGTAGTATTAGATTAATTTTAGTTTTCTTACATTTAAGGTAAAATGACTGAAAATACACATTTACTATGACGGAATTTGCTCTAACATACTCATACTTTATGGTGGTCCTATGACCCCCGAAATATTTTTTTAACGTACTTATGTTGATCAAAAGGTAAAAACAAAGGGGTTTGGTCATTATCACTCATTTACGCTTTCTAGAAACAGTAAAAATGGAGATCCCTTCATTTAGCCTTCACTTTTTCCTCAAAGAAACTAACTGACTTTTGAAATGTAATCTCATGAATCATTATATTCTTCCACAATCGAGTTTTGGCATATATGTGAAAAGGATTCATTTAAAAAATATTCAAGTGGGTACTAGGTCCTCCATAAAGTATGAGTATGTTACTACAAATTTGGTCATAGATTAGTGTAATTTTAGCCATTTTTTCAAAACTTTGTATTTATTAAATTTTAAATAACGAAATATTTTACATATTATGTGTTCAATAATAAGTAGCCTTATTATTTAGTATTCAAATTTTAATACATCATCTTAATATTAAGTAGTTTATTAGGAAATTTTTAATGCACATCTTATCAGTCAAATATACATTCAAATTTCAATATCTTGTATATAATCTTAAAACAAATAAGAGGTCTTAGACTTGTTAGAGAAATTCGCATACTACTACTATAATTATTACTATTATTTATATGCATTTAACATTTTTTTTATTCTTATTTTTATTTTTATTTTTATGAAATGATTAATTTAGCTTAAATGGAGAAATGAAAATTCATATAATCAATTTCAACTTGTTTGGGATTAATGAAGAGTTAAATGTTGTTGTTGTAGGCGATTCCGATGTTTTATCTTTAGGAAGAAAATCCATCTCTTTCTTCCATTAGACAACTAACATTAAAAAAGAAAATTAATAAAATTATTTATTTATGTTGATGCTTGAAAATTTTCTCTCTAAAAATAAAATTCTCCTTATAAAGTATAGCAATTAATTTTAGAGAAAAATTCAGAAATAGAAAAGATAATAGACATAGTAAGGTTCTATAGCTATAATTTCAGTAATTGTGCTACATAGCTATAGTTTTGTTTGTTATGGAGGCTGTAGTTTCTATATTCCGCTTGACCATTTGTATATTTCGCTTGCGAATATACAAATAGGGTAAGTATATATAAATTTAAAATTTTTACATTTTGGAATTTTTTAGGATTCCGTTTGTATATTACGCTTGCCAATATACAAATATGATAATGTATTATGAATTTTTTTTAAAACCGTATACAAATAGCTAGGGTAAGCATATACAAATTCACGATTTATACAATCAAAAATTAAATGATACAAATTCTAAATTTATACAATCAGAGACCGAAATATACAAATTCTGAATTTATACAATTGGGAAACGGAATAGCAAAGTTTCGCAAAACTATAACCATGGATTAAAAATAATTGAAGCTATAACTATATTACAGAATATACTTTAGATGTTTGTCATTTTGCATAATTTTTCCTTAATTTTATAATGGTGAATAATATTATATGGACGAAAGTTATCTTGAAAGACCTATCATTTTTTTTGCATTAATGAAGGACTTCACTAAAAAACCGTAAAATTAGGGATTAGAATTTAGACTTATATTTATTTATATGAAATATTTAATTGTTGATGTTGTTATACAATTCATATATTTTAGCTCTAGAGAAGAACATTTTTCTTTCTTTCATAACACAATAACATTAAAAAATTGTTCAAGAGTCCATAAAAAGATTTTTGTGCATATCTCAAAAGGATGAAAACTAACACCTTGTAATTGAATTTCTAAATCTTACCTCAACAACATCAACTTTTGATTCTTGAGATTCAAGTAAAGATATGGGAACTTCCATCAATGTTGCATCTTCATTACCAACTTTGTACTGCTTATCCATATCCAAGTTGCAAATATGAAAAAGTTATTTAAAACTTTTGTAAACTAAAAACTTGTATGAAGTGAAGGAGAAGGTTTTAAAAAAAAGATGTGAACAACTCACTTACTATGTTTCATGTAATATTTTAAGAACTTAATCAAAGTGATACAATACCAAAAAAAAACTTAAGAAAATAAAGGTGTATTCATCAATAGTATACATTATGTAACAAGATCAATGATGGTTGTGGTCTTGCATCTCTTAAGTTTCACTAAACTCATTGAATGTGTGACAAAAAAAATCATCTTAAATTCAATTTTCTTTCAAAAAAAGTTAATTTTTTTTGGGTCAAATTAATTTTGAAAGCTTCTATTTTTAATGAAATTGTTAAACTTACTGCAAACTCTATCGCATATTAAATTAATCCTCACCATAGTAACAATTATTTCTCCTGTAGTTTGGCCAAATCTAAGAGGATCGATCTCCTCTATTCTGACGTAAATTTACTAGAAATTACATCCTTAAATTGGAAAAAATAAAAATAAATGACTAGATAAAGAAGGAAAACTATGAAAAACTTAGATCCATCTGACTAGTGCTAGTGATAAATTTTCAAACTGGAAAACTACTATGTTTTTCATTGCAGTGATTTGTGAAATGACTCTATCTAGTTATTATTAATATAATTATCCTCCCTATCTAAAAACATGTATGCATTTTTTTAGAAAATTTAAAATATGAAAAGATCATTTGAGATAGTTTGGTTATGTCATAGGTTGAGACTATGGAAAATAGAGGTATTAAATATTATAAGGAAGAAGGTTTTCTATGAGGACTTATCATTTTTTGACATAATGCATACTGAACTAAAAATATCGCACAACAGAGAAAAATATGTGTATGGGTGATATCTACTAGTAAGTATTAGTATTTATGTCTCATATGTTTGCATTAATAAATATTTGATTTAATCCTTCAGACATAAACTATTAAATCTCTATGTTTTTTTGTTTGAACCTTAATCATTAAGTTAATTTTATTATGATGCAACCATTTATTGGGTCTGGATAGGTATAAATGATTAGATCTATAACAAAGTCTCATATCATTAACATGTCTATTCAAAGATTTCTGAGTATTTATATGTTGTTGTTGTGAAATGATTAAATTATTTTAGCTCTAGAGAAGAACATTCTTTTACTTTCATAACACAATTATCATAAAAAAGTTGTTCAGGTATCTATCAAAAAATATTGTATTAAGGAAAAAAATTAAGCACCTTTTAAGTAGAGATGCTTTTCAAAAGCTTACCTCTAAATCAACAACTTTTGATTTTTGAGGTGTGATAAAAGATATGGGCACATCCATTAACATTGCATCTTCATCACCACAAACTTTGTGCTGGTTATCCATATTCTAGTAGGAAAAAAAAACACGTAGTTAGATCTTATGTAAGATGGAAATATTTTGTGAAGTAATGGAAAAGATTTTTAAAAAAGATGAAAACTTCTAGCTTGCTAGTATATTATATTTATGTGTCAAGTAATATCTTAAGAACTTAATCAAAGTGCTAGAATACCCACACAAAAAAATTCAAAGTACAAGATGTTTGTCCATCAATTTATACATTCCGTAACAAGAATAATTATTGGTGTGGTCATGCATCTCAAACAATTTACAAAGTACATTGTATGTGTGATAAAAAAAAATAGTCTTGATCAAACTTTCTTTCAAAAAAAGTTACAAATTTTGGAAAAACTCAATTTTTAAAGTCTCTCTTTTTAAGAAAATTTTTAAAGGCACCCACAACCTCTAGATCTATCACAATTTAAATTAATTTTCACCCATAACAATAATGGTCGAACCTAAGATAATAATTTTTCTTTATTAGAACTTGCATTCTTGAAATAAAAATAAATTGTTAGGTACAGAGAGGGATAAAAATATGAAAAGCTTAGATCCATCAAAAAAATTCGAATTTCGATCTATTGTGATCATGCATCTCTCAAGATTCATTGGATTAGTGATAAAAAATTTATATTAAATTTAATCTTTTAAAACAAATTAAGAAATTTGGAGAAAACCAATTTAAAAAACATCTCAGTCCAAGAAAATTGTTAAAAGTGGTTGCTACCTTTAGATCTATAACAAGTTAAATTTATTTCTACCATATCAAAAATTATTTCTTTTAAAATTTGGTCAAACTCAAAATGATCGATCTCCTCTCTTTCTCCCTAGATGTACTAGAACTTGCATCCATAAAATAGTAAGAGAATATTAATAACATCAAAGAAAAAGAAAAAAAAGAAAAAGATCCTAGATAATTTAATCAGGAAGATATATATATATATATAGAGAGAGAGAGAGAGATAGATCAATAAAATTATCAATGCATAAGTGTAAACCTCAAACTTTTTTGTAGCCGTTTAACTGGATTAAGAATCTTGTTCTGATAGAATGAACACAAAAGGCGGAGAAGGCAAAGTGAGAGTAAAAAGAAACTAGCTATATATATACCTAGTGTCTTTACTTTTTTTTCCTTTGGACACTCTTTTGGTTGGTAGAATTAAAGGCAAATTCATGTAATCTTCCTTTTGAATAGTTTTTGTGTGTGTTTGAGATAATCTCCTAAATAGTCATTCAAATATGGAAAATATTTCACTAAAATTATTTTTAATCGATTTTCCTATATAAAGTCATCCAACTATAACTTTATGTCCTAGAAAGAAAAAAATATTTTTTTCAATAGATTTCTTAGTTGGCATACCATGTCGAATTAATTCCTTATCCTCGTCTCATGCATGATAAATCCTAAATTAAATTTTAGTACCAAAATATTAAATATAGCTGTTTAATTTTAGATAGATATATCAATTTAATTTCTTAATTATTTTGAAATTAAATCTTATCATCCTAACGAGGATGATATTGTCACGACTCAGACTGTCATGAGTAGCACCAACACTAATCAACCTGGTGGGAGAACCAAAGACTAACCCGAACCAACCAACACTATATAAATAAAACCAAGTTTTAGCATAAAAATAAAGGAAACCATTAAGTTACTAGAGAATTGAATTCTCATAAACTCAATTAGATAATTAAAACAATTGTGACACGGAAATTACCCCAAGAACTAAAAGTCATCATACCAAAACTCTAAATAGTTAAACTTGAGATGCAACCCCGAAACTGAACATCAACTAAAACCTATAAGTCTATGCCTGAATAAATGGACAAGAAGATGCAGAAGAATCCATGGTAGCCTGAAAGATGGAGCTCACCCTTGGACTCGGAATTAGATGTCTCTCCATAGAGGTCTTGAAATAACCGTCCGAAGATGTCATGTACTCAACATGAAAAAAAAATTATGTGCAGTACCAGTACACAAACCATAGAGTACTTGTAGGATCAAATGGCCAGACCAAGATATGAATATAAATGGTCACTACAATACAGTAACATAGAACAATGTATAACATAACAACAATTATCAACCACATAGACTCTAAGTCACATGTCATGAAACAACAACACTTGGGTCAAATAATGCATAACTACATGTCCCACATGATCACAATACAAATATCGTGTCCTCTCAAGGAACTTAAAATCACATGCATGGTTCTCTCACGGAACCCAAACCCTGGTTGTTAGTGTGCTGACATGGTACCCGAGCATACATAGTTAGTTTACCAGTGTGGTACCCAAGTCATTCATTGTTAGCGTACCAGCAGGGTACCTAAACCAACCAGTAATCACAAATATTCATTAACAATCACATAGCATAATGCCACTTGCAAATCACAAGTTCATTACATCAGATTACCTACATGATGTCATTTCATATGTCTCCCTACCATGAATTGCAAAAATGATACTACGAAATAGTCGAAATGCATACATACATAGTTGTAAACATTGTCATGAACCAAAAAATGTGTTTGATGACATTCTTTTTATCCCACCAAGATAAGACAACTTAAAACCAAAGATAATGATAAAAGGCGGAAGTAAAGAGAGAATACAAGTCTAGCACCATAATGTAATGCAAAAATCATAAGAAACCTAAATAAACTATAACACCTCAGAAATCTAACTAAGAATGAACAAGAGGAAAATAGTGGACCACAAGGGGGGAATAGACCGTGAATAGGACCACGACCCGTCACCCTCATTGTGGCTCACAACCAACAACAAGGTGGAGGACCACGAACCCCTACAAAGGCCATGGAACTCCACATGGGCTATCAGGTTGGCATTGAAAACAAACAAAAACCACCGAACGCCCTGTGAGGAACCACGGACCACTAGACGGGCCGTGGAACCCCACATGGGCCGTTAAGTGGCCCGTGAAAAATGACCCCAGTACCACCCCAACTTCTGTGAGGAACCATGGTTGCCCATACAGTCTGTGGTGCTTCACACAGTCTGTGAATGGGCCCGTGAAAGGGGACTGTCAGCTTTTAAGTCAGGGTCATTTTTATCTTTTTCCCAATGAGTTGGGCACTTAAATTATGTCATTTGATGCCTAAATTACGTCTTTTTACTCAGTCTAAGCCTAATAATCTAGTTAGAAATAACCTAGAACCCTTATTTTCTTAAAATCATCTAACTTAGAAAGAAAAGGTTAGAAAGAGGCGACAGTTTCTCCCAAGAACAAGCAGAGGTTTTCTTCAAGTTCAGCCCCGAAATTCAAAGGATTTCTCCGTAGTTTTCATCAGCAAGTATGTTGGATTTCACTAGTGGATTATTGGACTTATTAGGTCCCTATAATTCAGTTAGTTCTTCGATTTCTCATAAACTTTTCAAACCTAGGGTTTCCATATTTTGAAGATTTGTTTTGATTTTAGCTGTTATAGTTTCCATTATCTAAATAAAATGTTTCTTGGTGAATTAGTATAGTTACATGCATAGAAATCAGAACCCTAGCTTGTGTAAATTTATCATATTTCATGAATTATACTTGCAAGGCAAATAAGACAAAAAATATTTCTTCAAAATTTGAATGCCATATCTTCAGTATATATATGTTGCATTCTCAATTAGCATATTAGTTCATTTTAGCTTTTCATAATCAGCTGGGAGTAGACTTAAAATTGAGTTGGACTAGGGTTCAAGTACCCTTAAGTCCCCGCATAGGTTTATAAGTCCCCTTTGTTGAGCATTAATTTTAGTGATCACGCCACAGTCATCCCTCTATACCCCCTGGCAAGGTATATTGGGTCCTCTCGATGGGGCGTATACATTTAACTCCATATTTAGCTCACATGGTTTATGTTGGTTAATTGGACCTCCACAGTCAGACTCTTATTGCATTCACCATATTTTTAGCATTTACATCAGTATACAGTTTAGCATGTTATCTTCATGATTAGTACTTGATCATTGCATCCAGTTTAGTTTAATTATACTTCAAAACAATTTATTTCATTGTTCATATATATTGTTCAACTTAGCATATATATATCCTACATGCTCAGTACATTCAAAGTATTGACGCATACTTTTGTGTTACATCGTTTTATGATATAGGTTCAGGAATTCAGCATCCAGATCACTCTTAGTTCGACTCCCGATTTGAATTCAGCAGCTTTAGTGGTGAGTCCTTATACTTCGAGGACAATAGACATTCTTTACTTTTCAGTCTTTGTTTTAGTTTTCAGTCTTGTTAGAGTTAGCTAGGGGCATGTCCCAGCAACTCAATTCAGTTAGAGGCTTTTCAGACACTAGTAGTAGATTCAGCTCGAGTTGTTAAGTGTTGTTTCACTCATCACTAAACTCTTACAATGTCTTATATATTCAAACTAGTTGGGTTTACCCCATTCAAAATATCCACTGTTATTAGCTTCCGCATAGTACATGATTTACTTAGTTATTTTTTTAGTATGCTTGCTATATGCCAGACTCAGGGTTAGCTTTGGGTCACTCATGATCATAGGTCCCCGTGTTATGTCTAAGAGGTAGCCTTGGGGCATGACAAACTTTGTATGAGAGAATCACGTTCAATAGTCTTAGGGTGTCTGAGAGTCGTACTAAGCAGAGCTTCTTTCAAGGGTGTGTAGAGCACCACACCTATGAGGGAGAGGTTACTAGGTGTTCTAAGAAAATTTCTCTTCTTGTGTTATTCCTATCGTGCGTGAAGTGTGATTCAACTTCTCCTTTCTAATCCGTTGTTATGCATTTCAGATCATGCCTCCTAGCAAAGCTAACACATGAAATGCTAACGCAGTTCCTCTAGTCCCAAACCATGAGGTTACAAATTCAGAATTCCAAAATGTGATCCAGCTTTTGGCTCAGACCGTAGCAAACTAGAACAATCAGTAGACCCCAGTTCATGGAAACCCCACTGGTTGATCAACTGCAACCAGAGTTCAAGACTTTGTACTTATGAATCTTCGTGAGTTTCTAGGGTCGCCGGTAGGTGAGGAACCACATAACTTCATTGATGAGGTCAAAAATATTCTTTAGGTAATATAAGTGACAGGTACTGATAGGGTGGAGTTGGCATCCTACCATCTTAAGGATGTGGCTCATATCTGGTTCACATAGTGGAAAGACAACAAGGGTGCGGATGTAGCTCTTATGACATAGGACTATTTTGCTGGAGCTTTTTTGGACAGGTTCTTCCTGAGAGAGTTGAGGGAGGGTTCAATGTCAGTCCAATAATACAGGCTGAAGTTCACCCAGCTCTCCAGATATGCTCCACATATGTTTGCCGATTTAAGAGCACAAATGAGCAAGTTCTTGTTTGAAGTATCCGATCTAGTGAAGACTGAGTGCGTGAATGCCATGTTATTTGGAGTTATGAATATCTCCAGACTAATGGTTCATGCTTAGCAGGTTGAGGGATATAAGCTTAGGGAAATGGCCAAGGATACCAAAAAGTCTAGGACGAGTAACTATGGATACTCTCAGAAGAGGTCGGGTGGTAGAAATCGCTCAAAGTTTCAGCAGAGGTCTACAACCCTAGCACCTTCATAAGCTAGCGCTCCATCCCCCAGGTTTCGACAGGATCAGAAAGGGAGAGCATCAGGATCTAAGTCACAGGGGAGTGCTTCAGGTAACCAAAGTTTTCCAACTTGTCCAAAGTGTGGTAAGAATAATCCAAGAGAGTGTCTTGTAGGCAGAGAGGGGTGCTTTGGGTATGGTTAGTCTGATCATAGGTTGAAGGATTGCCCTTCTTCAAGTCAAGGACAAGGAGGTAACATGGCTCAGTCACAACTTCAGCAGCTCCAGCGGGTTGCCCCAGTCAGCAAGGTGCTTCGTCTGGTATAGATGGTGGGCAGTGCCAGAACACGTTGTATGCTCTTCAAGGTCGCAAGGACCAAGAAGATTCTCCTTATGTGGTCACTGGTACATTGCAAGTCTTCCATTTAGAATTTTATGCATTGTTAGATCCACGGGCTACACTTTCCTTTGTAACTCCTTATATAGAAGTAAACTTTGGTGTCAGTCCAGGAACTCTCACAGAATTCTTCTCAGTCTCTACTCCAGTTTGTGACCTAGTTATAGCTCGACAGTTATACAAATATTGCACTATCACAGTTTCCCAGTGAGGTAGAATAAGAAATGGTAGATTTCGATATTATTCTAGACATGGATTGTTTACATTATTGTTATGACTCGGTCGATTGTAGAACTAGGATAGTTCAATTTCAGTTTCCAAATGAGCCAGTCTTTGATTAGAAGGGTAGTAAATAATTTCTTGTAGGTCGATTTATCTATTACCTTAATGTCGAGAAAATGATTTCTACTGGGTATATCTATAATCTTTTTCGAGTTAAGGATTAGTACTCCGAAACCCCAACTCTTGAGACTGTCGTAGTGGTAAATGAGTTTCCAGAAGATCTTCCTGGAGTCCCTCCCGAAAGGGTAATCAACTTCAGAATAGATCTTCTTCCATATACCCAGCCTATTTCGATTCCTCCTTACAGAATGGCTCCAGCTAAGCTAAAGGAATTGAAAGAATATTTTAAAGACCTTTTAGATAAGGTCTTCATCATACCCATTATCTATCCATAGGGTGCTCCAATGTTGTTCGTGAAAAGGAAAGACGATTCTCTCAGAATGTGCATTGACTATCGGCATTTGAACAAAGCCACAATCAAGAATAATTATCTCATCCCTAGAATTGATGACTTGTTCGACCAACTTCAGGGTGCTAGTTTATTTTCTAAGATAGACCTCATACTCGGCTATCATCAGCTCAGAGTCAGAGATAGTGAAATCCCGAAGACAACCTTCAAGACTCAATATGGTCACTATGAATTTGTAGTTATGTCTTTATTAGGACTAACAAATTCTCTCGCAACTTTCATGGACTTAATGATCAGGGTGTTCAAACACTATTTGGACTTTTTCGTCATTGTCTTTATCGATGATATCCTCATTTATTCTTGGAGTGAGGAAGAGCATGAGATTCATTTGAGAGTTGCTCTACAAACCCTCAAAGATCGCCAGCTATTCACTAAGTTCAACAAATGTGAATTCTGGTTACAGTTTGTAGCTTTCATTGGTCATGTGGTATCCTGCGAAGGGATCCGAGTGGATTCTCAAAAAAATGAGGCAGTACAACACTGTACCAGACCCACCTCTCCGACTAATATCAGAAGTTTCTTGGGTTTGTACGGTTACTACCAGAGGTTTGTTGAAGGATTTTCATTCATAGCTTCCCCATTGACCAAGTTGACTTAGAATAAGGTCAAGTTTTAGTGGTTAAATGAGTGTGATAAAAGCTTCTCATAACTGAAGACTATGTTGACGACAACTCTTTTCTTAACTCTACCAAATGGGTTAAACGGTTATGTGGTTTATTGTGATGCATCCAGGGTCGGCCTAGGTTATGTGTTGATGCAGTAATGTAAGGTCATAGCTTATGCTTGACAACTTAAAGTCCACGAGAAGAACTACCCGACTCATGACCTTAAGCTTGCAGCCGTAGTGGTTTCCCTAAAGATTTGGAGACACTACTTGTATGGTGTTAATGTTGATGTGTTCACAGCTCATAAGAGCCTCCAGTATGTGTTCACAGATCATAAGAGACTCCAATATGTGTTCACCCAAAAATGTTGAATCTTCGTTAGAGGAGATGGATTGAATTCCTCAAAGACTATGACATGAATGTGCTCTATCATCTGGGTAGGGCCAATATAGTGGTTGACGCCCTCAGCAGACTATCAATGGATAGTCTAGCACATATTAAGGAAGAGAAGAAAGAATTAGCCAAAGATGTTCACTGGCTTGCTCGCTTAGGAGTTTGACTTATGGACACGTAAGATGGTGGTGTGATAGTTTAGAATGTGTCAAAATCTTCATTGGTAGCGGAGGTTAAGGAAAAACATGATATTAATCCTATATTAATTCAGTTGAAAGATGTAATTCATTAGTAAAGAGTTGAGGTTTCTCCCAAGGGGGAGATGGTGTGCTTTGCTACCAGGGTCGCTTATGTGTTCCTAATCTGGGTGAGTTGAGGAAGAAAATCCTTAATAAAGAGATACTAAATAAAATAAGAATAAAAATAAATAGATTAATAAAAGTAACATGAGCACCTGGGGAGACCGGAGAGCTGTTGGCGGGGCAGAAGCACTCTTAACGTCATCCTCACCTTCCTCCGGCTTACCTTTTTGGATATATAATCCAAGTTGAGAGTAGAGTTACAGGAAAAGCCGTCTGATGGAAAACAACTTTCACGTTCGGTTCGTGCCATATGCGCTTAGACTTTACTTTTTCCCCCTTTTTCTTCCCGGTCCAATATTTGTTCTCGAAGGTCTTCGTTTTCCCCCTTGGCCTTAGATGAGGCAAAGGGGGGTTTTGCAAGCATCGAGATAGATTCCATAAAGGGAAGGCGAACTGCCTAGCAAAGAGAAAGGGCGGAAGGGCCGATGTTTTGGGATTCTTATAGTTTCTATTATATAATAATTGGGATCATAGAGAAAAGAAAATGACAAAACAAAAAGGACAAAGGTAAGGATAGATAGAGGTTTAGTCAGCTATTGTCCTATTTTCTTTTTTCTTCTCGATGAGAGGCTTCCCCAACAGCACTGGCAACGGCCAAAATATGAGACCCGAAGGGCCCGGCGGGTTCTCCCTTGAACAAATTCTTAAAGGTTAGGTTACTACCTGCTTCTACGGAACCAATTCTTCCTTAACTAAGTCAAAGAGCGGATTCGTACTATCCTGTTAAACAGTCGAGTGCAAAGCCCACCCCTCTTTTCCCCCCTTTAATGAAGGACACAGCCAAAAAAGGTAAGCGCCTAGCGCGAGCCTTATTTATTAGTTTAGTAATGTCAAGCTTTGGCTTCAGAATTGTCTTTCATTCCAAGGCATAACTTGTATCCATGCGCTTCATATTCGCCCGGAGTTCTTTTGCTGCCAACCATACAATATAATGGTGTGACAATGCAAACAATGACCAAGATCCGTAGTAACCCAAGGGCTATCCAGTCAGAAAGGCAACCTCACTCATTCTTGCCTTAATCATGGGAGGTAAGACAAGAAATGTGTTGAGGCCCAACGAGCTGTTGACTATTGAAGATGCTAAAGTACTCCCGAATATACAAGACATAAGGGGAGTATATAACACTCATAGGGCTTTCTGGATGTAGATGATGATATCTATAGAGATGGATCTTTCTATATATCGTAGAATGAAGTAGCACATGGGTGGAACATTTCTTGATCGGTCGCTCAAGAGACTGTGAAGCGAGGCCTCACACATCAAACCATATCTTTATCTTACTGAACCGAGTGAGGTATAGTTCAAGTTAGAGGGCATATGAATATGAAATAGCATATGATGAGATTGGTCAATCTTTCTCATTGCTTGACTAAAGAATGCATTTTTTGGCTCTAGCACTCCCGTCATGAGACGTAGAAGCAAAAAAAAGAAATATTTATCCAAGTGCCACTAAGATTTACCGTAATCTATAAGAAGTCTTTTGATGGAATAACATGAAGAGAGACATCACATATTTTGGGGCTAAGTGTCCTAACTGTTAACAAGTTAAAGTAGAACATCAAAAACCAGGACATGTGTGACTCAAGATATTAACATTCCTACATGGAAGTGGGAAGTGATAAACATGGATTTCGTTACGGGTTCACCTCGTACTGGCAGAAACATGACTCCATTTGTGTGATAGTGGACAGAGTCATTAAGTCAACTCACTTCTTGGTTGTCAAGACTACAGATTCAACTGAGGATTTCACCAAAGTTTAAATCAGTGAGATACTAAGGTTTCATGGGGTTCCCTTTTCTATCATCTCACATAGGGGTCCTCAGTTTACCTCTCATTTCTGGACATCATTTCAAAAAGGTTTTCGTACTCAAGTAAATCTCAATACAACATTTCATCCGCGGATGAATGGTTGGGCAGAGCGTACCATTTAGATCTTAGAGGACATGACTAGAGTTTGCGTTATCAATTTCAAGGGTAGTTGGGATGGTCACCTACCTCTCGTAGAATTCGCCTTTAATAATAGCTTTCATTCCAGTATTCAGATGGGCCATTATAAGGCACTGTATGGGTGTAGATGCAGGTCCCATGTTTGTTTGTTCAAAGTAGGAGAAACAGCCTTGATGAGGCTAGATTCAGATCATGAGGATATAGAGAAAGTTCACCTCATCAGAGATAGACTAAAGACGACTCAAAGTCGTATGAAGTTTTATGCATATGTAAGGAGAAAAGACTTAGAGTTTGAAATCGATGATTGGTTTTCCTGAAAGTGTCACCCATGAAGGGGGTGATGAGATTTGGCAAGAAAGGAAAGCTCAATTCCAGGTATGTAGGTCCTTACAGAATCATGAAAAAGGTTGGTAGTGTGGCTTATCAGTTAGAGTTGCCAGCAAAACTAGCAGCAGTTCACCCAGTCTTTCTCATTTCCTTGTTGAAGAAGTGTGTGGCTCATCCGGCATCGATAGTACCTTTAGAGAGTGTTATTGTGAAGGATAGCCTCACCTATGAAGAGGTTCGAGTTGAAATTCTTGGGCGTCTGGTTCGTAGGTTTAGAAATTAGGAAGTCGCTTCTGTAAAGGTTTTATGGAGTAGTCAGTCCATAGAGGGAGCTACTTGGGAAGCACGCATCCATGAAGGCCAAATATCCTCACCTCACTCCTTCCGATTAAGTTTCAGATTTGAGGTAATAGTTCTTCTCCAGTCTCTCAGTTTACTCTTGTGTAATTCGGTCTCAGTAACTTATTCCCTCAATTATCCTTGCATTTCAGCATTTTTGCATGTTGATGGAACTCATTTAAGTTAGATGTATGTTTCTATTGCTCAGTGGTAGGGATTGCAGCTCTTTCCCTCCATACTCAGCTTGTTTAGTCTTCATTTGAGGACGAATGATCCCAAGGGGGAGATATTGTAACACCTAAGAAATCTAACTAATACCAAAAAAGAGAAAAAAGGGTGAACCACAGAATGGCCCACAAACCAATAATAGAACCACGACTCGTCACCCTCATCGTGGCTCACAACCAGCAACAAAGTGGAGGACCACGAACCCCTACACAAACTGTGGAACTCCACATGGGCTGTCACGTTGACAGTGAAAATAAACCAGAACCACCCAATGCCTTGTGAGGAACCACGGACCACTAGATGGTCCATGGAACCCTACACGGGCCGTTAAGTGGCCCGTGAAAAATGACCATTACCACCTCAACTTTTGTGAGGAACCACGATTGCCCATATGGCCCGTGGTACTTCACACAGTCCGTGAATGGGCCCGTGAATGAGGTCTGTCAGCTTTTAAGTTAGGGTCATTTTGGTCTTTTCTCCTATGAGTTGGGCTTTTAAACCATGTCATTTGATGCCTAAACTATGTTGGTTTACTCGCTCTTAGCCTAATAATCTAGTCAGAATATAACTAGAACCCTCATTCTCCTAAAATCATCTATCTTAGAAAGAAAAGGTTAGAAAGAGGCGCCAATTTCTCCCAAGAACAAGCAGAGGTTTTCTTCAAGCTCAGCCCCGATATACAAAGGATTTCTTCGTAGTTTTCATCACCAGGTATGTGGGATTTAACTAGTGGGTTCTTTTCATCCATTACGTCCCAAAAATTTAGTCAATTCTTTGATTTCTCATAAACTGTTCATACCTAGGGTTTCTATATTTTGAAGATTTGTTGTGATTTTAGCTATTATAGTTTCTATGATATAAATAACTTGTTTATTTGTGAATTAGTGTAGTTCCATGTATAGAACTCAGAACCCTAGCTTGTGTAAATTTATGATATTTCATGAATTATACTTGCTAGGCAAATCAGACAGAAAATCATGCTTCAAAATTCGAATGTCATATCTTCGGTATATATATGTTGCATTCTCAGTTAGCATATTAGTACTTCAAGCTACTCCGTATTTCAGTGCATTTTAGCTTTTCATATTCAGTTGGGAGTAGACATTGTGTCGAGTTAGACTAGGGTTCAGCGTACCCTTAAGTCTTAGAACTACGTGCCCGTGTAGGTTGACAAGTCCCCTCTATTGGGTATCAGTTTTAATGATCACTCCAGAGTCATGCCTCTATATCCCTGGCAAGGTATATTGGGTCCTCTCAATGGGGAGTATACATCGAACTCTACGGTTAGCTCACGTGTTTATGTCGGTTAATAGGACCTCCCACAGTCAGACTCTTATTGCATTAACCATGTTTTCAGCATTTACATCACTATGCAATTCAACAAGTTATCTTCATGATTAGTACTTTGTCATTGCATTCAGCTGAATTTTTAGTTATACTTTCGTACAGTTTATTTCTTTGTTCAGCGTATTTATATATAGTTCAGCTTAGTATATCTATATCCTGCATGCTCAGTATATTCAAAGTACCAACACATACTTTTGTGCTACATCATTTTTTGATGTAGGTTCAGGTATTCCGAATCTAGATCACACTTAGTTCAACCCCAATCTGAATTCTACAGCTTCAGTGGTGAGTCCTCATACTTCGAGGACAATAGACATGCTTACTTTTTATTTTTTATTTCAGTTTTCAGTCTTGTTAGAGTAAGCTAGGGGCATATCCCAACAACTCAATTCAAATACAGGCTTTTCAGACATAGTAGTAGAGTCAACTCGAGTTGTTAAGTGTTATTTCACTCATCATTAAACTTTTATCTTATATATTCAGACTAGTTGGCTTTTCCTCATTCCAGATAAACACTCTTTTTAGCTTCCACATAGTACATGATTTACTTAGTTATTTCTTATGCTTGTTATATGCCAGACTCAAGGTTAGCTTGGGGTCACTTGTGATCTTGGGTCCCGTGTTATGTCTAGGGGGTAGCCTCGGGCGTGACATAAACCTCCAAAATTTGGTTTTCACGAGTACAAGAATCTAATTTGTTACAATTGTTTAGAAAGAAAATATAAGTCTCAAATGATATTATTTCTAAAGTAGAACAGTATATGGGAGTAAGAGGGTTCGCAGGGATGACAAACAACTACCTCCAAAATCTTCACAGAAAGCCTCAGACAAAAAGAGAACTGAGAGAATCACAAAGATCTTGGATCATAACTTACACAAATGTAGAAGCAAGGGATGAGTACAAGCAAAACGGTACTCAACAAACAAACTCCTAAATGCAAAGCAAAGTATTATAGAATACGGGTACTCCTAATGCTCCAATTGAACCTCCTCATAACTAGCACCTGCATAAAAATTCTGCCAAACCTAACAATTTTTTATTTGTATAATATATAGCACAATAACCCCATTCACTAGGCAGATGTCATAAACATAGATACAATGATCAACAATCAAAAGTTCTTCAATAGCACACACAAGTTCATAGATGGTAATGATGTGCAATGCAACAAAACGACATATCATGTAAGGTGATGCATGTCTATCCTACGATACACATACGTTTAGACTCAGATCGGAACCTATGGAAGAGTTATCAGTACATGCATCTGCCACGGAGCGCATGTCCCAACCCCTCAATATAGAACATGCATGGTGTGTGTGGCTCGACCCCTCAGTATAGAACTTGCAAAAACCATTTTCCATCGGCATTTTCATCACAATAATCTCATCAGAGTGCTTTAGCTCCAATACAAGTATGCTTATTTACAAAAATATGACAGATGACAATTTACATATAAATACACAACCCAAACATAATAGAGTTAAATTTTCAAATGAGTCACCACAATTAAACCAAACCATTCTCAACAATTGTCACGACCCGAGCCTACACCCTGGACGTGGCCGGCACTCGAGAACCATTGTTGGTCCCCAAGTGAACCCTCATCCTGGCTGACTTCAAGCGGAAGACTAACTCAAGCATACAAAGCTTAAAAAATGAATAAATTCAATAAACTCAACTTTTCAAAACATTAACTCAAATGAACAACTTAGAATAAAAATAATATATTCAACTCGCCATAAAATAGGCACTTAAGTCTTTAAAACATTTAATAAAATAATGATACATACTTCTCAACTATACTGACTATCTATGAAGCCTCTAACTGATAAAGATGGAAGTCAGGACAAGACCCACGACATCCTAACAACTGATATAACTGAAAGGTAAATGAAATCCTCCGGAAACAAGGAGGCTCACCATAGCTAACTCTAACTCTCAAATGTATCAACGAAGCTCCTGCTGATGATCCTGAATACCTATGTCTGCATGATGAGAAGATGCAGGCCAAATGGCTCAGTACGTGGAATGTAAGAGCATGTAAGAGGAATTCTAAAACTTAAACATAATCTTGAAACTTGATAAACAGGAAACATACTCACCTCTTTTCAATCTTACTTAACTCAAGGAATACTCCAAACTACTCAAAACTACTCAAACTTACTCAACTCAGAAGTACTTAAGGATAAGATACTCAACTCAGAGATTAGATACTCAACTCAAGGATATGATATTTGACTCTGGGTACTCAACTCTGGATACTCAAATTTGAAAACTCAACTCAATATGACTGAACTCATTTCAATATAAAGCAATTTAAAACAAGTGCAATATAAAGAAAACAAAACTGTTTAAAAAACAATGTTGTCAACTCTGTGTGTATGCAATGATACAACATAACTCTAAAAATGTATGTAAAAAATAACAAATAAATTGTGTATATAAGAATACAATAACTTATGTGGGAGTTTCTCTAACCGACAACCATCACTTAAGAGTTATAGTGACGATACAACACTTTACCTCATGCTACCAAGGACCATCATATACCTTGCCATCAGCATAGGACCTGAACTACTAAGTGGATCCACTAGTTTATTGTGAAAAGGTTTCATCTAAAGAGTATGACCCTTTTCTACCCATGGTGGCTACATGGTTTTATGGAGACGTGAGTTATCTGAACTCATACTCGCCCCCAATTCGGTGCTCAATACTACTCCCAAATAATACTAGCTCTTATGTTTTTAAAAAACAAACTTCTTCTGTGATTTGAGATTAGTGCTCAAAAACTTAGCCCAAAGGCTATCTTGGAAATCTTAGTTTCCTCTCTTGCTTCATTTAGAAAGCGATTACTCTTTTCTGAAAACTAGCCCGAAGGCTCTTTGGAAATCTCAGTTTCCGTTCTTATTTAAATGTGAAAATATTTTAAATCTCTTTGGGAATACTTAGTCCCCATATACTTTCTTTACTGAACTCAAAACTTAAGTTTTTAAACAAAGTTAAAACGTTTGTAAAAGACTTCTTAAAATATGGTTCATGCCGAATTATGAACATGAACTACTCAATTCAAGGTTTTCAATAACCATAGATAGAACTCAAATACTTAGAACTCAAGAACTTCAATGATATTACTCATTTCAAGAATGCTCAACTCTGATTTCATGCGGAATTATGAGCATGAACTACTCAACTCAATGACTCAAAGATACTTTTCAAAAGGGATTAGGAACTCAACACTTAAAGGCTTAGAACTTGAAGATACCACTTCTCTGAAGGATGCTCAACTTACGACGTGCATGCGGAGTTTATGGGCATGAACGACTCGACTCAAGGGTCAAAATATCAATAAGGAACTCATGTACAACTCCTCTCATTCTCATGCTTACTTTTTCAAAATTTAACTCAAATCGATTATGGATCTCAAAGGATTCACAATTGAACTCAAAACTTTCTGGAACTCTACTCTTGACTCTCTCTTGAATGTGAATTATGAATTAAAGAGTTATGGTTCATTCTATGAAGGATCTCATGATGATAAAGTAGACTGATGAATACATTTTTCTCACTCTCATACTCACTTGCTCGAGTCTTGAAACAAGTTATTTAAATTTATAGAAGGTTCTTCAAAGAAAACTCAAAGGGGCTATCTCAAATGTTCGGAAGAACTCTCAAGGCTTAACTCTTAACTCTACCTTGAATTTGGATTTATGGATTCAAGGTTATGATTCATGTTCATGGATGATTTCTAGGTGTTTAGAAGTCATTTAGAGAAGTTAGAATCAATGGGAAAAGTTAGGAAATTTTAGAATAACTTAGATAGGCTAAACGACGAAAAATTAGTGAAAAACGCCGATCCGGGCGCGTCCCTGGCGCGCCGCGCCAGGCCCCAATTTACTGGGGCTCATTTCTGGCGCACTGCTGGCGCGTCGCCCCAGCATTCCTGGCGCAATGGGGGCGCATCGTGCCAGCATTACCCCAGGCAGAACTGACGAACTTTTCCTCTCGTTTTCTAACCTTAAATCGCTTTTAATAGATTTATTTTCTCAAGTTTTCCTTAGATTCAATTACCCAACCTAAGGACACACTAATCCACTCAAAACAACACTCAAAACAATCACTTTCATCTCAAGAAATCATCAAAAACCCAACAAAACAAGATTTAGAATGAACTTCAAGAACACCTATCAAGAACTTAAATTCTTCAACTTTTTGAGAATGAAACTTCACTGAAAATAACATGTTTGGCATGTGGGTGAATAAAACCAACACTATGGAAGCTTACATACCTCTTAGGGATCAAACCCATGGCGACAATCTGCAACCACTCTCAAGAATTTCGACGAACGCTTCGTTCCTTTATCTTTTCTCCTCTTCTCTCTTCTTCTTCTCTTCTTGAACTCTCAACTAAAACCCTAGGCGTAAACTAGGATTATAAAACTGAACCTAATCATATTAAACCCCTAAAATATTACTAAAAACGAATTAAATCTGATTGGGTAAGGAAAGGACCAAAATACCCCTTACTATTTCCGGTTTTGACTTTCCTTATCTAGATAGCCCAACTTCGAATGGACATAACTCCCTCATACGATATCGAAACTGAGCAAAATCGGTGGCGTTGGAAAGATAATTCAAAGGTTTTTCCTACGGTATCTGATAGAACACCTAAATCATCTTGAGATAGAAGTTATGGTAGTTTGAAGTCGACCCAAAACTCATACTTAGCTTAGCTTGCAAAATTTTAGATTTTGCTATTTCCAATCTAGTTCTTTTTGAAACTCAAGGTGCTACATCTAGTGACCTGACCTTAATACTTAAGAAATTTTAAATTTCTTAGTAAAATCCTACTCACAACGAAGGACGGTTCCAGTCTTAGCTCAAAATTTTTCTGGGGTGTTACAACAATCATACATCAATAAACCATCAAGTTTCCTCTTTTTATGACCCTGTTTCCTCATTAGCAACATGGCATATGAATAAACCAAACCCATCCTCATATCCCATTACTCCTTCACACATACAACAAGGGAATACGAGATTCTATAAACTTAACAAAGGTCAATAAATTCACTTGTCACGACCTAAAGTATATCCTAGGTGTAATATGGTGTATAGAACCCCAAAAGGCCCTATACAAGCCACTTAGTATGCATCATACAATATAATAGGAATAAAGATTTCAAAAGAAGCATTCTCATAACATAAAAGAGTTTGAAAAAATGGAAGTCTAACTTAGTCTTAACAAGCCATCTAAACATCAAAAGAAGTGGTTGGGCGTAACTCATTCACCACATATATCATCTGAAACAAAAGAAATAAATAAATCAAATAAATGTGTATCGGTCCTCGGAACACGAGGACTCACCAACTCTTGAATCTGATAGAATGTTCAACTAGCCACAATCGTGAGAAGTAGGAGTGTCGGACCATACATTAGTAAAATATTATAGGCAAACGTATGCATTAGTACATGAAATGTACTAAGTATGGGGCAATACAAATAAATAAACATGATGACATAGGTAGCTTACACATGTGTTGCATGACCAACATTTGAACATTTGGAAGCTTTAAGGAAAACATATAACTTATATAATATGGAAAACATATTTAAAATAAGAGACATAAGAAAACATTTGAAGAAACATACACGTTTTGTGGAATATTAGTTTTAACTAACAATAAGACCATGATACCTATATCATGGAATCTGGTATATCCTTATTACAAAAAAAGGGGATCCTACTTGCCAAGGTAGCATCCGTACATCTCATAATTTTCTAAAGTAGATCCACTAGATAGGCCATTTAAGACAATTGTACATATGAACATAGTTAGGGACTAGAGGTTGCTAAAAGAGACTATCATATTTGAGTCTCCACCTCAAATCCTCTCGGTGCTATGTTTAAATTCCAACATAATAGATCAAATTTAAATATCATTATTACATAGGAAAGTCAATAATCAATACCAATACACATCTTTAAAATCAAAACATAGAATATCTCCTTCAAACACAATTCAAGCATTAGTGAGAAAAATCTTTTACTAATGTGAATCCATATGTGAGAAATACCTTTCACAATCATGATTATATTCGTATGTCATAAAAACTTTGACAACAACATAAATACTTTTATCTAAAATCAACTTATCATCATAAACATTATTTTCATAAGACATGCATCATCCTTCAAAATTCACAGTTCATAAGTTCAGGAGTTCTTCACTAGTTCATAGTTAAAAATCATGGATCATGCTATGGTTCATATGATTTCAACTCAATATTATGTAATTACATTTAATCATGCAATAGAAAATTAAAAAATAACCATTGAATCATAATTGAATAGAACCCGTGGAGAATTAAGAAGAACCCTACTATGATCATTTGAAATTGAAAACCTTGGAGACCCCATATATATTCTAGATAGGGATACACAAGTTAAGGTCAAAGGAGATTGCATATGTCAAGGTCTAGTAGAAGAATCGTTCGATTGAAGAGTCCACTTGGGAGACAGAGGCTGATATGCATAGAAGATATCCAGATCTTTTTATCGATTCATGTACCTTTTCTTACCCTCGACTTCTTTTGATCATTTGAGGACGAACGATGGGTAAATTGGTATCTGATGTAACGAACCATTAGATTATTTTGAATACTAGAACTATTTCGACCCTTCCCATAAATTTTAAATGAGAATCTTTAACTATTTATGTAACTATAGTATTTTAGCTGGTGGTATTTATTAAATAATATTTTCTTATTAACTAGTGGTTAATGCGCTAAATCCATAATTTATTTAATACCCTTACCAGTGACCCATTTATTAGAATAAGTAAAGAAGATTTTTATTATTTTAATTATAACAAGAAATGGAGAACAACAAAAATTCACTTGTGCATCAGTGGCATATAGACACAGAGGAATATAGAGTATAAAGGCTTCAGGTAAAACTCTTTCAACTAAACTTTAATTTTGGGATATGCATGCATTGATTGTTTTTTATATGGGTAATATTATGTTAATAATATTGGTTTGAAAGGAAAATGAATTGGTGAAATTTGATTGGATACCAATAAAGATAAAATTGAGTGGTCAATTAATGATTGGCAATCATGACTTAGCCTTAAGAATGGTAGTAGATTGAATGAGAATATGGTTTAGGTATTGCTTCGTTATTAGAAGTATGATAGCATGCCAATTGTTTCATGATATGCCACTGATATTCGGCATTTATTAATTTTATTTAGTTATCACATTATTATTTAAATTTTAATATATTGAGATAGGTAATTAAATATTAGATGTATTGTACTATACAAATTTCATTAAAGTTATGATAATTGGAGAAATTGAGAGCTAATCGTAGGCTTGAAAAATTAGGAACTTATGAGACTTGATATTTTAATTAGTTGATATCAAAATTAAGGAATTTGATTATAAATTTGAGTGAGTTTATGAATCTAGACTAAATATATAGTAATATGGGTGTCTACGGATTTGTTTGCTATTGAATAATGTATACTTGATAGATTGGAAACGTTATGATGCATTGATGAAAGGAAAAACATTGGGGAATTAGCTTGCTTGATTTCAAATCTTCGGTGGAGGTATGTTATGGTTTATTCTATGTGATAGAGAGACTCTTAATAGTGATTGATATTCATTGAGTGATATTGTGAAATTTTCTATGTACTTGATTGTGGTGGTTTAATTTGGATAATTCATGTGTTGTTTGTGATTGGTCTGAAATCTCAAGACCGCGAAATCCATAATCTTGAACTTCTTCTATTAAAGTGATGTCTTGAATAAAGAAGGCTTGACGAAATATTGTTAATGAAGTGTAAAGTGATGATAAAGAATAAGAAATTAATTATGTTGTTGGATCGAGTGCTATGAGCCGACACGATACATTTGGATTGAGTGCCACGAGCCGACACTATATATTTGGATCGGGTGCCATGAGCCGACACAATATTATTAGATCGGGTGTCACGTTCCAACAAATATTATTGGATCGGATGTCACATTCCGACACGATGACATTAAAGGAAAACATATTAAATCAACTTAATGTACTCCATCTCAAAGAACAAATTTCTCAAAAGAGCATGGTGTGGAGGAATGAGTCCTCATGTGTGTTCTTGATATTGTGACTGATTACATACTTGCTTCGGTACTGTTGTCACTTGTTCATGTTGTTTGTTGCTTCCACCTGCTAAGTGTTATAGTTGATTTTATACTATTACTTATTGCATATTAGTTTCTATTTTGGGTCGGCCGGTGATATCTACTCAGTACATGTTGCCCTGTACTGACTCCTACTTGTATTTTCCTTCGTTTTCCTTTTGTGGAGTGCAACTAGTGTACCAGCGACTTCGACTCGCCCTCAACTCTAGCCAGTCTCCAGCACATCAGGTCCCAAGGTGAGCTATTAATTCTAGCTCGTGTTGGATTCTCTCGGTCATGGCACAATGTCCTTAGTATTCGACACAAACTACTTTGTTAATTTATTTTGGTGTCTTTGATATTCTTAGACATAGGATTTGGGGATAGATGTCTTTGATGTGATAACTTTCAGATTTTGAGAATTAATATTTAATAGATTTGAGCTTCCGTATTATTGGGATTGGATTCATTGGTTCGCTCACCTAGGAGGTTAAGTGTGAGTGTCACTCATGACTCGTTTCGGATCGTGACACGTATATGCACGTATACTAGTAAATTATAGTAGGAAGAGCACACGTTTTCACTGACACGGAAATATTTTTCAACATGTCATTCCAGCTAACACACAGATCCTCTATGAAAACAGAAAAATAAACAATAAAAATATAGAAGTAGTGATTGAGTGGAAATTGTATGATTTGTCTGTCACATGTTTCCCTCGTGTTTATGAAAGTTTCTTTGCTTTTTTGTTGGTTTTATTTCTTACAAAAAAAATTCCTAGTGCCATTAAAAAAATATACTAGTCCATACTCTTTGAATTTCTTTTGTCTGTAGGTGTTATAAGATATAAATACATTAGAAAAAAGATGGGTGGCTATAAATTGTAGATTTATTCAATTACAAATTTATTTAATTGCAAGGTTTTCCAATAAAATTAACTTAGATAATTGACAAGATGGATGACTCTAAATTATAGTGGGCAACTTAATTTTCCTTACTAATGATCTCGCTATCAAGTACATGTGCTTGATAAATGATTTTGCTAGGCATTTTGAATATGTACATGACCTACAAGATGCTCAATTTTTATTTTAATTGATAACGATATTCATCAAAAGTAAAGTTTGGAATATAAGTTATTAAGCTTTATCCAGGCAAATAGCCTTAATAGGATAATATGAAAATTGCATTCAGAATCATATTATTGTATCATTAATTTTATAAATGACAAATTGCGAAATGATAACAGAAACACAGAAGATCATCTTTATGATGTATCTGTAAAAATCATAAAATATCTAAATAATTCGCTAGATGGATGAATAGGTTTACATATATTCTATGAATACATTTTTAAAAATTAGAGGATCCAATAATTAACATATAAAAATTTGTCACTTGTAAAAATCTTGAGGTTCTTTAATTGACGCCCATTTAACTTTTCAATGGCTAGTTTCATCATTGTTGATCCAATTGGATGACCGATTCGATCACGTTAAGACACAAAAGTATTTAAATTAGTAAACTATTGATTTATAATAGAGTATACTTTAATTATAGTAATTTCCGGATAATATAGATCAGAAGATAAAGCTGATAATTTCTTCAAAACATTTTTATTGTGTATGAGATATTCTTGGTAAAATAAAGATATCGACCATTCATGTTAGTTATTGTCTCAATATGATATCAACGACAAATATTTTTGAAACTTACTCCCTCTATCCCTAATCGCTGTCCACTTTTGAATTGACACACCTATGAAGAAAACAATTATTGACATAGTGAGTTTACCATTTTACCCCTATTAGTTATGAAGTGGGTGAATTAAAAACTTAAGATATTCAAGATATTCTATCTTTTTCAAAGTAATTAATTGAGGGTATAATAGGTAAAAAAAATTGTCATTTCTTGATTTGTCAAAACGGACAAGTAATTAGGGACAAAGGGAGTAATACTCTATTTTTTTCAACAGAATATTTCTGAAATTAATTATGTATTAAATTTAACTGAAAAGACTTTTCATCTACCCTTAGACTTGTACAAATTCTATGAACTTTTTTATTTATAACAAACTTATTAAAACATTATTCTACTTATAATGTTAATGAACTTAAATATAAATATGAAAAATACATAGGTTAAAAATTGAACATTATATATAATAGGGAAAATGCATAAGTACCCCCCAGCCTATGCCCAAAATCCCTGAGACACACCTAACCTTTACTAAGGTCCTATTACCCCCCCGAACTTATTTTATATATAATTTTCTACCCCTTTTCGGCCTACGTGGTACTATCTTGTGGGCCCAGCACGTGTTGACAATTTTTTCAAGGATAGTGCCACGTAGGCCGAAAAGGGGTAGAAAATTAATTAAAAAATAAGTTTGGGGGGGGGGAGGGGTAATAGGACCTTAGTAAAGGTTAGGTGTGTCTCAGGGATTTTGGGCATAGGCTGGGGGGTTACTTATGCATTTTCCCTATATAATAGGAAAAAAAACTCAATTATGTCATCGAACTTTGAGAAAAAGTTCATCTATGTCATCCGTTAAAGTTAAGCTCATCTATGTCATTTCCGTTTGAGAAAAAGTTCATCCATGCCATTATATGTTAACTAAAAATAATTTTAATTTTGTAAAATTATTTTTTACGTGTGATCAATTATGATTCTATCATATCATTAATTAAATCATTTTAAAAAGAGTAAAAAAACTCAATTTATGTCATCGGACTTTGAGAAAAGACTCATTTATATCATCTGTTAAAAGTTTGACTCATCTATGTCATTTCAGTTAACAAATAATGACATGTATTTATGAACTTTTTATCAAATGAAAATGACATAAATGAACCAAGCTTTTGATGTATATAAGTTTTATCTCAAAGTTCAATTACAAAAATGAAGGATAAAAAATGGCCAAAATAAAATAAACTATGCATATAATAAAAAGAGGAGAATGATTATTTTTCAAAATTGAGAAAAATAATAATTTTTATACCAAAATTGAAGGGTGTAATTTACACCCATAAGCTTAACTAATTCAATTACAAATTTATAAAATAAATTGTGTTGTAAATCATTTTGGTGGTTAAATGGATGACCTTTTTTCCTATCCGACACCGGTAATGCCGCATCAAAAATCCCCTCACGAGATGGGATGAAGTCCCACAAGAGTCAGAAGGTAATCGACGACAAGGCAAGATAAGCGCATTCGAGAGCAGCTCCTGTAGGACTCCTAAAATAAAGAGTATCCTCACTCACAGAGGATTCGATAGCACTTGCAAGAGACTGGATGAATGACAGGAACGAAGGCACACTGAACCTCCAAAGCGGGTTGGTACTGGACAACTAGGACATAACTCCTTGGTTAATTTTCCTCCTTTATGAGTAGTAATGTTGTTGATAATGTGGTCAAATGGATGACCATAACTAGTAGGTTAATTTCATCCTTTATTGGTAGTAATGTTGTTGATAATATGTTAATTGGATGACCATAACTCCTAGGTTTATTTCCTCCTTAATGGATAGTAATTCTCAAGGTTTAATGTAATGTTTATGACACCCTTTGGTACTCCTCAATGTAATCCTATAAATAGTGGTGTTGAGAATAATGTTGAATACACTTGAAAGAAAGAAAGTTAGTTTATATTGTTCCTCTTGTCTTATAGTCTTCTTCTCTTCATCTTTATATTGTTCTTTTGTTCTTAATTCTTCTTGTCTTCCTTTTTATATTGTTCTTTTGTTCTTAAGTTTTACAATACGTTATCAGCACGAAACTCTAATATCATTTCGATTTTTCCAAGTTAAGCTTCTGATAAATAAAATTCCCCAATCTTCAATTGGTTCAAGATGAGTAATGGAGATATGTGTCTTCTTGATAGTGCTACAACTCACACTATTTTAAGAGAAAGGAAATATTTCTCTAATTTGATTATGAAAAAGGCTTATGTTAATACAATATCTGGTAGTGCAAAATAAATTGAGGGTTCTGGAAGAGCAGTCTTACTACTACCTGGGGGAACGATATTAACTATTGAAAATGCATTGTACTGTAGTAAGTCTCAAAGAAACTTATTAAGTTTTAAGGTTATTCGCCAAAATGGCTATCATGTTGAGACTTCCAATGAAGGAAAGGTTGATTACCTTTATATTACTACAGTAAAATTGAGACAAAAATATGTGCATGAAAAACTACCCGCATTTTCTTCTGGATTGTACCATACAAGTATTAGTATGGTTAAATCACATGTCATAGTAAACAAAGGGTTTACTAATCCTAATGATTTTATCATTTGGCATGACCGGTTAGGTCATCCTGGTTATAATATGATGCGCAAGATTATTGAGAATTCACATGGGCATAATTTGAAAAATCAAAAAATTCTTCAATCAAAGAAATTCTCTTGTGCTGCTTGTTCTCAAGGAAAGTTGGTTATTAAACCATCAGCAACTAAGGTTGGGATTGAATCCCCAACATTTTTGAAACGTATACAAGGTGATATATGTGGGCTAATTTACCCTCCATGTGGGCCATTTAAATATTATATGGTCTTGATAGATGCATCTACAAGATGGTCACATGTGTGCTTACTATCAACTCGCAATATGACTTTTGCGAGGTTGTTGGCTCAAATAATAAGATTAAGAGCACAATTTTCAGATTATGCAATAAAGACAATTCGTCTTGATAATGCTGGTGAGTTTACATCGCAGGCCTTTAATGATTATTATTTGTCCATTGGGATAACAACTGAACATCCAATTGCTCATGTTCACACTAAAAATGGTCTAGCGGAATCTTTGATTAAGCGCCTCCAATTGATAGCTAGACCATTGTTAATGAGGACAAAGTTGCATGTTTCAATATGGGGGCATGCTATTTTGCATGCAGCAGCATTGGTGCTCGTTTATAAGGTAGTTATCATGAATTCTCTCCATTACAGTTGATTTTTGGTCATGAGCCAAATATTTTCCATCTTAAAATTTTTGGGTGCGCGGTATATGTTCCAATCGCCTCACCGCTACGCACAAAGATGGGTCCCCAAAGAAGGTTGGGGGTGTATGTTGGCTATGAATCTCCTTCTATCATCAAATATTTGGAACCTATGACATGAAATATATTTACAGCAAGGTTTGCTGATTGTCATTTTGATGAATCAGTATACCCAAATTAGGGGGAGAACATAAGCAGTTTGAAAAAGAGATAGATTGAAATTCATTATCCCTATCTCATTTAGATCCTCGAACAAATCAATGCGAGCAAGAGGTTAAAAAGATGATTTATTTGCAAATGTTGCAAATCAACTGCCAGATGCATTTACTAACCTTCCAAGGGTTACTAAATCTTATATTCCAGCTGCAAATGCTCCAGTTTGAGTTGATGTCCCGGTAGGACAAATTGTTAAAGCAAATGAGTCTAAACCACGTTTAAAACGTGATAGACCAATTGGTTCAAAGGATAAAAATCCTCGAAAAAGGAAAGGAACAAATGATCATGAAGATCATATCATGAAGGAAATTGCTCAAGAAGAGCTCCGAGACATAACAAATGACAAGACCACAGAGAAGGTCCAAATAACTGAAAATAATGAGAATGAATAAATCTCAATAACTTATGTCTCGACGAGAAAAAGGTGGAATCGAAATAGTATTGTGGTGGACAATATTTTTGCTTATAATGTTGTTGAAATAATGCAACAAGGTGAAGATTTTGAACCAAAATCTGTCAATGAATGCAGACAGAGAAATGATTGGCCAAAATGGAAAGAGGCAATTCAAGCGGAATTGACTTCACTTGAAAAATGTGAAGTTTTTAGACCAATAGTCCGAACACCTGAAGGTGTCAAGCCAGTGGGATACAAATGGGTTTTTGTGCGAAAATGAAATGAAAAAGGTGAAGTCGTAAGATATAAAGCACGACTTGTGGCACAAAGTTTTTCGCAAAGGCCTGTCATTGATTATGTGGAGACATATTCTCCTGTAGTGGATGCAATTACCTTCACGTAGCTAATAAATCTGGCAGTTCATGAAAAGCTTGAAATGCGTCTAATGGATGTTGTCACAGCCTATTTATATGGCTCATTGTACCACGATATTTTCATGAAAGTTCCTGAAGCATACAATGTGCCTGAAGCATATAAAAATTCACAAGAAAATTGTTCGATAAGGCTTCAGAAATTCTTATATGGATTGAAACAATTAGGGCGAATGTGGTACAATCGTCTTAGCCAATTTTTACTAAAGAAAGGGTACAAAAATGACCCTATTTGTCCTTGTGTTTTTATAAAAAGGTCTGGATCTGATTTTGTTATAATAGTTGTGTATGTTGATGATTTAAATATCAGTGATCCTTGTATTTTTATACAAAGGTCAAAATCTGAATTTGTAATAATATCCGTTTATGTTAATGACTTGAACATCATCGGAACTCCTAAAGAGCTTTCAAAAGTTGTTGAGTGTTTAACGAAAGAATTTGAAATGAAAGATCTTGGTAAGACAAAATTTTGTCTTGGCCTACAGATTGAGCATTTGAAAAATGAAATTTTTTGTCCATCAATCAACATACACAGAAAAGGTTTTAAAGCGATTTTACATGGATAAATCATATCCATTGAGTACCCCGATGGTTGTGAGATCGCTTGACATACATAAAGATCCATTTCGACCTCAAGAAAAATGATGAAGAGCTTCTTGGCAATGAAACTCCATATCTTAGTGCCATTGGGGGCTCTTATGTATCTTGCTAATAATACTCGACCAGAATATCTGTTTTGCAGTAAGTTTATTGGCAAGATTCAGAAATAATTGCCATCCATGAAGCAAGTCGGGAATGTGTTTCGTTGAGATCAATGACTCAACATATTCAAGAAATGTGTGATTTTTCTATGGAAAAAGATATTCCAACTACATTATACGAAGACAATGTTGTATGTATAGCTCAGCTGAAGAGATGATATATTAAAGGAGATAGAACAAAACACATTTCACCAAAATTCTTTTTCACTCATAATCTTGAGAAGAAAGGTGAAATAAATGTTCAACAAATTCGCTCAGTTGATAATTTAGCGGATTTGTTAACTAAAGCATTACCAACCTCAACATTTGAAAAGTTGGTATTCAAGATTGGAATGCGTCGTCTCCAAGAAATTAAATGATGTTCGCAACAGGGGGAGTAAACTACGCGCTGCACTCTTTTTCCCTTGACCTAGGTTTTATCCGAATGGGTTTTCTTGGCAAGGTCTTTAACGAGGCAACAAACAAAGCGTAATACAAGATATGTGTACTTTTTTGTCCTTCACTAAGATTTTTTTTCCACAGGGTTTTTTCTTAGTAAGGTTTTAACGAGGCATATTATCTATCAATGGTCATCCAAGGGAGAGTGTTGTAAATCATTTTGGTGGTTAAATGGATGACCATAACTCCTTGGTTAATTTCTCTCCTTTATGAGTAGTAATGTTGTTGATAATGTGGTCAAATGGATGACCATAACTCGTAGGTTAATTTCATCCTTTATTGGTAGTAATGTTGGTGATAATATGATTAATTGGATGACCATAACTCCTAGGTTTATTTCCTCCTTAATGGATAATAATTCTCAAGGTTTAATGTAATGTTTATGACACCCTTTGGTATTCCTCAATGTAATCCTATAAATAGTGGTGTTAAGAATAACGTTGAATACACTTGAAAGAAAGAAAGTTAGTTTATATTGTTCCTCGTCTTATAGTCTTCTCTTCTTCTTTATATTGTTCTTTTGTTCTTAAGTTTTACAATAAATTGTGTATTAAAGTGAACATCCCAATAATAAATGTATTTATGACAATATGATATTTATTAATTTTGGTGGGGTGGAGCGGTAGTTTGAGGAAAGATACATCTCCTTTGGAGATAAGGGTAGGTTTTCAAAGGACACCTAGCAACCCAACCAAGAGTTACATCATCATAAGGGACATCGTGGCTAACGACTAAATGGGCCAAACAAAATATATATTGTGTTTGGGACCGACAAATATCTTTAATTTGTTTTTCTTTTAGAATAGAATGCACTTCCTACGTGGTTCCTATTCTGATATTTTGTGTAAGAATTTAATTTGTTAGACGTTTATGACAATTAATTTATATGAATTTAAGGACACTAAAGTTGGAAAATGAAGTAATAAATTAAAGGCCAAAAAGAGGTCAACATGAATAAAACTAGCCATGAATTTCATAAAGTAAGCTTAATCGCCGGCAAAAATATGCTCAAAAATTATACTTGGGCAAACGGCACCACCAACTTCAGTTTTCTTAATCGCAGGCAAAAGATTAATGTTGTGGCAATATATTTTATTGCAGGTCAGGCATTGCCGGCTAAGACACTTTTACGAAGAGTCCGGCTCCTAAACGGATATTTTTTAAATGCTATGGACCAAAAAGGATCCTTTTACTTCCTTGGTTCACTTTTACTTATCACTTATTTCTATAATAAATTTTTATTTTTATTTGTGCCTATTGACATATCAAGAAAAGACAATAATTTTTTTCATGTTTTACCCTCTACATTAAATACTTATTTTTCAAATCATTTTTCAAGACATCATTTAATAGGTGATAGTTTGATAAAATACATATATCAATAAGTACTTTCTTAATGAGTGTGTCAAGTTAAAGTATGACAAGTAAAAGTGAACGGATGAAATAATAACACAGACCAAAAGGGACACTTCCCTCATTTATGAGCGAACTGTGATAAACAAAGTTATCTTCTGTTAGTTCACCCAAAAACTCAAAAAAATATATCATAAAAACTGTAAAAGAGCGAACTACGATTCCTTTTATTATAGATTTATTATTGTGCTAATTAATTGTGTTGATCTCTGTTGGAATAATTTGAATTAGTCTCCTATGTACGTGACCTTGCCACCCATGTGAGGTATGAGTATGACAACATAACAACAACATAAAACCTTCAATTTGAAGTTGCAACAATATAAAAATGTTTGAAATCCTGTTGTCCTAATAAAGAAAAAAAGATATCTGTTGTTTATTTTGTACTCGTTGATTTATCATTTGGAATTTGACTCTACAAACTAACTACTTCTAAGAAACGTATTGATCCTTTCATTTCAAGTACAATCCTACTGAATTAAGAGTATGTCAATTTTAATTTAAAAAACAATAATAATAGTAATAAAACAATGATAAATTGATTTGAAACCCCAAAACTAATCATCTTCTACATATTTCTTCCAATTAATAATAACTACTACTTCCTAATTGTAGAGCTAGATTTCTATAATGAGTTCAAAATATAAAGAAATAAATACACGAAAAGATTATTAAGAATTTAATATTGACTATATATCTATAAAAAATAATTTTAATCATATATAAATAATATATTTATTAGTTTTCGAATATTTTTTTAGTAAGTTGAAATAAAAATATTAGTTTTCTTTTTTAATAACTTATTAATTTAAACTTGTACGTTCAAGTCTACAAAATTAAAGTATTATACACAAATTTAAAAGTGTAAGATTGAAATTTATTTATTTTACTTTTTTTAAAGTGGAGCAGAAAAAGTGTCGGTGGAGATTCATGAAAAACAAGCAAATAATGTTATAATAGGCAGAATCTCACTTTCTCGGCTGCTGCAGTGTGCTGTCAAATCCATAATCAAATGGTAACAAATACTGGACAAGTCTCTTTCCTCATGACAAAACAATCATATATAAATTTATAAACGGTAAAGAAAAACAACAATTGAAAAATAAATAAATGAGTGTATAGTACTCCCTCCGTCCCTTTTTAGTTGTCCACTTTAGAAATGACACACAGATTAAGGCAACAATGATTAGCACAGTGAAGTTACAATTTTACCCTTATGACAACTTTTCACTTCAAAATTACAACAACTTATTTGAATTCAAGTGAAATAAATTGGAGGGAAACAATATACACTTTTACAATTTTCAAGAAGTGTAAATAAGGTATAATAGGAAAAAATTTGTTGTTTTTTCTTGATTTGTCAAAATGGACAACTAAATAGGGACAACCAAAAAAGGAAATATGGACAAATAAATAGGGACGGAGGGAGTAGTAGTTTGGATGTTAATTCCCACAGAAATTAAACAGCCTCGTGCGTTTAGCCTTACTTGTCGCATTCTCTCTCATATAATTCAATTTGAATATCAAGCTCTGACAATGGGCACTACTACTCATTTTATTAAATGATATATACGTGCACTCCTCTTAATTCACATCTCCAATATCACACTCTTTGAATCTGCCTCTAAAGGTAAAATCTTGATTTTCTCCACTTACTTTACTCATTTCAATTCACATATTTTGACTAAGCTTAGACCAAGATAATAGATGGATTGGTTTTTCCAGTCAAGTATAGTTTGATAATTACATTTTCGAATATGAATTTGAATAGATTCTCATTTTTAATGGGTTATAACTTGATAAAGTTCCTTTTTTATGTATGAATGATTTGTTTATTTCAAATTGTGAAACTCATGGTCAAAGACGCGTAGGTATCACCAAAATACAAAATATGAACAATTTCATTTGAAATAGTAGAATTGAGCAATTCATGATATATAGCTGCTTACTTAATCAATTGGAGTTGTTAATTTTACAGAATTTTAGGTGCATTTTGTGTGTCTTATGAAAATAGGGTGAAGAAAATGGATAATTCTGTTCAGTAAACTGAAGGGGGGTTTGATAAATTTTCTTTCAGATCAGTATCCGGGGCAGATTGCAGAGTGGAGTACTCATGGATCATACACCCTGTGATTTTGTGATTGATCTTGAGATGTGCAACAACACCATTGAAGAAGTAGCAACTACTAATCCTATTTCCATTGATAAAATAGGCAAGAGATTTTTCAACAATTTCTGTGATGACGAACAACTTATTAGACCTGAAAATGGGTTCTGTATGATTAGCAATGTAAAGGATGACCATGAGCTCACTCCCGAGAATGTGAAGGTCAAGGGATTAGTGGCTGAAAATGGCGTAGAGAAGAAAAATGTGAATGATAAGCGTAAATCCGGTAGTGCTAAAAAGCCTCCTAGACCTCCAAGAGGATTATCTTTGGATGCTGCTGATCAGAAGCTTATTAAAGAGATCGCTGAACTTGCAATGATGAAACGTGTACGGATTGAGAGAATCAAGGCTTTGAAGAAAATGAAAGCAGCTAAAGCATCTTCAAATTCATCATCATCATCCACGAGCAGTGTCCTTGCATTTCTCTTCACTGTCCTCTTCTTTCTCGTGCTGTGTTTTCAAGGTAATGATTTGACATTGCTTGTATCTTTCATATGTCAATTTTGTGAGTGAATTGTTTTAAAATCATGCTGGGTAGAGTTAATTGCATCCGACATATTCTCCATCATCCTCATAAGCTATTGTGTGTGACCTGTTTACGTATTGGCAATACAACAACATCATACTTTTTTTGGAATTTTTATTTTCTTATCTCGACACAAATATTTGTGCACATTATCTGAGCATCTTCATGCCAAGATGAAGATGCAAAAACATGGGGATATATCATGTAAGCGATCAGATTTGTTTCAAACGAACAAATTATCTGATGATTTAGGACATTGCCAAATTGTTTGCAGGAATGTCCTCTGGAAGTTCAGAAGTGATTTCTCACGATTCCCCTCAACCGAGTGGATCAAGATCGAATAGCTTTATTATTCAACAATACTACTCTGATCTATCTGCCAGAACTGCTTCTAAAAGTGCTGGCTCACCCAAGTATGTGCGACATTGTTTTGTCTATAATATGCTGAAAAATGTTGTAGTACATTTTAATCTGTTGATGATGACTGTATAGTGCTAAGTTTTGATTCAATTTGTATTTTGCAGTTTAGTTGAGCAGGTTTCTTGATCAGACGCCACTTGAAGTTTAGTGTGATTGCCTATTGGGGTGAATTTTAGATTATGCAAATATGAATAGGAACTGCCAACATGTCTATGATTTTGTGCAAGCTCTCTGAATGAACTGTGAGACCTTGACGAAACATAAGATCTGCAACATTTGTATACCTTGTACAGTGATATATGCTATTTGGTGAGAGAAGTAATTGTTTCTGCAGCATGCTAATTGATATATTGAGTGATAGTTTTATTGAGGAACTACATTTGTGACAAAATAATGACTGTTTTTACTCTATAGGTAGGATATATAGTTCACTGAACAGTCATAGTTTTGCGGGTCTTCTTCTCTTGAATGGAGAGAAGAGGAGGTAAAAAGAGCCTTTTAAGCGCTACTAAAGCCTTTACATTATGCAGAGTGGCTGAGATTGGTGGCCTAATTGCGTCTTTTATTTCTTCTTGTCAGTTGGAATTTGGTACTCACTGTAATGTTGTTGAAGTTGATAAGGAAATTTATTACTATGTGTTTCGAGTGTGTACAATTTTTTTATGATAAAAATTTTATTGCTGGTTTGGCAACTAATCTCAGTGATGTGTAATGTGTTTGAAAAGACAAAAGCGCAAACTGGATCTTTCTCAGAGATCCGCGTAACCAGCTAGATATCCCTGTTTTGACTTTCTTGATGCATTCACCCCGGAAATTGCGGCCAGAGAGTAATCTTCATTTGTTGTCAACAATACAGAATATGCCTTCTTTTATTCTTATCATTTCATAATACCATCTTCAATTCACCTCTATTACTTTTTTTTTCCTATACTTGGAGAGTAAAGTAGAGAATGGACACTCCAACCCCCTTCTATATTAGTTTCTATTCTTCATATTTAGAGAGTTGAATTGAAAAACTATTATTCACTCTCTATTTCACTTTTTTCAATATTTTATTATTATTTTTATTATTTTCTTATAACATATTACTTTACATATAATGTAATTAATTAAATATCTAATATTCATAATTCTTTTTAAATGTAATACTCCCCCCGTTTAAAAAAGAATGGTCTCATTTCATTTTTAGTCTGTTTAAAAAAGAATGACCCCTTTCTTTTTTTGGCAACACTTTAACTTCAACTTTTCACATGACATGTTTAAGACCACAAGATTAAAGAGCATTTTGGTACATTTCACAAAACATTAAGTTAGAACCACAAGATTTAAAAGTCTTTTTTCTTTTCTTAAACTCTATTCCAGGTCAAACTAGGACATTCTTTTTTAAACGGAGGGAGTATAATATTTTTTTTAAAAACGTTATTTAACATATACTATTTTCATTCCGAATTAATAGTATTTTTTTTCTAATTTTCATCAATAATATAATTTAATTTTATTATTAATTTTCACTATAAAGAATACACAAAGTTAAAATGATAAGATGAACTCGGGAGACGAATGGAGGGATAGAACAAGGAATGTGAGGAACGTGTTCATTCTAGGGTAAAAATTTAGAATGTTTCGCATATAGGATAGAAATATACCTATATGCCTCATTTGGTTAATAGACAAGATGATAGCTTAATGCTCCACGGTTGGTTCATGCCTATCTCCGCTCAATGATGTAGTTAGCTTGTCAATGGTGGTAGGTGATTAGAGGTCGGGAGACCATGATCGTAAATTCAACCTTATGAATCAGTAACTTGATAACCTGTCGAATGCTGGAGTAGGATTTATTATGCTCTAAATCGGCGTATGTTGCAACCCTGGAATTTCTCTCAAATTGTGAAACCCTTGTTTGTAACTGAATCATTTGTCAATTAGTTAGTAATTTTAATTGTCTTAATATTAGTAGTTTAAACAAATTCTTACAACTCCCTGTCACACAAGTAAATTTATTTTAGTTACAACAATGTGATTATTTTTCAAGTTAAAGTCCTTTGAATTCGATAATTCGGCTCAAAAAAGTTATTGTATTATTTGATTGACCACGTACACTTGCGTGTTCTATTGGGAGCAACAAGGAGCAACTTCCAGTAGTTCTATTATTCATTGTCAACACATAATTTCTGTGCCAAATAAGAGGTTTAGCTGATCTGCTAGACTTTCTGGTGGCACTTGGTGGGATGTCAGATGTGTACTACTGACACATGATTCTGAGATGCACTATGAAGTTTAGGAGAAGTCTGCACTGATGGAGCATGATCATGTGGAAAGACATTAGGCAGGATCTCTGTGATGTTCATATGAAACAAATTCTATTGTAGTCTCAGATACAATAGTAAGTCTTTTACTCCTGATAACCACTCATGGGGTGAGTTCAAAATCTTCTACATGTGAATAAGATATTGAAGGCTCGTGATTTTCAGCTTCACCAAGGCTTGAAGATTCAAATGGAAATTCAGTCTCATGGAAAGTCACATCCCTGCTAACAAAGATAACATTGGACTCAACATCAAACAATTTGTACCTTTTTTGACTAACAACATAACCCAGAAGCACTCTTTTCTTAGCTTTTGGTGCAAACTTATCATCCTTTCTCAGGAGTGTAGCAAATGTAAGGCAACCTATCACTCTGAGGAGCTAAAGAAGGTTGAATGTTGTACAACATCTCATATGGTGACTTATTTCCCCGAACAGACAGAGGTACTTTATTGATGATATAGGTTTCAACTTCTATACAGTCTCCCCAAAATCTATTAGGCAAATGACCTTTAATTTTGACAGCTCTTGTTTTTTCAAATAAGTTTCTGTGTTTTCTTTCCACAACTTTATTTTGTTGTGGAGTGTGTGGATATGATCTTTGATGAATGATGTCATACCGTACAAACAAATCATGACAGTTAGAGTTCAAAAATTCCCCTCCATTATACATTTTCTAAATTGATTCTTTATCTTTATCAAAAAAATATTTCAGAACAACTATTACATCAGACTTTAAAGTAATTAAGAAAGTCCAGGTCCATCTAGACTTGTCATACACTAAAGTGAGAAAATATATCATTCCATTATGAGTAGTCACCTTATATGGGCCCAATACATCCATATGCACTAAATCAAACACATGATCTGCTGTAGTGTGTCTTATAGGGATTTGAATTCTAGTCTGTCTAGCTTGAGGACATATGATACATTGATCAATAGTAAAGCTACTGCAAGTATTAAAATCTTTTATTTTCTTAACCCCCTAGAATCTAGTAGACTAAACTAGGGCTAAGTGTGAGGGCAAGAATCAAGGAAGAAGGGCAAGAGCCAAGGGAGAGGGCTAGAGCAGCCCAACTTTCCCTATGCACTGCCCACCTTAGCACGAGAGCCTTCACGGCTCGTGGTACAACTCATGATGGTGAGGCAGTGGCCTCCTCAAGGCTGCCCAAAACAGCCTCCTCTTCACGAGCCACTTCACGGCTCGTGGTGATGACCACGACTCCTGGGAAGGCTCGTGGAGTGGCCTTAGATTTTTGGGGTTATGGGGGAACTTACCTAGCTACTGGTCCATGGACCACGAAGAGGACCACGGCTCGTGGAGCCTCACGTGGTCTTGGGCAGTGCACTGTAAGTTTGGGGGGTTAAATGGTCTTTTCCAATTTTAATCAAACTAAAGCTATGTAATTTTGCCCAAGTCTAGGACCCCTATATAAGTCATTTTAACTCTAAAACTCACCCATTCAAGTCATATTTTCCAAAACCCAAAAGAAATCCCCAAAAGTTCTTCTCTCAAATAATTCTCTCTCTAGAAACTTGAAGAAGAAGAAGGAGATTCAAGTTAGGGTTCAAGAGCAAGTTTTCATACATCAATTTCTTTGGGCTGTGATAGTAAGGTATGATAGTTTTTATCCATGGATTCCTTTTATCCATGGAGTTCCCTCAAAATCTCCAAATTCAAAAAGGTAGAAATTCCCAAGTGTTAGGGTTTTCTTCAATTACCATGGGTTCCTTTCAAACTTGATTTAAATGATTTAATTGAGTTATATTAAGAATGAATTGATGATTTTCTATGATTTATATGATGTTTACCCATGAACCCATGTAATTCCAATATTTCTCAATTTTGATGATATGATGTGAGTCTATGTTGATGAAAGAGGAATTTTATGAATTTATGCATGAAGTGATAGAATCACATGAATTATAATAAAATCCATGTCTAATGCTTGAATTCTAGATGTGGTGATTGAAAGTAGGCTTTGAACCTTGAAAGGAAAAAAGTATGAGATTATGCATGTCTTTATGAAATCTATATAAATACTTTAAGGATGCTTTGAGAGTAAAGTATCAATGATTATGATGTTGTTGTTGTGTTGTTGAAAGGACATTCTCATAAACACATAATTAACATGATGTGAAAGGTTTTCTCACATAATGAAGATTCTAAAGTTGAAAGGCTTTCTCACCTAATTGAATCTAAGATTAAAGTGATCATGGACGGTGAAAGGTTTAATCACGCATGGTCTAAGGAGCTATCCTAATGAACTAAGTTGAGTTGGTTGTCCAAGGGACATCTTTCCATCTTTCCATCTTTCCATGAGGCTTGAGTTAAGTCAAAACTTAATAACTACTCCGTGGGATTTATGCTTAGCACCGAGTGGATATTGAGTGAGATGGAAGCTCTCACGTCAGTAGTGTAGCGACCCTTCCAAAATAATATAAGCCAATAACTCACGAGATTTTTATGCATATATTGTACTCACACTAGAACCAAAAAAAATGACATAAAAAAAAATATTACCAACTTCCAAGTAACCAACATAGGTGGTTCATGCTTCACACATTCATTCAAAATTAGTGGTAAATTTAATATATTACAAGACTTGGGCTTACACACCCCAAAAGAACAAAACATAGAGCCATACTTATATTACAACCCATGGTGACATGATCAAATTAGTCCTCAAAATTCCATGTAAATATACAACACATAGATCATGTACAAATCCCAAGGTTTATACAAAATATAGATGCCTATATGCAAATGTGATCTTCCTTAAGGCTCTCAAAATTTTCCTCTCCAATGGACAGCTTCATGCATACACTCGCTTATTCCCTACGATAGAAACAACTATCGCTAAGCATATAGCTTAGTGGTGTAAAACTATAGGTTCGGAGCCATCAAATTCACAAAACTACCTTTCTCAAGTCATGGGCAGCATAATCGAACATAATAAATAAATCAAGTAAACAATATATCAAAAGTATCAAGTTCGATATTTAGAGATCCAATTGTCAAGAACGCTCATAGCCCCATTTTCCAAGAGATTCAATAACAAGGCTCGCCCAATATGTACATCATGTCTTCACACCAAGCACAAACAAATATCAAGAAGGGCCGACGCCCCTGTATCAAGAAGGGTCAAAGCCCAATAATCAAGAGAACCAAGAACCATATTAAAAATGGCTTTCTAATTCGTACTTAAAATGGACAACTTCCATACTTAAAGACGAACTAAAAATCCAGAGTCAAGATGGCAAATGATCCAAATCAAGAGGCATGCCAATAGTGACAAAGTCACAGCCACAAGAAGGACAAGGTCCCAACAAGAGTACCAGGTGATCATACAATCCATACAAGTGGGCGAGTTACACAAGCGTCTTTAACTTCTCAAAGGATACCAATACAACAATGCAAAGTGACAAGAGTAACCAAGGTACCAAGATCAAATTTCAGATATACTAGCAGTTAAAAGAGTGCAAATACAAGTTTATACACAAACCTCAGTGCTTTAGCAAAAAAACAGTCCAATACAACTTCAAGAGTTCAAACCGTAGATCACAACATGTCAAGGTCCTCAACTTGTTCACGGGTATATACAACCTTAAAAAATACAATTAAATAACTTCTTTAATTCCCAGCAGCTCAATAATATTGGTGTAAACAGAATTATCATCACCAGTAAGCTTAGCCTGTACAAACACGACTATGCTCCCAAAACAGTGATTCAGGCCAGCCTAGTACCTTGTCGCAACTTAGATTTGAAAAGGAAAACGGCAAAACTAGACTTTATAACCTTCATGAAAGATGTAGCTACACCTCTTAAGGTTGCAAACAAACAAGAATCACCATAAAATATATTTTTTATAAAAAGATATATTCAAAACACTAACAGCTGTCCATACAGGATTTCTAATTTCAAAATCTGGACAGAACTTATCTTATGTTGCGTCCCATATTTCGATTCCATAACAGCTAAATCAGAGTTTTACATAAACATAAAAGTTGTAGGTCTACAAATTAGCTTTCCAAATCATATTTATTCACTGTAAACGGAGTTCTAGAGGACGAGATATGCATAAATTACCAAACACTACCCAGCTCATGAACAAATTTCGTCACTTACCAAAAAGAAGTGTCTGTCTCGAATTCCAGCCAAAAGAACCAAGTTTTCTCTTGTGATTTAGAAGAACAATCTGTTTTAGATTATGTTTCTAAGGTTCTAAGGCTTGAGGAAAACGAAATTACTAAAGGAGGGGTGAAAATATATAGTCAAACAAGTGATGTTTATCCCTTGGGCAGCTATCCTTCAAAGGTGCTGCCCAAAATGCATCAATTGCGAGAAGCATCACTGTATGCTGCCTAAAATGCATACATATACACCTATATATATATCGTTTACCTCCTTTTAAAGTTATACATAATTCTAATTAGAATATTACCTAAACACCCCATCACAATCCGTTAAATTACGATCACAATTTATGTTAAGCAAGTTAGCAATTATCACAACATTTCAAGTTCCTAAAATGAGAGTAAAACATATTGTAGTAATTAAGCAATGGTAAATCGACATGAAACTCTTGGTTAATATTTAGGGGTGTTACAAGTAGAGACCAGGTTTCTAGAAGCAATCTCTTGAGATGGAATCCCTCACGTCAGTAGAGGTTAGGTTTCTAGTAACAATCTCCTTATCCCATAAACTACGTGCCCCCGTAGGATGTTTATCTAGTGGATCCACTTAAGCTAAGAAATCATGGTTCTACCTTAGGCAAGTAGTACAACCTTTTCAGTGTGGGAGACACCGGGTGTTCACGTTATAGCTCACATGGTCTCAATGTCGGTTAAGGCTAATTCCCACAACAAGATCAATAATGAACTAAGGCTACTTAAAGAAGTATGGCACATGAGTTCAAAGGTTTTAAAGATGATGCTAGCTTGCATTGACTATGATGTTATGACTTATGTTTTCCAAATTTCTCTCATATGATGTTTTAGCTTGTTAAATTGCATGTCATGAAATGAAATATCCCATTTAGCATGTTTTAAATGTTTTGGTGCATGACTATCATACTTAGTGCATTTTTGTACTAACGCATAATCTTGGCTACATTTTTTCCAAAAGTAGGGTCGGATAGTCAGGGTCGACAATTTTGTGGCTAGAGCTTGGATTTGATTGTTTCCCGAGCTTTGGTGAGTCCTTATGGTTCGAGGACGGATTTCCTATGTTTAGTTCCTTTTATGTATTTTCATTTTTGAACATTATGTATGGGCTAGACCCAATTTCATTCGATTGTAATAGATGGCTATGATGAGACAAAGTGTCTAGACTTCCGCTTTTCTTTATAAAAACTTTTTAGACTTGTAATGTTGTTTTACTCTTATTGTTCTATTTCTTATGTTATGAGGACTAAGTTTCTTGTATGGAGTCCTTCGAGATTCTATACACCATGTTACATCTAGGTGGTACCCCTGGGTCGTGACAATTTTTCTAGCATCTGAGGTTGCATTAATCGAGGATACACGACAGAAGGAATTGTTCTATTTCCAAACTTCACCTTCAAAAAGCATAGATTTTTTTCTCGAATCATGTGCTTTTCTCCTCATAAGACTGAGAGAAATGAATAAATAGAGAATAAAAAAGAAATCAAATCGCACCATCTGTGTAATAGGTAAATGCCTTTATTTCTATTAAAGTTATTAGAACTACTCGTAATAAGATGTTGACTACAATTGAAAAAGTCGTATCAATATAATTTCCATTTATCCTTGATCTAGGCATATGTAAAAATCCATTTTTGATTTCTTTTCATAGGAACATGCCCTAGTCTCTTGTCCCGAACTTCTGGGCCTTCATTCCCTTTTTTGGTTGCAGACATTGTTTTAACCAGGGGCGGATTTACGTTGAACGAAGGGGTTCATCTGAACCCCCTTCGTCGAAAAATTACACAGATTAAATTTTGAATATATATGTATATATATACTATTGAACCCCTTGAACATATACCAAAGGCGTAGCTCAGTGGCGTTGGGGGTTCAGGAATTTGCTCTACTGCACACGAGGTCGCGTGTTCGAATCCGGGCAGAGGCATGTTAGTTTTATCAGCTTATTTCAGGCGTTTTATTTTTTTAAAATAAATAATAATGCAATCAGAAAACAATGTTTAGTTCCGAAAAATTAAAACGCTGATTGGGAATTTAGGATTTATTTGTTTAATCCCTAATTATAAAGTCAAATATTAAAAAATCTGTTTCTTCTTGATTCGACCATTTAAGCCGACCCGTTTATATCCGATTCGACCCGTTTATTTGTGGATATTATTTACGTGATTAATTTTTTTTGAACCCCCTTGATGAAAATCCTCCCTCCGTCACTGGTTTTAACCATGTCTTGTTGTGGCTTTGTTTTCCAGTCCATCACATATAATCCATCCTCTACTCTACCGGTCCTCTTGACCTTCCAGACAAGAGTTCATGAAACAGACAGTATGTAGGAAAAAAGGAAACACTAGTTCAATTCTTTTGTGTGTTTTCTCACAGACAAAAGATTAAACTTAAATGTTGGTACACATAATATGTAGATGAACACCTCCATTATGTGAAATTGTAGCAAAAATCTCCCGTAGGTAGCTGAACTTTCCCTAACCTACCCACCATATTCTAAGAATGCAAGTAATTGAGATTATGTATCACGTGATCAGAGGCCCCAGTATCTGTAATACATTTCACTTGAGAATAAGAATAACCTACCATATTAACACTTCTATGATAATCCATGATGGTGTTCCTGTTCAGTACATTGAAAATCTGGTTTAGTTGTTCTGGTGTAGTATTATTTATCATTTTTAATAGCTGCTCATATGAGACTTGATTTCCAATCTGATGAGGGTTGAAGTGTACCTTCCTCTCCATGTGTTCATGTACATTCTGCATCTGTGAATACATATATTATCATCAACGACTGCATTCACCTTTTTCTTCCCCTTGAAGTTATCTAGATTGCCAATGAGTAAAAAACAATCATCCTTTCACATGGCCAGTTGCATGACAATGATCACACTTCTTTAGCTTATTACAGTCTTGTCACGACCCAGGGTACACCCTAGATATAACATGGCATACTTGACCCCGAAGGGTCTCATACAATCCCTTAGCATATCATAACATACGATAATAGAACAATAAGAGTAAAAGCGAATTTAAGTCTTAAGAAGTTTCAATAAAAATAAAGCGGAAGTCTAGACTTGTCTCAATTAGCCATCTATTACAATGGAAGTATCAAATAGGGTCACGGACCTTACAATAAAATTCGAAAAGTCTAATACAATGAAATAAAGGAACTACAAGAAAGCACTCGTCCTCGGATCCATGAGGACTAACCACAAGAAAGGAGAATAGTCGAATCGAAGCTTGTATCAAAGGAACATCACCTCAAACACCGAAACCTACACTTTGTGGAAAAATGTAGAGAAATATGGGTTGGTACAAAAATGCACTAAGTATGATAAGCATGCATAAAAAAACATGCTAAAAAGGACATTTTAGTTGAAAAACATGCACTTTACCAAGTTTAAGAGTCATCATGAAGATTAGTGCAAAAGCATAAGTCATAAGCATATTCAAGCAATAGGTCATCATATCGTCTTAGAAGCATACCATAAATACCCTCAAAGCATCCTTGTGACATGCATGAATAACATCCGATAATCCTATCCACACTAAGGAAAGCTTGTTGAGTAACTATAGTCATAACTCATATTCTTGTTCATACTATCATAAAAGGGAGATTTGCCTTAACCGACATAGACCATGTGAGCTTAACATGGAATCCGGTGTCTACCCCACACCGAAAAGGGGTTGTCCTACTTGCCTAAGGTAGAACTATACTCTTAGCTTAGGTGGATCCACTAGCTAAAGACCTATGTGGGCACATAGTTTATGAGATAAGGATATTGCTTCTAGAAACCCAGACTCAACTAAGGTAGAAGGTTTCCATCTCATGAGATACATACATTTAGGAACCCGGACTCAACTAGTGTAAAAGGAACCCATTTGGAAAGCCGGACTCAACTAATTTATAAGAAGTCGGACTCAACTATCGTATAAGCTTCCATCTCATATTCATATCAACTCGGTGCTAAGCTATTAAGTTTGGACTTAAGTTCACTATTATGGAAGAATGTCTTGACACTCAATCCAACACAACTTATACTAAAGCTCATAGATTCGTTATGTGAGACTAGTCTTCCAACCTTAGAATCACTACATGTGACAAACCTTTCACATCATATCATATTCAACCAAAAGTTTGTACATGAGAATAATTATCCAATCAACACGATAATTAGATCATAATCATACTCACTTTACCCTTAAAATGATCTAAATGCATATATTTACATCTCATAATCATGCATAATTCATATACTTTACCCTTCAAGGATCATAGATCATATTCCATCAACATATCTACAATTACTACATTAGACATGGAGGATAACATAATTCAAGTAATTCTATTACTACTTGCATAATTCTATCATATTCTTCTTGCATCAATCAACACACCCACTTTTAGATCCAAATTAGGGAATAAGGGAATTCATGGATTCTTGGGGAATTCGACATAAAAACAGTAAATAATCATCAATTTGATCATAATATAAAGCAATGAAACCAATAGAATCATTTTTGAAGTTAATCCATGACTTGGAGTAAAACCCTAGTTTTTGGGGGAAGTTACAAGTTTTGAAATTGAGTTTGGAGGGACTCCATGGATGAAAACTATCCATGGATGAAAGACTACCATACCTTAATGAAGAATTACCACGAAATTGAGGAAAAAGATGGATCCTTCAACTGTAGCTTCACCCTTCTTCTTCTTCTTCCTTGGAGTTCTAGAGTGAATATTTTGGAGAGGGTTTTGGTTTGTGATTTGGGAATTTAGGAATTATGAGAAAGAAGACTTAATTTGGTGACTTAAAATCTTTATATAGGTGTCTAAAATAAGATTAAAACAACATCACTTAACCATTAATTAAAAAGGAAATCCCAAAAATATCCCTAAGTGAAACCCCCAAAACAGTTTCCAGGTGTGAACCACGACCCCCTCACCTACGGACCGTGGTTGAACCCACAACCTATGCTGGTGAAGCGTGGGTCGGGGTTCTGGGGCTGGTTTTGGCAGGCTTGACCCACGACTCCCACCTAAGGGGCGTGGGCTGACCCACGAGGCGTGGGTGCCCTCCGTGGGTCACTGCTAGGCAGCCTCCTTGAGGCTTTTCCTCAAGGACTAGGGTTGGTCCTTGGGGTTTAGACCTTGACGTTCTATCACTAAAACATGAATTTTTAGGATACGGGGAGGTACTTTCTAGGCTCTAACCCTAACGTCAAGCCCTAGCTTAGCCTTCTAGTTTCCGGAATGTTACAATATCTCCCCCTTGGGAACATTCGTCCTCTAATGATGCTCTAGACACCTCGGAATTGAAGACTCAAGACTAGCAGCCATCATGTATGAAACATCAAATTAATGCACAATTCAAAGGAGGAAACATCAACTCCATCTCAAAACATAAATCAAATGCAACACAAGGGAGTAGGAACTATATCTAACAACCCAAATATGCATAAATTCAATATTTCTTATATTCATAGGATATCTTCTCTAACTAAAATAATGCTCAACACAACATCATGGAGACAATACGCCAATACTCTCAAAAGCATACTAAAGCATGTTCATCAACCCATCTCATGAAGTCAAAATAGGCAATTCATACTAAATGCATAACAACATGAGGAACATAATTCATGAAAACTCATTTTCTCCTTAAACATGAATTTCATAAGGAACATACATAACATAAGGAAATCATGGAAAAGTTCATATAATGCACATGACTCCCAAAACACTAAAAATCAAGAGGAACTAATTACCTCAAACTTGAATAGGAGTAGAAGGAAAGCGATGAGAATATCGGGACTTCATACCGGCCTCGGCCTCCCAAGTAACACCCTCAACTAAATGATTTCTCCATGAAACCTTCACGGAAGCTACTTCCTTGTTTCTCAATATCTTGACTTGCTGATCTAGGATCTCTACCGGAACCTCTTCATAGGAAAGACGTTCGTCAACTCCCAACCCTTATAGGGGAATAATGGATGTCAGATCTCCAATACACTTTTCAAGCATAGAAACATGGAATACCGAATGAACCGGGGTAACTCATTTGGCAAATCCAACTCATAGGCAACTTTCCCAATACGCTTCAAGATTTGATATGGGCCTACATACCGGGGACTAAGTTTCCCTTTCTTGCTAAACCTCATCACACCCTTCATGAGTGAGATTTTCAGATAAAAGCAATCATCAACTTCAAATTCTAATTCCCTTCTACTCACATCGGCATAAGACTTTTGTCTACTTTGAGCCGTTCTCAACCTCTCTCTAATGAGCTGAACCTTCTCAGTAGCTTCGTAAACCAATTCGGGACCCATAAGAGCATTTTCACCTACCTCAAACTAACCAACCGGAGACCTACATCTCCTACCATACAAGGCCTCAAAGGGAGCCATACCAATACTAGAATGATAACTATTATTGCAGGCAAACTCTATCAATGGTAAATGGTCATCCCAATTACCTTTAAAATCTATCACTCATGCCCTCAACATGTCCTCTAAGGTCTTAATGGTGCATTCCTCTTGACCATCTGTTTGGGCATGAAAAGCCATACTAAGCTTGAACTTAGTACCAAGCCCTTTTTGGAATGACTTCCAAAAGTGTGAAGTAAATTGGGTACCCCGATCCGAAATGATGGATAAAGAAACTCTATGTAACTTCACTATCTCCCTTATATACAAATTGGCATAGTCTTCCGCCGAATGAGAAACCTTGATGGGAATAAAGTGGGATGATTTTGTCATCCTATCTATAATGACCCAAATAGAATCATGTTGCCTTCGAGTACGAGGCAAACCCACAATAAAATCCATATTCATCTCTTCCCACTTCCAAGTGGGAATTGGTATATCTTGCAAAAATCCTCCCGGCCTTTGATGCTCAACCTTAACTTGTTGACAATTAGGACATTTGGGTATGAATTCCGCAATATCCTTTTTGATACCAATCCACCAATAGACTTCCCGTAGGTCACGGGATATCTTGGTGGCTCCTGGATGAATAGAATATCGAGTACCATGAGCTTCTTCTAAAATTTGCTCCCTCAACCCATCAACATCCGGAACACATAGTCTACCTTGGTACCTAAGTACCCCCATCTCCCCCCTTGGGGAGAAAGCCTCAACGGACTTCTCGAGTACCGATTCTTTCAATTTAACTAATATAGGATCAAGGTCTTGTTTAGATTTCACATCCACCACAAAGGATGATTCAGAGCCATTATGAACCATGAAACCACCCTTGGTGGAATCCACTAGTTGGACACCTAGCCGAGCCAACCTATGCACCTCACAGACTAACTCTTTCTTTTCATCTTATATATGAGCCACACTACCCATGGACAATCTACTAAGTGCATCAGCTACAACATTAGCTTTGTCGGGGTGGTAAATGACACTCATGTCATAATCATTCAAAAGTTCTAACCACCTTCTTTGTCGTAGATTCAAGTGTTTTTGACTAAACACCTATTAAGGCTCTTGTGATCGGGCGAAAACATCCACATGGACCCCATACAAGTAATGTCTCCATATTTTCAAAGCAAACACAACTGCCGCTAATTCAAGATCATGGGTCGGATAATTCTTCTCATGCACTTTAAGTTGCCTTGAAGCATAGGCAATCACCTTACCATGTTACATAAGCACACATCCCAACCCCACTCTAGAGGCATCACAATAAACAACAAATCCATATGTACCCCGGTAAGGTCAACACCGGAGCGGAAGAAAGTCTATCCTTCAACTCTTGGAAACTTTTCTCACAAGCCTCCAACCACTCAAACTTAGCCTTCTTTCGAGTCAAAGTCGTCAATGGAGAAGCAATGGAGGAAAACCCCTCAACAATCCTCCTATAGTAACTGGCAAAACCCAAAAAACTTTTAATGTCAGAAAGAGTTAGAGGTCTAGGCCAACTCTTGACCACATCCGTCTTCTTAGGGTCTACCTCAATACCCTGTTTGACACTATATGACCAAGGAAAGCCACAGACCTTAACCAAAATTTACACTTGCTAAATTTTGCAAAGAGTTGTTGGTCCTTAAGAACCTGTAGCACAATTCTCAACTGGTCCAATGATCATTTTCACTCCTTGAGTAGATCAAAATATCATCGATAAACACGATCACAAACATGTGTAGGTATTGCCTAAATACTCTATTCATTAGGTCCACAAATGCCACCGGGGCATTAGTTAAGCCAAATGACATCACAAGGAATTCATAATGCCCATACCTTGTCCGGAAAGCTGTCTTGGGTATATCATCCCCTCTCACCCTCAACTGGTGATATCCCGAACGAAGGTCAATTTTTGAGAAGTAGCTAGCCCCTTGAAGTTGATCAAACAACTCATCAATTCTCAGAAGGGGATATTTATTCTTGATGGTCACTTTGTTTAATTGACGATAGTCGATGCACATTCTAAGAGACCCATCCTTCTTTCTAACAAACAACATTAGAGCACCCCATGGAGAGATACTCGGTCAGATAAAACCCTTGTCTAACAAATCCCTTAGTTGCTCTTTCAACTCGTTCAACTCGGCCGGAGCCATTCTATAAGGAGGAATGTAGATAGGTTGCGTATCCGGTAAGAGATCAATACCAAAATCTATCTCCCGTTTGGGAGGAATACCGGGCAAATCATCGGGGAAAACTTATGGAAACTCATTCACTACCGGAATTGACTCTAGAGAAGGGGTTTCAAACTCAACATCCATTACCCTTACAAGATGGTAAATGCACCCTTTGGAGATCATTTTCCTAGCTTTAAGGAAATAAACAAATCGACCTCTAGGGATAGAATTTCCTCCCTTCCACTCTAGAATAGGTTCATTTGGAAATTGGAATTTAACCACCTGAGTCCTACAATCTATAGAGGCATAACATGCATCCAACCAATCCATACCCAAAATCACATCAAAGTCTAGCATGTCTAACTCTACCAAATCCACCAAAATAACTCTATGGGACAAGGAAATGGGACAACTTCTATAGACTCTTTTTGCCATTACCGAGTCACCAACCGGGGTAGAAACCGAAAAAGGTTCTACTAACACTTCGGGGAGTATTTCAAACTTCATTGCCAAAAAAGGTGTCACAAAGGACAAAGTGGCACCAGGATATAACAAAGCATAAACATCAATAGAAAAGACTTGTAACATACCGTTTACCACATCCAGGAAGCTCTCTTGGTCACCTCGGGATAGAAGAGCATAAAAACGGTTTTACTTTTGGGCATTGGAGTTTGAACCGCTTGGGGGAGCTTGCTTATCTTCTCTCCCCTTAAACTTGAGCATTGGACAATATCTCATCTTGTGGCAATTCTTCCCACAACCATAGCACCTATCCGAGCCAACTAAACACTTGCCTTCATGTTTTCTACCACATTTTGCACAATTAGGCCTAGCAACGTAAGAACCACCACTATTGCCTCCTTGAGGTTTAGGGTTAGACACCCTACCATTGTTGACCCTTGGTTGGAGAACCTTTGTTTGACCTTGTTTGACCTTGTCCATCGAATCTAGCATTGGAGAAATTCCCATCACTGGTTCTAGCTCTTTTCACCTCCCTATTCTTGTCTTGAAATTTCTCTTCCTCCATTTGTTGAGCATACATCATGAGATGTGAGATATCCATATTATCATGAAGCATTGTTGAATGACATTCTTTTCTCACCAATCTAGACACACCCGTCAAATACCTACTCATCATATCCGTTGAGTCCTCCACCAAAGCCGGAGCATACTTGCACAATTGGGTAAACTTTAGAGAATATTCTTGAACACTCATACCTCCTCAACTCTCGGGGAAAGAACTTATCAAGGAACGCCGATTTGAACTTTTCCCACTCTATTGGGCCCGCTCCTACCGCCTATTGTTCATCCATTGAGTATACCATACTTGAGCCACACTCTTCAATTGAGAAGTAGCTAGCTCCGCTTTCTCTACCGAAGTCACCCTCATGGCATCTATTATCTTATAAACCTCTTCCAAAAACTCTTGAGGGTCCTCTCCCCCTTTGGAACCAAGAAACACGGGAGGGTTTATTCTAGAAAAATCCCTCAATCTAAAAGCTGCGAAATTCACATTAGTGTTCATGGGAGCAATCACCCCTGTATTGGCTTGAGTTATCACAACTTGAGCCAACAATTTGATAGTAGACCTAAACTCCGCATGGTTCACATTCTCCATCACGGGATCAATCAGAACTTGGTTAACTTGAGGATCTTGATTACCTTAAGGAGGAGCTCCTTGATTCACATTCTCCTCTTCCACCCTTCTTGCGTTTGCCCTTCGTGTGTTCATTTCCTGAAGACATAAGAGAAGGATTAGAAGGAAGATCTTATAGAGTTAAACTCTATCGCACGACTTAAAAGTAATGAAAGAAGTGGAATTTCCTAACATCTTATAGCCTCTCATTCATAAATGTGGCATGCTTCACACTCATGAACAAGACTCTACTAGACGTGGCTTATGAGACATCAGCCTAGCATCATTCTAAACATTTTGCTTTGATTACCAAGTTTTTCACGACCCAGGGGTACACCCTAGATGTAACATGGCGTACTTGACCCCAAAGAGGTCTTATACAAGCCCTTAGCATATCATAACATACGATAATAGAATAATAAGAGTAAAAGCGCATTTAAGTCTTAAGAAGTTTCATTAAAAATAAAGCGGAAGTCTAGACTTGTCTCAATTAGCCATCTATTACAATCGACATATCAAATAGGGTCACAACCCTTACAATAAAATTTGAAAAGTCTAATATAATGAAAGAAAGGAACTACAAGATAACACTCGTCTTCGGATCCATGGGGACTCACCACAAGCAAGGAGAATAGTCGAATCCAAGCTTGTATCAAAGGAAGATCACCTCAAACACCGAAACCTACACTTCGTAGAAAAATGTAGAGAAATATGGGTTAGTACAAAAATGTACTAACTAAAATAGTCATGCATAAAAACCTTGAATCATGCTAAAAAGGACATTTTAGTTGAAAAGCATGCACTTTACCAAGTTTAAGAGCATCATGAAGATTAGTGCAAAAGCACAAGTCATAAGCATATTCAACCAATAGGTCATCATATCATCTTAGAAGCATACCATAAATACCCTCAAAGCATCCTTGTGCCATGCATGAATAAGATCCCATAATCCTATCCACACTAAGAAAAGCTTATTGAGTAACTATAGTTCATAACTCATATTCTTGTTCATACTATCATAAAAAGGGAAATTTGCCTTAACCGACATAGACCATGTGAGCTTAACATGGAATCCGGTGTCTACCCCACACTGAAAATGGGTTGTACTACTTGCCTAAGGTAGAACTATACTCTTAGTTTAGGTGGATCCACTTGCTAAAGACCTATGTGGGTACATAGTTTTTGGGATAAGGAGATTGCTTCTAGAAACCCGGACCCAACTAAGTTAGAAGGTTTCCATCTCATGAGATACATACATTTGGGAACCCGGACTCAACTAGTGTAAAAGGAACCCATTTGGAAAGCCGGACTCAACTAGTGTATAAGCTTTCAAGGGAAGCCAGACTCAACTATCGTATATGCTTCCATCTCATATTCATATCCACTCGGTGCTAAACATCAATTCCCATTGATTTCATATTAAGTCTTGACAGAAGTTCATGATTATGGAAGAATGTCTTGACACTCAATCCAACACAACTCATACTAAAGCTCATAGATTCATTAGGTGAGACTAGTCTTCCAACCTTATAATCACTACATGTGACAAACCTTTCACATCATATAATATTCAACCAAAAATGTGTACATGAGAATAATAATCAAATCAAAACAACAATTAAATCATAATCATACTCACTTTACCCTTAAAGTGATCTAAATGCATATACTTACGTACATCTCATAATCATGCATAATTCATATACTTTACTCTTCAAGGATCATAGATCATATTCCATCAACATATCTACAATTACTACATTAGACATGGAGGATAACATAATTCAAGTAATTCTATTACTACATGCATAATTCTATCATATTCTACTTGCATCAATCATCACACCCACTTTTAGATCCAAATTGGGGAAATAGGGGAATTCATGGATTCTTGGGAATTCATCATAAAAACAGTAAATAATCATCAATTTGATCATAATATAGAACAATTAAACCGTTAGAATTGTTTTTGAAGTGAATCCATGACTTGGAATAAAACCCTAGTTTTTTGGGGAAGTTACAAGTTTTGAAATTATGTTTGGAGGGACTCCATGGATGAAAGACTACAATACCTTCATGAAGAATTACCATGAATTTGAGGAGAAAAGAGGATCCTTCAACCCTAGCTTCACCCTTCTTCTTCCTCTTCCTTGGAGTTCTAGACAAAATATTTTGGAAGGGGTTTTGGTTTGTGATTTGGGGATTTAGGAATTATGAGAAAGAAGACTTAATTTGGTGACTTAAAATCTTTATATAGGTGTCTAAAATAAGCTTAAAACGACATCACTTAACCATTAATTAAAAAGTAAATCCCAAAAATACCCCTAAGTGAAACCCCCAAAACAGTTTCCAGGTGTGACCCACGACCCCCTAACCTTCGGACCGTGGATGTACATACTTTGGACTGCTTTTTTCAAAAGAAACTATCTTAAAGCCCCTATGGTTTGCTACCCACGGCCCATGGTTGTAGAGTGTGGGTCGGGGTTCTGGGGCTGGTTTTGGCAGGCTTGACCCACGACTCCCACCTAGGGGGCGTGGGCTGACCCACGAGGCGTGGGTGCCCTCCGTGGGTCACTGCCAGGCAGCCTCCTTGAGGCTTTTCCTCAAGGACCTAGGGTTGGTCCTTGGGGTTTAGACCTTGACGTTCTATCACTAAAACATGAATTTTTAGGGTACGGGGAGGTACTTTCTAGGCTCTAACCCTAACATCAAGCCCTAGCTTAGCCTACTAGTTTCCGGAATGCTACAAGTCTTCCCTAACATGTCCTTTCATGTTGCAAAAATCATAGTATAAAGAATGATAATTTCTTCACGGGATTTTATCTAGAGTAAAACTATTGTCGCTTGTGATTCCTTACAGTATACATAGCTAAGGACTCCATTTCTTCATGCATAGAACGTACAATGCCCTTTTGACTTTCATTCTGTATAACTAGAGAATAATCTTGATTCACATTAGGGAGATAGTGCATCATTAGAATTGACCTCATTCCTGTGAATAAATATCATTCAGGTCGATCATAAATTGCAACAAACGTTTATACTACATTTGTTCAACATGATCCTTAGCCTTGTGACAATCACAACTGGGTGGGAGAAAATTGAGTCATACTCATCCTATAAGTTCTTCAATTTTGTATAATATGCAGAAAAAGTCGATGTACCCTGTGCAAGAGTAAAAATGCTTTTATGCAATTGATAAAGCCTAGAGCCATTGAGCTTATCAAACCGCTCTTTCAGATCAAGCCATATCTGATGTGCCCAGGAAGAATAGAGAATTCCACTGAGTAATTCCTTGCTCACATTGCAGGTGAGCGAAGAAATCACGATCACATTGCATCGATCAATTTTTTTTCTTAAAGCTCCATCAAAATCACAACGTGAAACAAATCCATCAATGAAGCACAATTTGTTTCGACCAAGTAGTGCAATCTCCATAGCTTGACTCCACTATTTATAATTCTCCATGCCTATTAATTGAATTCCAATAGAAAGAGTTCATGGCAAATTAGAGGAGCTCAAATAAAAGGGGTGATTGTGATCAATCGTGACGAAGCTGCCATTGACAGGCTTTCCATGTGTGCTGCCAATGAATCCTCCAGCTGGCACATCCTCAATCCCTATACTTGGAGAAGCAGATTCTCTCGATCAATTGTCAGAATTAACTCAGCCAAATCCCTAGATCTATCTTCCTAGCTCTGATACAATGTTAAATTTAGTGCACTGAGAGAGAAGAATAGAAATTATATTGCCACAATCAACAATTTACAATCTTAGAGAATCGTTCCTTTACTACTATCACTGAACCTCTATGTACAGGAAAGATAAGTTAACTGCCTTTCTAATCCTATCTAACCAACTCACATGCATTTAATTTAACCATCTCACTGCCGTTACCTGACAATTGTATTTGTAACTAACTGCCCAATATAAGGGAATCGTGGAGATTTTTGCATTTTGGGTAACTTGATTTTTTTCCGCATCATTTAGATTCAAAACTTGATTTTATAGAGTTTTCATTTTTGTTATTTTACTCGTATGATCTCTCCCCCTCCATGTGACACATTCCATGTGATGTCCCCCCAAACTGTACCTATTGAGATATGAGATTTTAAAACTGAAAAGTCATGGATCAACACGCGACCCTCAGAGAAAGAAGCAAGAGTGTGAGATAGAGCCCGCGATGCGGACTCTCTGTTTCTCTAATGGGCCTTGTGCCGCGATCCCCCACTGTCTGATGGACGTGGATTAACCAAGTCAAAGCACAATTCAATTGAGATTAAGATTCCGACCCTACTATTATAAATATGTCATTAAGACGATATTTTTAGGGTTACACATTATTTATAGGATTTACGAATTATTACTAGAAATTAGGGATTTACTATTAGAATAAATTTTTAATCATTCTTAGTTTTCTAGGGTTAATTACTTCTTTCGTAGAAGATTATTGTAGGACAAACCAAATATTCTTGCTAGAGCTGCAGTAATGAAAGGTTTAGATTACTTTCTTATAAATTATGTTCATTAGTTGTTTAAATTACTTTTGTTATAGTTGTCTCTAGTTATGACGCTAACTAGAATTATGAAACCTAGAGTAGGAATAAGGATAATGGATTATTTGCATTGTATTCTTTTCATGAAGGGATAATGATTGTGTATTAAGATTTTTTCGTAAAGACTACTTTTTAATTGTTGAAAATTTTGAGAACTCACGGGTCTTCTGACTTGCTTGACAAAAGAAGTTAAGATAAGAAAAAAGAATCATTAACATGAATTTAGAGCTACCAACCTCCATCTAATTAATAACTTGAGTTAGAGATAAAATAGCTAACCTGAAGCATGTGATGAATGAACTAATTAATTGGACACCCAAGTGTCGACAAGGATTTAGGGTGACATTCTCTTAATTAGGATGATAGGCTTTAGAAGACAAATAGATTCATTAGTTTTGCCCAATGAATACATCTAGAAGAGTTGATAGTAAAATATCCACTTAAACTTTGATAAGTAAGAACTATAACCCTAGTTTGTCTTTAATTCTTGATTACAACTTCAGAAGTATACATTAGTTAAATATTCTCCATTTAAAACCTTGACTCTAATAGTAGTTACAAGTTTGAATTTCAGTAGCAAATTATTAAGATCTCTCACCACACTTTCTATGGGATTCGATCCATCCTTGTTAGGTTACTATATTCTGACATTGACCGTCTTAATTCCAATCCTTGTTGTGACGATGCTTTGTGGAACTGATGAGGAAAAATGGGATGTGTCACATGCCATTGTAGATTCTATTGAGAAAAAGGGACCGTACCACGCGACGTGGTGGAATCATATTGATAAAAAGGGAACGTGTCATGCGTTGTGGTAGGTGCACGGACTGACGAATCCACCATGGGTCCCAAACTGAGATTCAACGGTGTGTATCATTAAGATAGACATGCATCACTCTATATGACATTGCACTGAATTGCACTTCGTCTTTGTTTCCTGTTATTCATGAGTGTTGATATGGTCATGCAATTACTGAATTATTAAAGAATATGGTGTGTGTGTGTCATGCTTTTTTGTTATTGAGTCTGAACAATTAGATTAGGTTGATTTGATTCTATGCAGGTTTTAGCTTATGGAGGTTCAGATGGTATGTTGGAGTACTTGTGTTCTGTATGATTTTACTAAGGGTTGGTTTGGGATGCTTGTTGAGTACCGTTGTTGTTTGGTACTCACCCCTTGCTTTCTACACTTGTATAGGTTATGAGCCTGGATCTTCTTGACTTTTCCCTTCTCATCTTCAGCCAAGTCTTGCTTGTGGAGTTCGTGAGGTAGATGTTTATCACCTTGGCTGACATCACTTACTCTTTCCTTATGTCCTTGTCCTATTTTAGATACAACGACATTCAAACTTGTGTTTCTTTTGAATCTATTATAATACTTAGAGGCTTGTACACGTGATACTAGATTTTGAAGGTTTTATGAGTTATGTTATTTTAATCTTCAATATTCGTGTTATGTTAGTTTTTTTATTATGTTGTTACTTCCACATTTTTCTTATTGAGTTGGGTTTATGCTGACCTATCTTGGTGGGATAAGACAGATGCCATCACACCCGGTTTTGAATCATGACAAGATTGTCCTCTTTCATGTACCATACAAGGTAAGAAATCCAGTACTGGATATATGTTTATTTTCCCTTTTCTACTCTACCACGACACAAGAATTATTTACCCTTACTATGAGTTTAATTGATATAAGAGATAGTTCCATTAGCAAGATGAAAAATAACATCTCAGATATAAGAGAAATCCATAGCTTATACCTTTGGGTAGTTCTTGTCTTTTTGATAGCTTAATGGCTTAAAGTTGTCATTCATCTTTATATAAAGTAATATACTGGTAGTAGTTACTCCATTAATTGTTTTCCTTTGATCTCCTAAATTTTAAATTTTAAATATTACTATACATATTCATTAGACTCAATTAAAGCATCTTAATCATGATTGTACTATAAAAGTATAAATATCTATATAATATTGTAACATGTCAATCAATGCATCTATTTAAAAATTACAAGAGATGTGCTCAGTGGAGAATTATTTAGTGTAAAACTAGACAGGGATCATATTTAAATAAAATTTCAGTTTATAAGAAAGAGACTTATTAGCATCTCAAACCATGTCATCTTCTACCAAAAAACTGTTAAATTGTGGCAGGTTTTTGTCAAGTTAAGACGGTTTTTGAGTGCAACAAAAAGAATTGTGACGGTTTTTAAAAGTGCCACAATTAGCCTTGCCACGGGAATACAACGACGGTTTTTTTCAACCTCCATGAAGTATGCCACAAAATGTATTTTGAATTTGTGGGGTTTTTTTTAAAATTAATCAGTGGCCGTTTAGAACCCTTGCAGTATGATATTAATGTTTCGAAAAAAATATTGCGCGAGTTTTTAAACTCCCAAAATATATCATAATGTTACCAAAAAAGAAAATATGGTGGGGGTCTATAGAACTCCACAATAAAATTTCAATTTTTTTAAAACAAAATACGTGGAAGTTTTCGACCGCTACAATATGATTTTAATGTTTTTTTTAAAAATAATTACTGGCAGTTTCATTTCGCCTTCATAATTTATTGCTGAAAATTAATTTCCATTTAAAATTTAATTATATGAACGAATAAATTAAAATAAATAATTAGTGGCAGCTTGTTTCCGCCAGATACTGTTGCTACTGAAAATTACTTTTTATTTAAAATTTAATTAAATATTATGATGAAGTAAGTTGTCTCATTACAAACATAAAAAAGATGCAAAGAACACAAAATTAAATATGCTAGCTCCATTACATGATAAAAGTTAAGACCCTGGAGCCAATCACAAAATCAAATAATCTAAAGGACACTTAAACATGACTATGAGTGATCTAGAGTTACAGAGATAAGAAAATCTAAGAAAGGGATAGAATTATTCACATATGAGTGACTGAACCAACAAAATAGACTAAACAAACATTTAGCTTTTAGTGATTGGATTCTCGACTTGCTGGAACAATCCCAAAAGAATCCATAGCTATTGTTGAAATGCGTGCTATACGGCAAGGACTTTAGGCAAAGTCTTACCACCTATAGCCATTACAAATTGAAGCAGACTTCTTAGATGATATACCGATGCTTACAACACCAAATGAGCTTTACTCACATCTTATTAATTATTGCAGGTACTTGTGCTTAATTGTATAATCCACCGGTTCACCGTGTATATAGGGAGCTGAATTTATTGGCTGACAAGTTAGCGTTCATGGGTACCCAATCCCCACTACCTACTCCACTGGAAGTTTTTTTTATCATGATCTAGACGGTACACTTGAGGCACCCCGGACTGATAAAGTAGAAAGTAATTACTTGCATAGCTTATTGAATAGGTCAAGAAATAGTCAGTATGGTGCCTACCATTTTCAGCATGTAAGTATTATTGTTGTTACAACTACTACTATTCGTACTAGTATCACAACCTTTTGAGCCTATCCTTTGGAATTTGGGGTAAATGCCCTTGGATGTAATAGTTGGTGGTAAACATATATCTTCTTTAATTAACACAAAAAAAACTATAGTAATATCAAAATTACCTCATTTAACACCCTGTGAAGCTTGTCCCATGCCTCAACAACATGGTCGCTGTCAAATCTGTCAACCACAAAGATAAGACAATGTGTGCTTTCAAATTAGTGTCTCCATGGGCATGGAGGTCTAATCTGCAAGTGCAACACAAAAGATAAATAGTAGTAACACACTTTTAGCTCTTCTAGACTATAGTATACTTATAATTGTGCCTTTAACGAAAGCAGGTGTACATGAAACCACTACTAGGTATCAAATCCTAACTTGACAATCACCAATTAACCACAACTGGTAGACAACTTAGGTTTTGATATTTTATACCAAAACTTATCCGTTTATAAGAAAAATTACTATAGTTTGTTTAATAGTGATGATTGAGACATATGGTCTGTAAATCATCTATATCAGCTAGTCTTTTGCAGGGAATATGCAGAATTGCTACATCTCTATCATGACTAACTTACCAAACTGTTTCACTAGCACGAATAATTACATTCACCTTAAGAAACATAAAGTATATCTAGCACAACTTAACACGATTTTCATATATAAGGAACCAAAATCAAGAATAACACTATTTATACCTATTAAGTGGTGGATATTGTGACCAAATTCTCTTTATGGGCTGAAAAGAAAAATATTGTGCTAACAAGCATGTTGTGCAAAATAAATGGATTCCTGGCGATATATCGTTACACCTTTTGTGCGGATCAAAACTTAATGGACAAAGAATTTTGCTACCAATTTTCAAGCTTGGAAAAACTTGGTATGGTCAACGAACAAAGAAAAAAAACATATCAAGTGGAATATCAACAATGGTGATTTCAGGTTTTGGTGGGAAAGTTAGACAAACAATGGTCCATTGGCTCTTCTTCCTACTGTTTCTTTTGATGACTGCTTGCTAAACTATGTGTCAAAGACTTTATGATGAATGAAAAATGGGATGAACAAACTCAATCTTGTATTTTACCTATCAGTATTGTACAAGAAGAGATGAACATTAACATTATACCAATTGAACAAGGGGATGCAACTATTAGGAAATGTACCGAGGATGATCATTAGTCTAACAAATCAGCTTTGTATTTATCCAGAATATTAGACAGGGGGATAATTTCCTAAACAAGTTATGGTGTAAGTCAGTTCCTTTCAAAATCTCTTTTTTGGCCTGGAGACTTCGTCACGGGAAGCTCTCTTTCAATGAAGCAATATCAAGATTTGGGATTCACTCTTCTATTAACTTCTATTGTTGAGCTAATCTTGTTATAGATTATATTCAACACAGTTTTACTCAAGGGGAAGCAACTAACCAAATTTGGATATATATCGAAGCTTCACTTGGTATTATTCATCAATGAAACCATAAGTGTTACAAAACTGGTGGAAGCAAAATACCAAAAATAGTGACCGCAAAATAATTCTTTCAAACTGCATCCATCTTTATTTGCTGGTAGATATGGAAGAAGTAGACAACATGTAGGTTGGGGATTAGATCAAGTTCCCCAGGAAAATGAAATACAAAATTATCTGGAACAATATGATTGTTATGCAACGCAATGTATCCTACTTGCCATATCTGAGCAGACTGGCCTAATGTATGTCACACCTGAGGCTTCAACTTGTGGTTACTATCAAACAAACTACATGGCAGAAACTTGCACCACGTGATTACAAACTGAATATTGATGATAGTTACACCAAAGAAAAAGGAAAGTCAGGGATATGAGGTGTATTCAAAGATAGTAACTTCATCGTGGCGTTTTCTAAACCAGTCACATGTAGCAACAATAAATATTATAAAGTAGCAGGTGCTAGATTTTGTGTTGATGGCGTGAAGAGAAGGGCTTCGACAAATACACTATGGAGATGGATTCTTTGGTATTTACAAACATGCTAAATATGAAAGACACCACAAATTTTAAATTGAAGACGATAATATATGACATTAATGCTAGAATCAAGAATGTTTATGTCGACTTTTGTCACTGCTACAAGGAAGCCAACATAATTTCAGACTACGTAAACTACAAATATATCACCACAAGCACCCAGAAACCAAAGAGACCTCAGAAAGAAAACGATGATGTATGGTGATCACAATATAGTGCTTGTATTCAAAATTAAGTAGGACAACATGGGACACAAATTTCATGCATGTTTCTCAAACTCAATAAAAGTAAATAAGTGAAAAGCATATAGAAAGTTAATAGAATAAGGGTACCTCTTTATTTGAAAGTAACAACAGGTCATTATGTGATATTGATTCAGCATCACTGCATAAAATAATTGGAAAATGAAACATGCCAACGTCATTGCACCTTACAGTTACTGCCTTCATCCATATTCTCAATAATACCGAGAACAACTATGCGAAGTACATGAATATAGAGTCAACCAAATAAAATGATAAAATGGAGTAAAGGGTCAAAATAGTCCACTATCTTTGGACTTAAGCTTAAAATTATCCTATTTCTTTTCCAGGAGCACTAATAATCCTTATTCTTTGTTAAAGTGGTGGACTTTCAGTCATAATCCTAACCATCGTGAAAGTTTTTACTAGTCATAACCCTCTCATGTGTTTCTCCTAATATCTAACCTCCGGTATCTTCCCTCTTAACTGATACCAGCTGTAGAAAAATATATACATGTAAAACTAGAGATATACAATAATCTTGTTTGTACCTTCTTTTGTTCTCGATCTTCCCTTAAATCGTTTTCTTCCACACGATCAGCTCGTGGATTTTCAACCAGATAAGTCTTAGTGAACTTCTCCAAGAGCTAGGACCTATGTAATAAAGGAAAATAGAAACATATTGTTTAGACTTCCTAGATAACTTTTTTTAATAGTATTATTGTTCTTCAGTCTTTGGACTTTATATGTTTATAAACATGGTCTTCCTAGTCTTCATAACAAGTTGAGGACTATTGGTTTCTCACCCACAATTACTTAGTATGTAAATATATTTCTGGCTGAATGTTTCGAAATTCATTATACCAGCAAGGCTTGTTGTTATTGGGTAGATATTCAATTGACCGGGTGATAGCTAGTACAAGTCAAAAGTTGTAAATTGAGCCTCTGTCAATTTATACATGGATTAGTATGACTACATTTAGTAGAAAATAAAATATCTTAACAAAAGTCTATATTTCTCTGATGAAGATCTCTTACAGATGAAGCTTATTAGCATACAACTAGAAAGTGATTTGCAGGATGCATGCCCTTGAACTTAGTTTATACATTCCCAATAAGATTGACATCATTACAATTTTTTAGTATATTTGATTGTTGTTGTCGTAAACGTGTAGTAGTTTGAATATCAAACCTAAGATCTGCAAATGATTGATAAGACTATTCTTCCATGAATATTAGCGTATATATTGGACATTCTCTTTGTTTGATGTAATTTACTCGAGCAAAATGTAGAGACTGATTGTTTATTTAAACACCTATTCCTTGCTAACACTATTTCATCCTCTTCATTTCTCACACTTGGGACTTGTTCCAGTTTCTAAGAATCCATGGACAAGAGCTTGACATGGTTGCCAAGTTCTTGTTCTCTCTTTCAGTAGATGCCATTTAAATGGACTGATCTATTAAGATAGAGCAAGAAAAAAAATACTACCTCATTTATTGGGACTAGCTTCATTGAAAATTCCAGGGCACATTTGCAAAGTTCTTGCTTTCATCCACAGCAGGTAGGTTTTGTCTCTGTTAAAAGATAAAGGTGTATAGTCTATTATCTATGGACTAGGCTCAAAATGATCCTATTTCTTTCATATGGAGCACTAATAGTCTATATTCTTTGATAAAATGGTGCACTTTTAGTCCTAACTTTAACACCCTTATGTTTTAACAGAGACAAAACCTACCTGCTGTGGATGAAAGCAAGAACGTTGCAAATGTGCCCTAGAATTTTCAATGAAGCTAGTCCCAATAAATGAGGTAGTATTTTTGTTCTTGTTCTATCTTTATAGATCAGTCCATTTAAATGGCGTCTACTAAAAGAGAGAACAAGAACTTGGCAACCATGACAAGCTCTTGTCCATGGATTTTTAGAAACTGGAACAAGTCCCAAGTGTGAGAAATGAAGAGGATGAAATAGTGTAAGCAAGGATTAGGTGTTTAAATAGTTATTTTATAAACAGTCAGTCTCTGTTTGCTCGAGTAAATTACATCAAACAAAGAGCATGTCCAATATTTATGCTAATATTCATGGAAGAATAGTCTTATCAATCATTTGCATATATTATGTTTGATATTCAAACTACTGAACGTTGACGACAACAACAATCAAATAAAATTAAATTTTGTAATGATGTCAATCTTAATGGGAATGTATGGAGTTCAAGGGGCATGCATCCTGCAAATCACTTTCTAATTGTATGCTAATGAGCTTCATCTGTAAAAGATCTGCAGCAGAGAATTATATACTTTTGTTAAGATACTTTATTTTCTACTAAATGTAGTCATACTAATCCATGTATAAATTGACGGAGTCTCAATTTACAACTTTTGACTTGTACTAGCTATCACCCGGTCAATTGAATAATTACCCCATAACAACAAGCCTTGCTGGAATAATGAACATCAAAACATTTAGCCAGAAACATATTTACATTCTAAGTAATTGTAGGTGAGAAACCAATAGTCCTCAACTTGTTATGAAGACTAGGAAGACTATGTTTATAAACATCTAAAGTCCAAAGACTGAAGAAACATAATACTATTAAAAAAAGTTCAATAGGCAGTTTAAACAAAACATTTCTATTTTCCTTTATTACATAGGTCCTAGCTCTTGCAGAAGTTCACTAAGACTTATCTGGTTGAAAATCCATGAGCTGATCATGTGGAAGAAAATGATTTAAGGGAAGATCGAGACCAAAAGAAGGTACAAACAAGATTACTGTATATCTCTAGTTTTACATGTATATGTTTTGCTACAACTGGTATGAGTTAAGAGGGAAGAGAACGGAGGTTAGAGATTAGGAAAAACACATGAGAGGGTTATGACTAGTAAAAAGTCACGATGGTTAGGATTATGACTGAAAGTCCACCACTTTAACAAAGAATAAGGATTATTAGTGCTCCTGGAAAAGAAATAGGATAATTTTAAGTCTAAGTCCAAAGATGGTGGACTATTTTGAGCCTTTACTCTTAAAGTTAGGACTAAACTATTTTATCAAAGAATAGGGACTAGCTCCATATGAAAGAAATAGGATCATTTTGAGCCTAGTCCATAGATAATAGACAATTTTGAGTCTTTTCTCTTACACCATCTACAACTACACAGACTTTAAAAAAACTAATACTATTTCAATTACTCTTTGGTCTTTAATATTCAAGAACGACTAATGTTTACACAATATATCACCTAAATTGCAATGAAGGCTTCAAAGTAATTAGAACCACCCTTTTTCTTTCCCTTTTCAGCATTTTTTGTAATTTTGAAGAACTACCGGACATAATGTAGTCTACAACACTAGAGCAAGAAGTAGCATCTCTGAATGCATCACTTATCCTAGATGTTTTTTTTTCCTGTTTTGACAGTAGCACACAAGACACTCACATAATTAGAGACGCTTTATGAGCATTGAAAGCCTATGCCGCTATTTATTTCATATTTTCATGTGTAAACTGCTCTTTATGAAACTTAAAAATAACTTACCTTGTGTGTGAATACCCTTTTTGTTATTCTGACTCTTTCACAAAAACGTGTTTGTGATAACACTCACACCCCTGATGTAGCTATGGTTGTTTTATGCTTTATTTGCTTGTATTCAGTATCTCGAGACCTTTTAAAAGTAAAATGTGGCTGATAAGTGCTTACTCCTAGATGTTTTGATGATCTCCTCACAAGTGCAGGGACCTGGTCCTCTGCAGAGTATGAATACTTGTCCAGCTGGCAAAGTGCTGTGCCGCTGTAAAAACTGTCTGCGTCAGAAAGTTGGTGAAGCTGCAGAGTACTTCACCAATCAGAAGCAAGGAGGTTGCTTGTACGTTTGGTAATAACTCTTCATGGTGTATATCAAACATGACACAACAATATTAAGGC
>NW_006238927.1:6652243-6654898 GCF_000226075.1 Solanum tuberosum | reverse complement strand
AAGATAGAAAAGAACTACAAAGCAAAGAAGATTCTGGTGTGTGGAATTGGAGCAGATGAGTACAACAGGATTTCTGCTTGTGAGACTGCCAAGGAGATATGGGATTGTCTTCAAACAGCCCATGAAGGAACTCAACGAGTAAAAGAATCTAAAGTTGATATGCTTACCACTCAGTATGAAAATTTCATTATGAAGGAAGGGGAATCCATCTTTGAGATGAACTCAAGATTCACCTCAATCACCAATGAGCTGAGAGGATTGGGTGAGCCTATTCTTGTCCGTAAGCAAATTCGCAAGATTTTCAAGGTTCTTCCGAAATCTTGGGAAAGCAAGGTGGATGCCATAACAGAAGCCAAAGATCTAATGACGCTTTCCATGGATGAACTGATTAGGAATCTTCAGACATACGAGATGAACAAGAAATAGGGGACGACTGTGAAGGAAGGAAAGAAGGAGAAGTCCATTGCCTTGAAAATATCTCAAAGTGAAGTGACTGAAGAGGAGGATGAGATGGCATATGTCACTAGAAGATTTCAGAAGATCTTAAAGAAGCATGGAGGCTTCCAAAAGAAAACCCCTTCCAGCAGAACTGCTACTGCAAATGATCTTTGCCATAAGTGTGGCAAGCCTGGTCACTTCATGCGGAACTGCCCAAGTCAAAAGCAGGAAACTCATGACACCAGAACTCGCAAGAGGGACCTGGTCCCAGACCAAGCTCAAAGGAAGGCACAAGCGGATCAGATGGTGAGAAACGCCTTTGCCGTGTGGGGAAATGACTCAAGTGAATCAGAAGAAGATGAAAAGAGTCATGAGGATGTCTCAATGATGGCCATTGCGGATGATGAAAGCATTTTCAACTCTATTTTCTCCTTAATGGCAAATTCTGATGATGAAGAGGATTCAGATGAGGTAACTCTTTTTGATCTTAAAGATGATCTAGATAATCTGCCTATTGAAAATTTGAGGAAACTTGCTGCCCTGCTTATTGATTGTGTTGATGAACGAACCATTGAAAACTTAATGTTGAATAAAAAATTAAGTTTGTGAGAAGATAAGAATTCTTGAAAGAAAGGGTTGGGATGCAGGCCATTAGAGCCCCCCTATAATCCCCATAGCAAATATGTGTCTGTATCTGACAATCTTTTGTGCACTCACTGTGGTCGAAATGGTCATTTGAAAGAAAATTGTGAGATTCTGAGAAAAGCTAAAGAAAGGCATGTGAGATTTATTAGATCTGAAAAAGATGTTAAAAAGGGACACAAGGGACCTGGTCCCCCATATCGTTTCAGTAAAAACATCATGCCTCCCTCGACAGAAAGGTTTCTTATCAGACCTCTTAATGATTACTGGGAACTCCGTCTGAAGTGGGTTCCTAAATCTAACAAATGATTTCTATGCAGAAGAGAGGAAGGAGTCAGTGCTGGTACATGGACAGTGGATGCTCAAGGCACATGACTGGAGACACTTCAAACTTTCTCTCTTTGGAAGCACACCAAGGTGGTGGTGTGTCGTTTGGTGGTGGAAAGAGGGCTCTATCCTTGGTATTGGGAGAATAGGGAGATCGGCTGATAATTCGATAAATAATGTACTCTATATGGAGGGTTTAAAATACAATCTTTTGAGCATTTCACAAATCTGTGATAAGGGAAATGAAGTCAAGTTCATGTCTGAAAGCTGTGTGGTTACAAACTGTGCAACTAAGAAAATTGCGATGTCTGCAAAAAGAGTCAATAATATGTATGTTGCTGATCTTGATTCTATTGAAGGAGCCAGCCTGTCATGTCTGAGTGCTCAAACTGACGATGTAAATCTTTGGCATAAACGACTGGGTCATGTAAGTACCTCTTTACTTAACAAGCTTGTTGCAGGGGACCTGGTCCGCGGATTACCAAAGCTGAAGTTCTCAAATGACAAAGTCTGTGACGCCTGTGCAAAAGGAAAACAAACAAGATCTTCTTTCAAGGTAAAAAGGGGTGTGAGCACTACTAGACCTCTGGAACTTCTCCACATGGATTTGTGTGGACCGGTCAGAATTCAAAGCAGAGGAGGTAAAAAATATATTCTTGTGATTGTTGATGATTTCTCCAGGTACACCTGGAATATGTTTTTGCGGAAAAATGATGAGACTGCTGGAACTCTGATCACTTTCGCCAAAGCCATCCAATTGAAGATAAATTGCAAGATAGTCAGTATTAGATCTGATCATGGTACGGAGTTTGAAAACTCTATACTTGAAGGGTTTTGTGCAGAAAATGGAATCAACCACAACTTCTCAGCACCAAGAACTCCTCAGCAAAATGGAGTTGTTAGAAAGAAAGAACAGAACTCTGGTGGAGATTGCTAGAACTATGCTGATTGATTCAGAACTTGTAATGAATTTTTGGGCTGAAGCAGTTAATACAACTTGCTATGTGACACACAGGTGTCTTATCAGAACAATCATCAAGAAAACACCTTATGAGCTGTTAAATGACAGAAAGCCTTCAATTGCTCATCTCAAGCCATTCGGGTGCAAATGTTTTGTGCTAAAAAAATGGAAAGGATGATCTAGGCAAGTTTGATGCCAGAAGTGATGAGGGAGTATTTGTCGAGTACTCATCTACAAGCAAGGCTTACAAGGTGTTCAACAAAAGAACTTTTTGTGTTGAAGAAAGC
>NW_006238927.1:6649307-6652143 GCF_000226075.1 Solanum tuberosum | reverse complement strand
TTTTTAAATATTTTTGGAGAAGTTCTTTTTAGCTTCTTTCTTCTCTTTTCAAAAAAAAATATATATATATTTCTCTAAAACTTCTCTCCAAGTTTTTCCCTCTTCTCTTCAAAATGTCTATCACTGAGTCTTCCTCAAGAACATCCATCCCCCAAGAGGTTGAAAACCCTAGCACATTCAACTTCTCGAAGAGTCTCCCTCCACCCCTGTCTGTGGTGCCAGCGAAACTGTTGAACCCATCTCCCCGCCGGCCGACATCTTAGTCTCCCCTGTTCTTCACTCCGGAAATACCTTGGTTTGCTCTCCCACTATGGTCCTATCCAGTGAAAAATCCCGAATTTTAGAAGCACAATCTGTGGTAAAACCTAATGAGGGTCCTTTTACGGAAGAAACTAACATTGGTTCCATGGGAGTGTCATCAACCATATCTGAGAGAGCGTTTGAAGGGGACTTACCTGAAGGAAAAAGTCCTGAATCTTGTACCCCAACTGCTGGTGCTGAACTGGTGGCCGTTCAAAGCTTAGCCTCTTTAAGAGGTGATGCTCAACCCACTTCTCTAGAGCATGAGTTGGAGTCACCGAATCAGTTCCCTCCCAGAAGTGAGCCTATCTTTGACCAAACACCAAAATCATTTGATGTTGGATCTCCCAGAAGTGAACCTATCTTTGACCAAACACCAAAATCAGTTGATGTTGGAAGCGATAAGGAAGAAGAAGAAGAGGTTTTATTAAAATGGCGCTCAAGGGGAATGCGTGGGGCAAACCAATCTCAAGTAAATGTTTCTGAGTTGGAAGCAGTTAAAAGTACATCTGAGATTGACATTGTTGAAAACTCTGCTGAACGAGCAAAGGAGCAACGGAGAAAAGGGAAGGGAAAGTTGGAATTGTCTCACTCTAAAGGGGGACAAAAGGAAGTATATTACAAGGAGCGAAGAACAAAAGGTTATGGGAAGTGCTATTGCTGCAAGCAAAGCCCACACGGAAAGAACTAGGAAGAGGAGAAGAGAAGGGCTTAAACCTGAACATCCTGCCTCTACTCCTTTGTCTATTGTGAATAGTGAAAGTGAATCTGAAGATGCTGTCAAGTATGTGGTAAAAAGGAGGAGAGAAGCTGAGGAAGAAAGGATTAAAATCAAAAGGGGAAATCAAAAAAGGGGGGAAAGAAAATCTACTGCAAAGAATGCAAAGGTTAAAAAGCAGACATCTCTTGCAAAGGGAGAAAAAGGAAGAAAGCAGTCAGAAGAACAACCCGTAAAGAGACCTGGTCCTAAGATTAAAGATCAAATCGAAGAGAAGGATTTGACTAGAAAAGAGCGGGTAGAGAATATGGAGCAACAAAAGGTCTTGAATGGAAGAGTTTTTGACCCTGACATTCACACACTGTTTGGTATGGCCAATTTGGTTGATGCTGTTACCATTCAAGGCTGGAATCATTTATTTGAACCACCAGTTCCATACTTACATGAACCTGAAGTGCGTGAGTTCTTCTATAAAATGGAACTACTGGAAGGTGGTGGAATCATAACGATAGTCAGGAATGTGGAGATTCATCTTGATGAAGAAACTCTGGGAATTATTCTTGGAGTGCCTGTGGTGGGAGTTCGAACTATTGAGGGATGCAAACCATCCGGTGATTTCTCGAAGCTTGCTACCAAACGAGGAGATGTCAAGCGTGCAGGCCTTCCTAAGAAGTTTCTTAAAGGGGAGTATCAATTGCTATTTGAGTTCATTAACAAAGTAATGGTGCCCAGAAGTGAGAAGAGAACAGTGGCCTCTGCTGCCAATCTTTTCCTCATGGAAAAACTTGATGAGCTTGAGGAAATTAATCTCCCTGCAATCATGCTGGAACACATGCATAGAGTAATGCAATGGAAGAATGCAAAGCACAGAATTCCTTATGGGTATTTGCTAAATTTTGTCTTTAACCATTTTGAAGTTCCAGTAGGAAGAGGGGTACCTGGCACTACCAAACAAATGTTCACTATGTCTACTCTACTAGAATGTGAGTGCATTGAGGGACCAGCTAAGGGCAGATCTCAGGTGGCAGATGTTTTGGAACAGCAGGCTACTTTTAGGAAGGAGGTGACTGATCTCACCAAGATTCTGAGTGATAAGGAGGTTGAAATCACCAGGCTGAAGTCTGAACTGCAGAAGGCAGTTTCCAGGGTACCTGGTACCAGTGAGAGTCACGAACTGATGCTCAAAGAATTAAGGGATGAAAACACAATGCTGCTGAAGACAAATGCCTCTCTAAATGAGGACATTAAGTCCCTAAACAAGCAACTGATACAGGCCCATGAGAGTGCAAATGAGCGCATGTTGCTGTTGATGCATACTTTTAATCCCTCCCTTCCTCCGTCCTAAATGAGTCTTGTTTCTACTGTTGTCTGTCTGTTCTTTTGATGTTTCACCTTGTGTCTTTTGTTGTTTTGACTAAACTACAGTGGTCAGTATATATGATATGATGCTCTCTTTTTGTTAAGTGCCGTGTTCATGTGTGATTTAATATTCTCTTTATGCTTACATACACATGTTCTGTGTGGCCAAGGCCCTGAATTCTTTATTGCCTTGCATTTAACTTGAATATGTTTACTGCTTCACCTTTTCAATGATGTCAAAAGGGGGAAGTTTTTTTTGAGGGGGAACTAGAATAGGGGCATTGAACTAAGGGGGACTGGAATAGGGGCATTGAACTAATGGGGAACTGTGGCATTGTGCACTAACAAATTATGAATGAATGTTATTCCACTCACGAGATGAGATATGCAGGTTGTTTGTCATCATAAAAAAGGGGGAAATTGATAAGTGCTTATGTTCCTTGATGTTTTGATGATCTC
>NW_006238927.1:6635887-6648903 GCF_000226075.1 Solanum tuberosum | reverse complement strand
TGCTCTGGCTCATCTAAGTAATAGGAGGTATTGCTTAGAATTGGGATTAGTAGGCTAATCTCGGTTTGTAAACTTGCTTTTACTTTTGCTTGGAGAAGATTAGTGAAAGAAGTTTGAAAAGTCCTGGCAGGCCAGGTCGTGGTTTTACTCCCCTTGAGCAAGGAGGTTTCCACGTAAAGTTGTTGTGCAAATCTTTACTTTCAGCACTTTGTTTATTTTCTGTTATTGTAACTGTGCTGAGGACCTGGTCCCATAGAAAACGTGGACGCATACATTCCAACAGTGGCAGATTGATTAGATTTAAAAAACAAAAACAAATGTCGAGCACAGATTTCTTATCATTAAGTAATATTGAGCGCAATTTAATTAAATAGGTATAAGATCAATTCAGCAGATCACAGTATAGATATAATACCAAAAAAAATGTATAAGATGCTTGTACATTCAAACACATCTTGATTCATCAATACCGTCCGCAACTTAGTAGCCCATCTTCACTATTCCAAAATACCCCATCAAAGGAAGGAGCTTTACAGTATGACCTTTGAAAACAAAAAAATACACCAATAAATTAAGGAAGTTAAAATTTAGAGCAACAAGATATTGATGGTTTCACATTAACAAGATATTAATGGTTTCACATCTTGAACTTTTGTTTCTCGTCTTTCTCTTATTCCGTGGTTTGGTTTTCACTAACATAGAAAATTACAGCAACCTGCTCACCATTCACGTCATGTATCTCACAATGTCGAGAAATATCATAAGATATAGTGGAAATTAATTATGAGAAATGCCATAGTTGGAACCATTATTATGTAGTTGAGGATTAAAAACAGGGAATGGATTATGGGGTCTCACAAACTAAGATTTACATACCCTCTTCCAAGATGAAATACAATCTTGCTTATATACTTGAAATAGTTATTGCAAATACCCGTCCAATTATCGAATAACATGTATTTGAAAAGGAAAGGATTCCAATATATTTTTTGAAAAGGAAGTTCACAGTTAATGAACATTCTAAACGAATATCGGAATTAGAATACGAACCTCGTAGCTACACAATAAAACTTCAACTACTGATCTGTCAACCATCTCCTCGGGCGGACAAGTCCTTTCTCCCCGGTCGCTCGTGGTTGCTTTGAGCAGATAGTTAAACACCGTAATTCATTAGACTTGGCTAAACTTACAATTTATCTATAGAAAGAACTATGAACAATTTCATCTATAATTAAGTCCATTGAAATTTAAAATCAAATCTCTAAAAGAAAATATTTCTCCAATCAAAAGTTCAATCTTTTTCTAATGAATCAAACATATCCACCAAATGCCAATAAATATATCAACATACAAAATTTCAATAAAAAAATAGAATTAATGAAAATCTTAAATAAAACTCAGTCAAACATTGCATATATTGCTAGGTTAGTAGCAACATTTTCCTCTACTATATCATCAATTATAATCTGTAGCTAGTTGGACATACTCATCACTATCAGCGAAAAATTGGTCGAGTTCTTGCTCTTGGTATGGTTCATTCTCATATACTTCTTCTTCCATTACTTCTCCCATATCGTATATATCTCTTGGCTTTAGATTCACAACAACACTCCACCCTTTATTGACAATATGCTTGAGATGCTTCGGTGTAAGGATCATGTTCTTCACGTTCACTAGTATGAATAAATCTATCAAAATTAACACAATTAAAATTCCAACGATGCTTTTGATATCCTCTATCTCGAGTAGTATTAGCCCATTTACATTTGAAAAGCACAAACTTGAACCGTCCATTGTAATTAATCTCAATGATATCTTCTAGCTTCCCATAATACGGTAGCTCTGCTTGCCTTAAATTTCCGTCAACACTGCTTGCAACACATGATGTTTTGAAGAAAACTCCACTACTCTGTGTTTTCAAACCTTCTTCTCGAGCCAAAGTTCAAAATTTGGACCCATTAATGTTATATGCAGTAAATCTTCTTGCATTTACAGATGGACCTCGTGCTAAACTTTAAATCGATAGACATTGTTTCTATTGTGTCTTGATTCATAGTCTATATCAAAATGAAATGGACTTAATCAAATTTGTTCATTCCAATCAAATATAAACAATAAATAATGATTGCTTACTAACCCATTTTTGAAACCAATCAACAAACTCTTTATTAACTCTCCTCTCTATCTCTGTAGGTGACGGTTTTCTTCCTCTTGAACTCCTATTTATGTATTCTCTAAATTCGCTATATGAAATTATTAAGTTAATGTTAAAGAGTATGATTAGCCTACTTCAAACATTACAAAGAAAAAGAACATAAAGTTTGGAGTTACTCACTCCACAAATTGTGTGACTATTGCACAATCCAGAAGAACACATCGATGAGCTTGTAGTTTCTGCATATAATTTAAAGGGAAGTTTTCTGAAGCTGATACAGGTTAACCCAATTGAGGGAAGAGAGACGAAATTCCAGAGGGCATATCAGTTGGTTCATCACGGACACGCCTAGGTCTGTTGAACCTTGTCTCAATATCCTCAATATACCAAGAACAAAAGGTAAGAGTTTCTTCAACTATATGAATCTCAGCTATACAACCCTTTGGTTGTGATTTATTCCGTACATAGGGCTTGCAATAACCTAATTCCCTAGAAAATTAATATCCAGTAAGTGCACATACTAATTAAGATGACCAGAATATAAATATCTATAAATTATAAATGTTAGTATTTCCAGAAAACACATAACTTTAAATTAGAAATGTTAATGTTTTACCTCTCCATAGGATACATGTTTCGGTAATGCACTGGACCTCCGAGTTTTGCTTCCTCTACTAGATGAACTGATAAATGAACCATTACAGTAACGAATGATTGAGGAAATAGTATCTCTAGGTGACAAAGTGTGATTATAAAGCGCTCCTGGAGAATATCTAGCTCTGAAGGATTCAAAGTTTTTCTAGATAGGGTTCTGAAAAATGAGGAAAATTCCACCAAAACTGTAACTACATGATTTGGAAACACATTGCAAATTATCAATGGTAGTAACTGCTCTAAAAGAACATGACTATCAGGAATTTTCAACCCAATTTTTTTTTTGTGCCAGATCAACACATATGGAAATGTTGCTTGAGTAGCCATCTTGTACTTTAATATTGTTCAAAGTTGTAAGAAACAACTTTTTGGTTTCTACCTTCTTTTTGATATCAGTCATAAGTGAAAACACAGCTAGGTTATACGATCCATAATCCTTCAGCCAAAGATCATGCCTTATTCCCATTTCTCTTAGATCTTTGCGGGCATTAGCATTATCTTTTGATTTTGATTTATCATCCAGCAATGTATATATGATATTGTCACACACATTTTTTTCAATATGCATAAACTATAGATTATGATGCAACAAGTTGGACTCCCAATATGGAAGTTCAAAAAATATACTTCTCTTGTTCCATTGTTTAGTTGCTCGTCTAGATCTTTTCCTTCTACCATCCAACTCTACTCCTCTCCCTTCAGCAATTTGTCTCAAAATTTCAGATCCTAATAATTTTAAAGGTGGATTCCTCTCCTCTATGCTTCCATTAAAGCGTACTCAGCTTAATCTAAACATGTGATTTCTTCTCAAAAAACGTCGATGATCCATAAAACACCACTTTTTACCATGACGAAGAAGACAAGGTTCTGTGTCAAAGTTACAAGTGGACAGGCAAAACCAGTATGTGTGTTCCAACAAGATAAGATACCTAATCCAGGAAAGTCGGCTAATTGTCCACATAAGAGCTGCATGCATTCTAAAAGTTTCATTCAATGATGAGTCAAATGTTTCAACACCATCATTCCATACCTCACACAATTCCTTCGCAAGTGGTTGTAAGTACACATCTATATTATATCCAGGCATTTGCTTGCCTGGGATGATCATTGATAAGATGAAGGAGGGTGTGTTTCATACACATCCAAGGAGGAAGATTGTACGGAATCATGAAGACTGGCCAAATACTATAGGTAGACCTCATTGTTCCAAAAGGATTGAAAACAACACTAGCAAGACCTAAGAGAACATTTCGAGGATCAGAAGCAAATCCAGAGTGAGTCTGATCAAATGTCTTCCATGCCTCACCATCCCTTGGATGCCTCGTAAACCCATACGGGTACTTTCTGAAGCATTCCATCTCATATGCTCAACAGTACATAAATAATCTTTTCAACCATGGCTTCAATGGAAAGTAACGCAAAACCTTTGCAGCTTGCTTTTTTTCTTTTCTTATTAGGACTCCATTCAGATGTACCACAATGTTTACATACTTCTAATTCTGAATCACCTTCCCAGAATAGCATACAAATTTTTGGACATGCTGGAATCTTAGTGTAGTCGAGGCCAAGTTTCTTAATTGTTTTCTTGGCCTCATAAAAAGGAGGTAACTTTGCATTTGCGAATGCATCTCTTAACAAATCAGTATCATGGCCATTGCATTGTCACAAAATCAACAATGGACCTTTATATGATATAATTTTATTAAAAGCTCTAGCTTTGTGTACTTGCTTCCTTCGTACAGTGTTTCACTTCCATCTTTGAGAAAATCATGAAAGTTACCAGAACCCTCCCTATGCCTCTTATTTGATATTCCAGTTGAACCCAATGGTTGAGATGTCCCTACATCGACTACTTTCTGCCTATACTACCCAAATGCATCACTAATAATTGTCTCAATTGGATTTTCTGGATAAAACACCTCATGCGTAACAACTCTATCTCCAAAAGACTCTAACACCTTTTTCTCACCATGAATATCCCAAGTAACATAATTATGAGGGAATGGCTTGCAAATCAAATGATACTGCACTTCCACTCTAGTTTTCCACTTGCTAAAATGACATATAGGACATGAACAACTAATTGTATCTTCCACAGCCGCATTCTGTAATGATCCCGAACAGATTGAAATAACAAAGTATTTTTTGAGACGATTTTCGATTATATTGGTAATTGAATTGAACTACAAACTAAGCTAATAACGGAAATAACAGAAAATGGGGAAGTTGAATAGTAGCTCCATGGCTCGATAGATCTGCAGAAATAGAAGAGCGATAGAAGAGATTTAGAAGAGATTTAGAAGAGATTTAGAAGAGATTGAGAATGAAGAAATTGGATAGAAGGAGAAAGATTTTGGAGAAGAAGATACCGTGCAAATTCATGCCCTCTCTATTCTGTTAGTCGGTTACATATATTGTTTAATCAAATTGGCTGAGTAGGCAAGTCTGACTAATCCCAACCTTCGAAGCTCAGTAACTCGCGATCAATCTCAACCCTCCACGTGGCAATTATTATGACTACATTCTGAATAAACCCCAGCTCATCACACTCTACCCCTTGAAAATGATCCTTGTCCTCAAGGATCTAGGAGTCAAAATCTGGAAATTTTGCCTTGATGAACTTGTAATCCACCAAAGTTGCACCCTCAAGAGGTAATTTTGTCCACTGCACAAGCATTCTGACAAATGTTACGTTCCCACGTTTCACCAGTTTGAAGCAGAAAGGACTTCACCAACATAGCTCTGTCTCTTGGTAGGACAACTTACAAGCACTGGATGAAAAAGCACAATATATTTTTTGTTCACTAGGTATTTCAAAATACTATACCCTTCCAGAACCTTGACAGCCAATATTCATTTGCAAAGGGAGGTTGAAAGACATCTTGATCTATCGTGGAATCAACTTTCTTTGGTTAAAGCTTGAACCAAAACCATTTTAAGTGATGCCCTTATCAGTATAAAATTCTTTCCATGTGGACAAGGAAATCTGACTAGTCTAAGAGCAAACATGAATTCTGGAAAATTCAGTTGTAAACTAACTCTTTCGAACCAATTGCCTTAGCCAAAAACATTTCTCAATTCCCTTATGACTTTAGCAGCACGAGAAGTCCCCTCTTCTTGATTCATGTACTCTTCTCTATTCAGCTCGATAAACAACTGGAAGGCAACATTCAAGTTTGCTTTTGATTTATTTACGCAATGAGACAAAATCATGCAACCGATCATATATTCTAAGCCAATCGAGTTGCCACCTGGGTCAAAAGTAAGTCGCACATTCTTCATCAACTCACTGAGTTTGACAACGTCGTCATTAGCAGAACTACTAATCCCAAAATCAACCAACCACGAGGTTGGTATAGGTGCACCAATATACCAGCTAATGGATCCTGCTTGTTTGTGGAAACCGTGCTCCCATACCTGTTGCACTTCAACTCTCTGGTGATTGAGTCTTGAGTGTCCAGGTTCTAAGTCATTCTTGATTACCACATGATCGGGCAGGACACTGATCCTTTTATCCTTCTCAAAATGCAATAAGTGCACCACCAAGTTAGACTCATTAAAACCAAGTCTGGCACAAAATGCATCAACAAAGTTGACCATTTCAGCATAGAATGATGTTCTCTCAGTACCACATTGTACTCTAATGGTATGTGGAGAATTTTCAAGGTGCCAAATAATGCAGATGTGTAGCTTTATAACTTGTTCTTTGGCAGCAAACAACAAACATAGTGTCAGTTTGTGATCCTCGGTTTCTTTCTTCCTTAATAGTGACTTAATGAACCTCAGAAGATATCTTATTTTCATGAATGTTTCTGCATCCAGATAATAAGAAAGGAGATTGTCACCTTGAAAAGCATCTACAATAGAATAAGGAGGGCGCTGTAATATAGAGCAGGAAATTTCATCATGCTCTGGCTGAATGAGTGGTTGTACGTTCCTGTAAACTACAAAGCCTACAATAGCAGTTTCAAAAATGATGTTTGGCCCAGATGAGATGAAATTTAGAGCTTCAATACTAGAAATACTTATTTCGCTTAATCCTTTTCTCAAAGCAAGCTCTGTCCAGCCAACAACATAAGCAGAAGGGCAAACAATAGTCCATTTTGTGTAGCAGCTGGCGCATTTTCTTCTGTCAGGCCAGAGAAATCACTACGCAACAAAATGATATTTTTGACAAACAATACCATGTTCATTCCATGATAGTGAAGACTGGGAAAGAATGTTTTATTTCTCCAGTTAACACCAAGGTCTAATGCTACCTCAATTACTAAATTCATATTTTGTGCTTCAGGCTCCTCTAAGCTAAAGTCATACTTCTTGACAATCAGACTAAAAGCCAGCACATCTCCACTACATATCCTTGGATCCCATATAGGAACAACCAACTCATTTTCAACTAAAACAAGAGAGAACTTGTTCTGAAATCTTATAAATACGTGTACTGCTTCGACATGATTCCTTTTGGACATTTCATCAAACAAGTGGGAAGCAACTCTTAGTTTCGTTCCCTTCAATTTCTCTTTCATTACTACATATGTAGAGATTAGGCCACTGACCAAAGAAATCTCACCAATACGTTGCAAATTTAACTCATGAGCGAGCAAGTAGACATATGTTTTACTTGCTATTTCAACCTCCACTATTGTCATGATAAACTTGATCTCTGACATTTTTTTAATTTGTAAAGGTGCAATTGAAACAGCTTCTGTGGTTCTCTTCTCTGCCTCAATTTTGATAGAGTCATTCAATGCATTGCACTTCTCCATCACCTCATCAAGACAAAAGTAGCAATGGCTGTCAATGCTGCGTATGCAACCATAGACGCAAGAGTTACAATCACAGTCAACGCTGCATATGCAATCCTCGCACTCCTTCAATTGCTTAACATTCACAACTATTCCAGTCACTCCATCCGTTGGCAAACCATTAATACTAACTAATTAATACGAAACCAAGCATTAAAAGATACGGAAGCAGGTTTAAATGACTAAATACTGAAGTTCCCATAAACTTCCAAAAGATCTAACAACGAATTGCAGAATTAAATGCCTAAAACCTGAAAGTCAATGTACCAGAACTCTAACAACGAACCAAAAGTCTAAAGGATAATGGGTACAACCCAACTAAGCATAAGAATATCTAATGAACTAGTCTAAGTACGAATAAGATGGACCAAATAGAAAGAGAACTCATGGCAGCCCGGAAGAACTGGCTCACCCTTGAAGTCGAACGACGATCACTGATCTTCTAAGCGAGGTCTGTTAATAGCTGCATGAAGATGCCATGTACTCAACAAACAAAGAGCAAATGCAGTATCACTACACAACCACAATGTAATGGTAGGATCACACGGCTATCCCACTAAGTGCAACATACATAAGTCATTACAACATAATAATAACATGCACATATCGAACATATACAATATCAACATCATTACGAATATGAACAGTTTCACAATACCAAGATATACAATTATGTCAAATCATTGGTCCTCTAATGGAACCCAAATAGTTAGCATACCGGAATGTGGTACCCGATCCAATATTTATGCCAGAACGTGGCAACCAATCCCATATTTATGCTGGAACGTGGACACTGATCCCAGTTAGTGTGTTGGAACACAACACCAGATTCATTAAACAAGCCACAATCACAATGTACATTCTCATAATCATGCAATCAAGTCATGATTTCATAGCAATCATCATTCATCTATCCTCATTTAAAACAAGTGTGATGAACAATATAACATTCACATACATACATGTATTATAATTAAGCAAAAACAAACATACAACACACAATATGAAATCACAACCATCACCTACCTCGAAACAAGCCTGAATCCCCTAAAAAACCTGATCCTTCCCTTTACGGATTCATTCAGCTTGTTCTTGGTCTACAAACAATCATAATAACACGGAAACAATAACTAATTACCCAGATTTCCAACAATCCTATCAATCCTAGATCAACCCATGATCCTTAAACCCAGATTAGGGCTTTTTCCACCATAATTTCCGGATCAAAACCCTCTCCCCATCGGTAATTAACCATTAGATTACGTTATATGTGTAACATCTCGCTAATTGAAAGAACTAGAAAGAGCTAGAATTAGAAAGAGTTGTTTTTGGAAAGAATGAAAATCTGGAAAATTTTGTTAAGTGATGTTAAGTTTGAGTTTTGGTTAACTTCAAATGACCATAACTCCTAGCTAAGGATGATTTAGGTGTGCTTCCAGGTATCGTAGGAAATATCTTAGAATAATCTTTCCAACTCCGCTGAGTTTGTATGATTCCGAGTTTGTATGCGTGAGATATACCCATTTGAAGTTGGGTTGTTTAAATAAGGAAAGTCTAATCTGGATTTTAGAAGGGTATTATGGTCTTTTCCATACCCCATGACTTAATTTCATTTTGTGGTAATTAATTGGGGTCTAAACTGATAGGATTCAGTTTACGTTTTTGAAAAAATAAGTTAGGGTTTTGAGAGAAGAGAAGAGAAGAGGAGAAAAGAGGAGAAGAGCAAGAATCATCAAGTTCTTCAAGAATCGCTTGTGGATTTCGTCAAGGGGTGATCCCTACAAGGTATGTGAGATCACAAACCGTTGGGTTAGTTCACCCACGCACCAATCATTATTCAATTCAGCGAAGTATAATTGATTTGAAAGTAAATCCTACGAGTTCTTGATGAAATTCGTTTTAATTCTTGTGAGTTTGTGTTGTAGAAGTTTCTCGAGTTTGATTCATGTTTTTGGGTGTGATTTCGAGTTGAATCTTGCATATATTAAGGGTATAATTGATTCTAAGTGTTTGGGAAAAGAACTAAGTTGAAATAGGGGGTTTAGAGTTGAAAAACGAAGGAGAAAAGTCAGAGTGCACCTGGACAGGGGCCTGGGGTGTTACCGCTCTTAGAACCCCAAGAAGTCAGTCTCTAAATTTTGGACTCTCGGGGTCCGTGCCAGACAGAGCTCCCCAACCCAGTCCTCTTAAGTTCATGCTTTGGCACCCCGCGTCTCTCAGAGCGCCAGGGACACCACTTCTTCCCATTTCTCCCCCACCTTTTCGTACTAGTTCCTTAGCAACATACCTATGTTTTCTAGTTGATTCCAAAACTCTATGGTACGTCTAAACATCATGAAATTATCTATAACATGAGATCATGAACCTTGAATCCATAATCTAATTCAAGGAAAGTTCAGGTCAAAGTCAAGATAAGTAAGATTCAAGTCAAGAGAAGTTCTTAGAGTTTTCCAAAAGTCTTTTCCAAATGTTTTAACTTTGTTTTAAGACTTAAAGTTCAAGTTGAGTAAAGACTAAAGAGTAAAGATTGAAGTTCATTCTTCAAAGAAGTATACGGGGACTATGTATTCCCAAAGAGTTTAAAATGTTTTCACATTTAAACAAGAAAGGAAACCTTGATTTCCAAAGAGCCTTTGAGCTAGTTTTCAGTAAAGAGTAAACGCTTTCACAATTAAGCAAGAGAGGAAACTTTAATTTCCAAGATAGACTTTGAGCTAAGTTTTGAGCAATTATCTCAAATCACATAAAGAAGTATGTTTTTAAACGTAAGAGCTAGTATCATATTTTGGGAGTAGTATTGAGCACCAATATGGGGGAGAGTTTAAACAACTCACAACCCCCATAAACCATGTAGCCATCATGGGTAAAAAGGGTCATATTTTTTAGATGATTCCTTTAGTACTTTTCAGCATAGACTAGTGGATCCACTTAGTAGCCAGGTTCTATACCCTCGGCAAGGTATAGGTCGACCCTAGCAGAGTGAGGAAAAATGATGTATCATCACAATAGCTCTTAAGTGATGGTTTTCAATAAGAGAAACTCCCACAAAAGTATTTGTATTCTTATATACACAATTTATTTGTATTTTTACATACATTTTAGAGTTATATTGTATCTTTGCATACACCTAGAGTATTATTGTATTTCCAAATACACATATCTGACATCCATGTTTTAAAGAGCTTTTCTTTATATTGCACTTGTTTTATAATGCTTTATATTGACATGAGTTCAATTAAGTTGAGTTGAGTTGAGCCAGGTAAGTTATTCAGTTCCTTTCAAGTTTATGTCTTGTTGTAGAATTCCCCTCACATACTCGTACATTCAATGTATTAATGCCATTTGGCCTGCATTTTTGTATGATGCTGACACAGGCAACCAGGATCAGCATCCAGTGCATTGTTGATCCAGTTGAGCATAAAGTGTCTTGTTGTGAGCCTCTTTGCTTTTTGGAGGATCCCTTTTATTGCTTTCAATATTATTATTAGTTCATTAGAATGTCGTGGGGCTTGTCCCGACATCCATCTCAGTTGTTTAGAGGCTTCATAGATAGTCAGATGCTAGTTCTTTGGTCTTTTCATTTTCACTCTTTCATGTTGAGACTTGAGTTTGCCTTATTGTCTAGTTGAATGTTTTCTTTATAACATTCTAAGTTTTATTTGAGTTTATCATTGTTAAGTTAAGTCTTTTGTTAAGTAAGTAAGCCAGGCCAGGGTTCGCTTGGGGCCAATAATGGTTCTCGAGTGCCAGTCCCACCCAGGGTGTAGGCTCGGGGCGTGACAAACTTGGTATCCTTTGTAACTCCGTATGTTGTGATGAATTTTAATGTTATTCCTGAGTAACTTAGTGAACCCTTCAGTGTTTCTCCACCTGTTTGTGAGTCTATTCTAGCAGAGAGAGTCTATCATGATTATCTCATTTTCGTCAATCACAAGAGTACCATGGCTGATTTAGTTGAGTTAGACATGGTAGATTTTGATTTCATTCTTGGTATGGACTGTCTTCATACCTGTTATGCCTCAGTTGATTGTAGAACTCGAGTTGTCAAGTTTCAGTTTCCCAATGAGCCAGTCTTAGAGTGGAAACATTGTTCAGCAGTGCATAAAGGTCATTTTATTTCGTACCTTAAGGCAAGGAAGTTAGTTTCTAAGGGGTGTGTCTATCAATTAGTCCGAGTTAATGATTCTAGTGTTGAGATACCTCCTATTCAGTCAGTTTCAGTGTAAAAGAGTTTACAGAAGTCTTTCCAGATGATCTTCCTGGAGTCCCTCCTGAGAGAGAGATAGACTTCGTTATAGACATTCTTCCAGATACTCGTCCTATATCTATTCTGCCATATAGAATGGCTCCAAGAGAGTTGAAAGAGCTTAAAAAATAGTTGAAAGAGCTTAAAAAATAGTTGAAAGATCTCCTTGATAAGGGCTTTATACTACCAAGTGTCTCACCTTGGGGCGCTCCGGTCTTGTTTGTTAGGAAGAATGATGGTTCCCTTAGGATATATATAGATTACCGTCAGTTGAACAAGGTTACCATCAAGAATAAGTATCCTCTTCCAAGGATTGATGATCTTTTCGATCAACTTGAGGGTGCCACCTGTCTCTCTAAGATAGCCCTCAGATCTGGCTACCATCAATTAAGAGTAAGGGAGTGTGATATTCCAAAGACAGCTTTCAGAAGCCGTTATGGTCATTATGAGTTCCCGGTTATGTTCTTTGGTTTGACCAATGCGCCTGCATAATTCATAGACCTTATGAATAGTGTTCAAACCTTATTTAGATATGTTTGTTATAGTCTTAATTGATGACATACTAATCTATTCAAGGAATGAAGAAGATCATGCTAGTCATCATATAATAGTTTTCTAGACTCTAAAAGATAGAGAGTTGTATGCCAAGTTTTTTAAGTGTGAGTTTTGGCTTGAGTCCATGGCATTCTTAGGCCACATTGGGTCTAGGGAAGGAATTAAAGTTGATATTGAGAAAATAGAAGCAGTGCAGAATTGGCCTAGACCCACATCTCCAACTGATATTAGGAGTTTCTTCGGTTTGGCTGGCTATTATAGAATGTTCGTAGAGGGGTTATCATCTAATTCATCCCCTTTGACCAAGTTAACTCAGAAAATAGTGAAGTTTCAATGGTCTGAAGCTTGTGAGAAAAGCTTTCAGGAATTGAAAAAAATGTTGACTACTGCCCAGTTTTGACCTTACCAGAAGATACGCAAGGCTTTGTTGTCTATTGTGATGCGTCTAGAGTTGGTTTGGGTTGTGTATTAATATAGAATGTCAAAGTTATAATTTATGCCTTCAAACACTTGAAAGTTCATGAGAGGAACTACCCCACCCATGATCTAGAATTTGCTGCTATAGTATTTGCTTTGAAAATATGGCGCCATTATCTTTATG
>NW_006238927.1:6634197-6635695 GCF_000226075.1 Solanum tuberosum | reverse complement strand
TTGCTGATGCCTTGAGCAGGTTGTCTATGGGTAGTACCTCCCATTTTGAGGAAGATAAGAAAGAGCTAACAAGGGATGTGCATAGACTTGCACTCTTAGGAGTCCGACTAATGGATTCAATAGAAGGAGGAGTAGTGGTGATAAATCGGGTTGAATCATCTTTAGTGTCTGAAGTTAAAGAGAAACAAGACCAAGATCCAATTTTTCTTAAATTGAAGGCAAATGTTCATAAGCAAAAAGTAATGGCTTTTGAACAAGGGGGAGATGGTGTATTGAGGTATCAAGGTAGATTGTGTGTACCAAAGGTGGATGAACTCCAAGAGAGGATCATGGAGTAAGCTCATAGCTTTAGATATTCCATTCATCCGGGTTCCACAAAGATGTATCTTGACTTGAGTGAAGTGTATTGGTGGAGTAGTATGAAGAAGGACATTGTAGAGTTTGTGGCTAAGTGTCCGAATCGCTAACAAGTTAAAGTAGAGCACCAAAGGCCCGGTGGTTTGGCTCAGAATATAGAACTTCTGGAATGGAACTGGGAGATGATCAATATGGACTTGATCACAAGTTTACCAAGGTCTCGCAGGCAACATGATTCTATTTGGGTGATTGTTGATACGAAGACAAAATCAGTCCACTTTTTGCCAGTAAAGACTACCCATTCGACAGAAGATTATGCTAAGTTGTATCTTCAAGAAGTAGTTAGACTTCATGGAGTTTCGGTGTCCATTATTTCAGACAGAGGTGCGTAATTTACTGTACAGTTTTGGAAGTCATTCCAAAAATGCTTGGGTTCAAAGGTGAACTTAAGTACTGCCTTTCATCCTTAGATAGATGGGAAAACAGAGCGTACTATTCAAACCTTAGAGGATATGTTGAGGGCTTGTGTGATTGATTTCTAAGGTAATTGGGATGATCACCTACCTCTTATTGAATTTGCTTACAACAATAGTTACCACTCTAGCATCCAAATGGCTCCTTATGAAGCTCTTTATGGGAGAAGATGCAAATCTCCCATTGGATGGTTTGATGTTGGTGAAGCTAGGTTGATAGGACCAGATTTAGTTCATCAAGCTATGGAGAAGGTGAAAGTGATTCAAGAGAGGTTGAAAACAACGCATAGTCATTAGAAATCCTACACTGATGTTAGGAGGAGGGAGTGAGAGTTTGAAGTAGATGATTGGGTATACTTGAAAGTTTCACCCATGAAAGGTGTTATGAGATTTGGTAAGAAGGGGAAGCTTAGTCCCCGGTATATTGGCACTTACAACATATAAAAAAAGGGTAGGTAATGTAGCTTATGAGTTGGAGCTACCACAAGAGTTAGCCACGGTTCATCCAGTATTTCACATCTCTATGTTGAAGAAATGCATGGGTGATCCTTTATTTATCATACCAACTGAAGATATTGGGATCAAGGATAGCTTTTCTTATGAGGAGATTCCTGTTCAGATTCTAGATTGCCAAGTTCGCAAGTTGAGGACTAAGGAAGTAGCATCAG
>NW_006238927.1:6611180-6625960 GCF_000226075.1 Solanum tuberosum | reverse complement strand
TACTCAAGGATTATGACATGAGTATTCTTAATCACCTAGTTAAGACTAAAGTTGTTGCTGATGCCTTGAGCAGGTTGTCTATGGGTAGTACCTCCCATTTTGAGGAAGATAAGAAAGAGCTAACAAGGGATGTGCATAGACTTGCACTCTTAGGAGTCCGACTAATGGATTCAATAGAAGGAGGAGTAGTGGTGATAAATCGGGTTGAATCATCTTTAGTGTCTGAAGTTAAAGAGAAACAAGACCAAGATCCAATTTTTCTTAAATTGAAGGCAAATGTTCATAAGCAAAAAGTAATGGCTTTTGAACAAGGGGGAGATGGTGTATTGAGGTATCAAGGTAGATTGTGTGTACCAAAGGTGGATGAACTCCAAGAGAGGATCATGGAGTAAGCTCATAGCTTTAGATATTCCATTCATCCGGGTTCCACAAAGATGTATCTTGACTTGAGTGAAGTGTATTGGTGGAGTAGTATGAAGAAGGACATTGTAGAGTTTGTGGCTAAGTGTCCGAATCGCTAACAAGTTAAAGTAGAGCACCAAAGGCCCGGTGGTTTGGCTCAGAATATAGAACTTCTGGAATGGAACTGGGAGATGATCAATATGGACTTGATCACAAGTTTACCAAGGTCTCGCAGGCAACATGATTCTATTTGGGTGATTGTTGATACGAAGACAAAATCAGTCCACTTTTTGCCAGTAAAGACTACCCATTCGACAGAAGATTATGCTAAGTTGTATCTTCAAGAAGTAGTTAGACTTCATGGAGTTTCGGTGTCCATTATTTCAGACAGAGGTGCGTAATTTACTGTACAGTTTTGGAAGTCATTCCAAAAATGCTTGGGTTCAAAGGTGAACTTAAGTACTGCCTTTCATCCTTAGATAGATGGGAAAACAGAGCGTACTATTCAAACCTTAGAGGATATGTTGAGGGCTTGTGTGATTGATTTCTAAGGTAATTGGGATGATCACCTACCTCTTATTGAATTTGCTTACAACAATAGTTACCACTCTAGCATCCAAATGGCTCCTTATGAAGCTCTTTATGGGAGAAGATGCAAATCTCCCATTGGATGGTTTGATGTTGGTGAAGCTAGGTTGATAGGACCAGATTTAGTTCATCAAGCTATGGAGAAGGTGAAAGTGATTCAAGAGAGGTTGAAAACAACGCATAGTCATTAGAAATCCTACACTGATGTTAGGAGGAGGGAGTGAGAGTTTGAAGTAGATGATTGGGTATACTTGAAAGTTTACTTACAACATATAAAAAAAGGGTAGGTAATGTAGCTTATGAGTTGGAGCTACCACAAGAGTTAGCCACGGTTCATCCAGTATTTCACATCTCTATGTTGAAGAAATGCATGGGTGATCCTTTATTTATCATACCAACTGAAGATATTGGGATCAAGGATAGCTTTTTCTTATGAGGAGATTCCTGTTCAGATTCTAGATTGCCAAGTTCGCAAGTTGAGGACTAAGGAAGTAGCATCAGTCAAAGTCCTTTAGAGGAGCCAATTTGTTGAGGAAGCTACTTGGGAAGCTGAGGAGGATATGAAGAAGAGATATCCACATCTCTTCGAATCCGAAGAAGTTCCAAATTGTGGTATTAATCCTTTTATTGGACTTTTATTTATAAGTCGGCATATTTTTATTGCATTGTGGTTGTTGGTGTTTAAACTGCACGTTTGATGTTACACTCTTAGTCTACTAAGAGTAATTTCATTCGAGGATGAATGTTCCCAAGAGGGAGATATTGTAACATCTTCCTAATTGAAAGAACTAGAAAGAGATAGAATTAGAAAGAGTTGTTTTTGGAAAGAATGAAAATCTGAAAAATTTTGTTATGTTAAGTTTGAGTTTTGGTCAACTTAAAACGACCGTAACTTCTAGATCAAGATAAGTTAGGTGTTCTTCTAGATATCATAGGAAAGATCTTGGAATACTCTTTCCAACTCCGCTTAGTTTGCGCGATTCCAAGTTCGTATGAGTGAGATATGCCCATTTGAAGTTCGGCAGTTCAAATAAGGAAAGTCTAATCCAAATTTTAGAAGGGCATATGGTGTTTTTCATACCCCATGACATAATTTCGTTTTTTGGTAATTAATTGGGGTCTAAACTGATAGGATTCAGTTTACGATTTAAAAAAACTAAGTTAGGATTTTGAGAGAAGAGAAGAGAAGAGAAGAGGAGAAAAGAAGAGAAGTGCAAGAATCGTCAAGTTCTTCAAGAATCGCTTGTGGATTTCGTCAAGGGGTGATCCCTATGAGGTATGTGAGATCACATAGTGTTGGATTAGTTCACCCATGCGCCAATAAATCCCTTATCAAGAAGCTCTTGGATTTGAGCCTTAAGCTCTCATAATTTTCCCGGAGCCATGCGATATGGAATGATGGAAATGGGACGAGTACTGGGTTCTAAATCGATACAGAAATCTATATCTCTATCAAGAGGCATACCAGGCAAGTCATTAGGAAACACTTATCTAAATTCTAACACCACAGGAATAGACTCAATAGATGGAGACTCAACCTCAACATCCCGAATATGAGCCAATTAAGCCAAACAACCCTGCCCCACCAGTTTTCAAGCCTGAATGGAGGATATGATCTTAGCTTGCTTAGGCTTGTACACCCCTTCCCACTCTAACATTTTTCCTTCCTGGACTTTCTAGAGTTACAGACTTAGTATTGCAATTAAGCACAACATAATATGGAGACAACCAAGTCATGCCTAAGATTATGTCAAAGTCAGTCATATCCAATATCACCAAATCAGCCCGAGTCTAAAAACCCATAAACAAAATAGGACAAGCACGATAGACATGGGTGACTATGACAAACTCTCCAACTGGGGTAGAAACATGGATGGGGGCATCAAGTATATAACAAACCATAGCAAATTATGAGGCAAATCTCACGGATACATAAGAATAAGTAGAACCCGGATCAAATAACACATTAGCCATCCGGTCACAGACAAGAATAGTACCTCTGATCACTGCGTCAGACGCCTCTGCCTCATTCTTGCCCGGAAAAGCGTTACACTGAGCCCTATCATTGGGACGGGCGACTTCCCTACCTGGCTGCGATGTACCTCTACCTGTGTTATGATATACGTTTCAAAGACACTTCATCTAGTTCTAAGTGTCAACAGTTGTAAATCAGTATAAACCCAACTACATGAGTTGGGGTCGATCCCACAGAGAGTAGCTTTCTTTTGAATTCGAATATGAAAGTATGACAGTGACCTTTTCAGTTGAACAAATACCACACTTAAGAGTCTAGAAGTCAAATTCCAGGTTGTCGTTACTAACCCACTTAAACAATCAACACAAAATAATCAAATAACAAGATAACACTTAGGCGTATGACCAACCAACTATCGAATTCAACTTAACGGGTGTATATCATTACCAACAATGTTAGTTTTTTGTCTGTAGAATGGACTATGAGTAAAGCAATTTTCTCTCAAACAATTACTTTATTTCTGCTGAATTCTCTCGAACTTCAACACTAGCCATAAGACGCCCAACCCACTTTCTCATCAAATCTACTCTTTCGAGCTAGATACAAAGGCTGAGTATCAAGTTATACTTTCTCAAGCTGAAACCGTAATGACCCACTACTAAGGATGCCAAATTACTACGTTGGCTCTATACTTCTCTCTCAAGCAAGCACAAAATTTTGAACTATATTGCACTAAACATGCATTAATGAAGTTAAACCACAGTAATAATTCAAACCCACTTCAAATTAACACCAAAATTCACTAATTGATGACACCCATTTAGTCAAATGCAACAATTGGTCACATTGTCAAACCACCAAGGTTAGGGTTTAAGCCAATCATAGTAAAAAGATGAAATTCAATACCTGCCACGTTTTCCAGTTGGGTAGATGAAATTCGAAAGTCAAAATTTAATAATATCTTCTCTATTACAAAACCCAAATGAAAAACCTTGTTAAAAATCACATCAAATCGACAATAATCTTATACAAACAAAGCCCTAAATGAGTCCAAATCTCTGATCATCAACACCCCCAACTTAAACTTTTGCTTGTCCTCAAGAAAAACTCAAGTTCAGCAGTTCAAGAAGGATGTCTCAAACAGTGCCACAAAAAACTCAATCATGAATGCACACAATAAGACTCAATTTACTCATGCAAGGATCAATTGTGCACTCAAAGGTTCAAGTTGTGATTCAACATTATCAAATATTCTCAAGTTCACAATACTTTCTTTAAATGCAAGTTCAAGCTCAACAAAGGTACTCAAATGCCCTTACACAAAGAATGATTCCATATTCACACACTATTCTCCAACAATTTATAGCTTCGGAAGAACAAACAACTCTCACACTCACAAAGATGAACACATGCATGACTTCATTCATAGGTTTTCCCTTATTTTCCAACCAACATTCGTTTCCGCTCACTCAAGATCAAAAAGGTCTTTTCAAGGCTTGTAATGAGGCTGAGTGTACAAGTATGGCCATTTAGGCTCAGTGACTGCTATCCATATGAAATGTGGTATGAACATTACTTTCTTTCATTTTCTTCAACTTTTTTACTCATGGTCAAAATTCACCCCATTATTCACTTCTCATGGAATACTGGACACCCCATTTCTTTTGCAACCTTCACAACTTTATTTCGCAACTTTATCATTCTTTTTCTTTTTCATTCTTCTTTTTTCTTACTTTTTTTATGGAGGGGTTCCAACTTTCTTAATACCAAGTGTCAAGGGGGACTTCTTTGCACTTCTTGATTTACCTTCTCTTTTCACCACACCTCAACTTAGGCTCTTGGCCTAAGTTGGCTATTCAAACAAACCACACTTCATGAGTATTTTGTGTGAATGGATAAAGAGGGGTTACAACTGCATCAAGTTTCTTGCAAGAAAAGGCTTAGGCTCAAAGTGTGTTCAAGCAAAGTTCACACATCTCACAAGGTTGGCCACAAAAGAGGTTTATTATCAAATTGTTTCACTCTTCAAATTGTTTTCCTAAGATCATTTCAAAAGCTTACATCACCTAGTCAACCGAACCAACAGGGCAAATTCTAGGTGTCACCACACAAGGTTCACGGTAAGCTCATCACACAAGGCATTTGTACCAATATCAAACAAGACTCCACACTTTCGCTAGTGTGCAATGCTCATCACAAGAGACTCTATTCGATAACCGGCTAGTCACAATGAGATGCAAAAAGTTCACATATTATCTATGCAACTTCATTTGGCCTCATCGTAGCCGAACATTCATTTTTGTTCTATTAAGAGAACTATTCAAGTCATCACAATTGATCATGACCGACACTCAAATTTGTAACTTTTTCGAACGAGCAAGGGACTCACTGACCAAACACACACACCCACTAAAATCATTCAACATTGTCCTCAATGTAAGTAGAGAACATACAATACCAAAAATGAAAAATAAAGATGAACTACTGGTATGTTAACATGCAGAGCAAGGTGCGAGGAATCTTCACTAGGCTCCCATTTGGCGAGAAATTGAAACTGTCGCCGAGCTACTCGGCGGTTCGCCCAATGGTCTGGATATCGCCCTTATTTCTAGTGTGCAACACATTTAGAAAGAGGCAAAAAGGCGAAAATGAAGGAGAATATTGAACATGTCGGCGCATCACATAATGGATTTGTAACCTCGCCGAATAATCCATTTGGTCAGGCTATCAGTGCTGGGTAGAAGGGCGGAGAAAATCAGGTCGCCCAATCACTTTGGTGAGTCGCCGAGTGATGAAGATGTCTCCCGTAATGTTCCAGTATCTCAGCTCCATTTTCAAAGTCCAGAAGGCGGACTATGTGGGGCTCGCTGAACAGATTCGTCGATTCGCCAATAGTGTCTTCATCTCGCACAATTGTTTGCACCAGCAAAATCAACACGCATTATTTAAAATACTAACACTTGGGTTGCCTCTAAAGAAACGCCTTATTTAACGTCGTGGCACAACGTGAAAATGCTCTCAAGCATCTTCCAGATACACCACCTTAATCAGAGAAATCTCTTGCCATTCACCAAAGTATAACTTCAAGTGTTGCCCATTAACTTTGAATGCATGTCCCTCTTTACCTTCGACTTCAATGGCACCATTTGTGAACACCTGTGTTACTTTAAACAAACCTGACCATTTGGATTTGAGCTTCCCGAAAAGTGTCTGAGCCGAGAGTTATATAGTAACACCTAATATCCCACTCTGAACTCCCTCTTAAGGATTCTAGAAGCATGCCACTTCTTCATCTTTAAATTGTAAAGAGCTGAACTTTCATAAGCCTTGAACCTGAATTCGTCCAACTCATTTTACTGATCTACTCTCTCTTTTGAAGTCTTTGCCCAATCCAGATTTAGAGCTTTCAATACCCATAATGCTTTGTGTTCCAATTCAACTGGTAGATGTCAAGATTTTCTGAAGATTAGCTGATACGAAGACATACCGATTCGTGTTTTGTATGCGGTGCAATACGTCCATAGAGCATCATCAAGCTTTCGAGACCAATCAGTCGCATTCACTGTTTTGGCCAGGATACTCTGGATCTCCCGATTTGACATTTCAACTTGGCCACTCGTTTGGGGATGATACGAAGTTGCTACTTTGTGTTGCACTCCATACTTGCTCAATGCGGATGCAAAAAACTTGTTGCAAAAATGGGATCCCCATCACTTATAATAGCTCGAGGAGTACCAAATCTAGCAAAGATGTAGCATTTTAGGAATTGAACAACATTTGTCCCTTCATTGTTCGGTATTGAACCAACCTCCACCCATTTAGAAACATAATCTACTGCCACCAAAATGTATTTATTACCAAACGAACTCACAAATGGGCCCATGAAATTTATACCCCAAACATCAAATAGCTCAACTTCTAAAATGGACGTGAGAAGCAATTCGTGTCTTTTGGACACTCCACCTTGTTTCTAACATTGAGTGTATTTCTTAACAAACTCATGGGAATCTTTGTGAAGGGACGGCCAGTAGTAACCACTTTGAAGAACTTTAGCAGCTGTACGTACACCACCATGATGACCCCCAATCGGTGAAGCGTGACAAACATGGAAAATTTTGATGGCTTCTTCCTCCGGAACACATCTCCTAATGATATGGTCTGCACATTCCCTGAATAAATATGGTTCATCCCAAAAGTGCTTCTTAAGAACGAACAAAAACCTCTTTTTTTGATAGAAGTTTAGTTCGTTCGGCATTAATCCACACACCACATAATTAGCAAAATCAGCATACCAAGGAGATTGTTGGAGACTTATCGTGAATACCTGTTCATCGGGAAAGGCATCATTAATATCTACCTCGAGCTCGTCATTTTCCTTGCCTTCCAATCTGGATAGGTGGTCAGCCACCTGATTTTCACAACCTCTCCTATCTTTGACTTCAAAGTCAAATTCTTACAACAGAAGCAACCAACTTATCAATCTTTGCTTGGCATCTTTCCTTGCCATCAGATAACACAGTGCAACATGATCAGTGTGCACAACCACTTTAGTGCCTAGCAAGTATTCCTGAAATTTCTCAAATGCATATACTACCAGGTAATTCTTGTTCTGTGACTGTGTAGTTACGCTTAGCACCGTTTAGAGTTTTGCTTACGTAGTAACTAAGGTGAAATAGTTTGTTGCAATTTTGCCCCAACACGATACCTAATGTCGTCGCACTTGCCCTACACATTACTTCGAAGGATTTTGACCAATCAGGACTAATGATAACCGGAGTGGAGATCAATTTTTCTTTCAAACACTTGAAGGCCACAATGCATGCATCATCAAAGTGGAGTTTCACCTCTTTCTCCAAGAGTTTGCATAGATGATGTGCTATTTTTGAGAAGTCTTTGATAAACCTCCGGTTAAAACCATCATGCCCCAAGAAACTACGAATACCCTTTACCGAAATTGGTGGTGGTAACTTCTCCATCACTTCAATCTTTGCTTTATCAACCTCCAGCCCTTTTTGCGACACTTTGTGACCAAGAACTATACCTTCCCTAACCATAAAGTGGCATTTTCCCCAATTTAGGACCAAAATTGTCTCCACACTTCTTTGGAGAACTTGTCCCAAGTGTGCTAAGAATTCTTCAAAGGTGTCACCTACATTCGAGAAGTCATCCATGAAGACTTCCATTGAATACTCCATCATATCAACAAAAATAGATAGCAAGCAACGTAGAAATGTTGCCGGAGCATTACATAACCCGAACGACATCCTTTTGAAGGCAAAAGTTCCATATGGGCAGGTTAAGGTCGTTTTCTCTTGGTCTTTCGGAGCAATGGAGATTTGATTATAACCGGAGTACCCATCCAAAAAGTAATACCATCCTCTCTCTGAAAGTCGATCAAGCATTTGATCCATGAAAGACATGGGAAAGTGATCTTTTTTTATCCACGAGTTTAACTTCCAGTAATTCATGCATACTTTCCTTCCGGTCAGCGGTCTCATAGACACAAGCTCCCTTTTTTTTCATTTGGGACAACTGTGATGCCTCCTTTTTTCGGTACGCATTGTACCGGACTTACCCATTTTCTATGCGCAATAGGGTAGATCACACCTGCATCCAACCACTTTATTATTTCCTTTTTTACCACCTTTTGCATCAGTGGGATCAATATTCGCTGATGTTCAACACTCAATTTACAATCACTATCAAGATGAATTTTGTGAGTGAAAATGCTTGGAGCGAGGCCCACTATGTCAGCGATAATGCAACCTATAGCTTTGATATGCCTTCTCAACAACTCAAGAAGCAATTTTATTTGCCATTTAAGCAAATCAGTTGCAATAATCATAGGTAAAATGTTATTTTCCCCTAAGAAAGCATACCGGAGATGAGAGGGAAGTACTTTCAACTCCAGGTTCGGTGGTTCCTCTGTTGATGGCTTTGCGGGAGGACTTTCTCAATTTTTTAGATCAATGTCTAGCTTCAATGGAGTCTTTGAATATTAACCCATGCTTGAGAGAGCAACTACTACCTCTTCGTAGCCATGAACTTCGAACTCATCATAGTTAGCAAGCACGGCTTCAAGTGGTACACTAATACACATTAAATGGCTCATACTAGCCAGCGCCTCATCAATAACATCAATAGTAGAGACCACATAAATATCGCTAGGGTATTTCATTGACTTACAAACATAAAAGGTTACTTCATCTTCATTCACCCAGAACTTCAATTCTCCGCTTTCAACATCCACCAACGTTCTTTCGGTTGCCAAGAATGGTCTTCCCAAAATGGTGAGAATTTTAGCATCTATTTCAAAATCAAGGATGAAAATATCAACCTGGGAAACGAATCAGCCAACCTTAACCAAGATATCATATTGTATCCCCACAGGGTGCTTGATAGATCGATCTGCCATCAAAAGCCTCATTGTTGTGGACTTTGGTTCACCCAATCCAAGTTGCTTATAGATTGCATATGGCATTAAGTTTATACTTGCTCCCAAATCACATAGAGGCTTGGCGAATTTGAGCATACCGATAGTGCAAGGAATGGTGAAGGCTCCGGGATCTTCCTTCTTTTTTATTTTCTCATTAGTCATAATTGAACTACAACTATGAGAGACTTTAATTGTTTCAAAGTCCAAGCTTATTTTCTTGGTGAATAACTCCTTCATGAACTTGGCATAACCTGACATCTCCAACAATGCTTCCACTAGAGGGAGGTTAATTGATAGTGTCTTAAACACCGATAAAAATTTCTTGAACTTTTCATCTTCATTCTTCTTCTAATGGCATTGTAGAAATGGAGGGGTCACTTTAGGTAGAGGTTGCACCGCCTTTGCCATTGGAGGACTATTTGGTACATTTGTTTGTAAGTCCTAGGCAACACTTTATTAGATGGGTGTTTCATCTTCCTCAATGCTCTTGTCTACTTCATGAGTTTGTGCTTCATCATTTTCCTTCACATCACCTACCACCATCTTTCCACTTTGTGTAACCACATCTAGCCCTCTATCACCATTTTCCTTTGTCATGTTTGGCTCCAATTGTGCGGAAAGTAAACTCAACTGACCTTCAAGTAGCTTGATTGCATCCGCGTGAGAGTTCACTTTAGTATATAGTGACGAAAAATTGGCCTTCATTCCTTTTAACAAATCATCCGAACCTTCAACTTTGTCAAGGATGCGTGACAACAAGTCATTCACCTGGGGACTACATGCAGTCCCTTTTGACTTAGGGATCTCATTCGATTGAGTGTGGTCTTCTTCATGATCATCCTCTGTTCTCCAATAGTCACTTTGCTCAGCCCATTCTTGATGATATCTTCTTTGCTCTTCCACTTTGTGAAAGTTCCAACCTTGATTCCCACCTCATTGTAAATAGCGTGGGTGGGAACCCTCCTCATATCTCTTGGAATTCCAATCTTGATTCTCCCCCGGCTTTGAATAACCCGAGGAAGAACCCTCCTCAACTCTAAACACTCCATTTGCCCCCTTTTGCTTCTTCACATTTTCTAACACATGATCTTGTAGCAACTCCATTTGGGCCAACATCTTCTTGATGTTCTCATCCCTTTCTTTTTCCTTAACAAGTTTTTCTTTAGTCATTCTAAAAAAAAAGGTGAAAATTGATCTTCTCGAGTGTACCAAGCTTGGTTTATTTTAGTCATATTATCAAGAAGAAATGAAGCCATTTCGAATGATTGCAACATTATCCCTCCTCGAGCCAATTGATCAACTACTCCTTTATTTACCGAATCAAGACTCGGGTAAAAATATTGGAGTAGCAAATCGTTTGGTAACCCATGAGTTGGGCATTGAAGAAAGAGTTTTTTAAATCTCAACCACGTTTCATGGATGGGTTCACCCTCCCATAGCTTGAAACCTTGAATGTTATCTCTGAGTTTCATCATCCTCGATGGAGCAAAGAATCTCGCATTGAATGTTGTGATCAGCTCATCCCATGATGTGATGGAATTCCTTGATAACTCAGCGAACCACTTGCTAGCCTTCCCTATCAAAGATAGTGGAAATAACCTGAGCCGGATTGACTCTTGTGACACATTCTTGAATGAAAACGGGATGTATACCTCTATAAAATTCCTTACATGCTCATGTGGATCTTCATGAGTCATCCCTCCAAAAAGTTCCTTCATATGGAGGAGATGAAGAGTTGCGCTTGTGACCTCAAATATTGCATTCCCATCAGTTGAAGGTAGGCAAATCGCACCCATTTCACCTGGGTGAGATGGGTTGTACACACTATTAAATTCATCGATACCGTTTCGGTGACCTGCTTGGCTACCATCCACCTCTGCCTCACTCATTCATACTTCTAATCACCCCACTCAACACGAGCACAATGCAACCATAATCGATTCAACTACAACTGAAAAATTTACAAGTCAAATCTCGATAAAAGAACTCTAAACAACGCTACTCCCCGGCAGCGGCTCCATTTTGATATACGCTTCAAAGACACTTCTTCGAGTTCTAAGTGTCAACGGTCGTAAATCAGTATAAACCCAATTACATGAGTTGGGGTCGATCCCACATAGAGTAGCTTTCTTTTAAATTCGATTATGAAAGTATGACAGTGACCTTTTCAGCTGAACAAACACCACACTTAAGAGTCTAGAAGTCAAATTCCAGGTTGTCGTTACTAATCCACTTCAACAATCAACACGGAACAATCAAATAACGAGATAACACTTGGGGGATTGACTAACAAACTATCGAATTCAACTTAACGGGTGTACATCATTACCAACAATGTTAATTTGTTGTGGGTATGAGTAAATCAATTTTCTCTCAAACAATTACTTTATTTTCGCTAAATTCTCTCGAACTTCAACACTAGCGATAAGACGCCCAACCCATTTTCTCATCAAATCTACTCTTTCGAGCTAGATAGAAAGGCTGAATATCAAGTTTCAATTCCAGGTTGTCGTTACTAATCTACTTCAACAATCAACACGGAACAATAAAATAACGAGATAACACTTGGGGGATTGACTAACAAACTATCGAATTCAACTTAACGGGTTTACATCATTACCAACAATGTTAATTTGTTGTGGGTATGAGTAAATCAATTTTCTCTCAAACAATTACTTTATTTCTGCTAAATTCTCTCGAACTTCAACACTAGCGATAAGACGCCCAACCCATTTTCTCATCAAATCTACTCTTTCGAGCTAGATACAAAGGTTGAATATCAAGTTTCACTTTCTCAAGCTGAAGCTGTAATGACCCACTACTAAGGATGCCAAATTACTACGTTGGCTCTATACTTCTCTCTTGAGCAAGCACAAAACTCTAAACTATATTGCACTAAACATGCAATAATAAAGTTAAACCACAATAATAATTCAGACCCACTTCACATTAACACCAAGATTCACTAATTGATGACACCCATTTAGTCAAAGTCAACAGTTGGTCACATTGTCAAACCCCCAAGGTTAGGGTTTTAACCAATCATAGTAAAATTATGAAATTCAATACTTGCCACATTTTCCATAGCTGGGTAGATGAAATTCGAAAGTCAAAATTTAATAATATCTTCTCTACAAAATCCAAATGAAAAACCTTGTTAAAAATCACTTCAAATGGACAATAACAGTGTTTTTGCTCTCTATCCTTTGTTCCTCACAATTTTTGAATACTCTCTCTCTCTTGGAAAAATCAATTTATACAAATCTGGTGTGACTTTTTTAGGCCACTAGGTGAGGAAAGTCGGGCTTCACCGACTGCTAGGCGACTTGCTAATTTTCCTTTCGTCTCGCCTTCATGCTTTACATCTTCTTCATCCGACCAATGGAATTTTAGGTGAGCCAAATTAGGATCGTCGTTTCATTCTGCGATGCACCGTTTTGTCTCTTGACTCACCTTTCAGTGATTATCTGTGACTCTATCAGTGCTTTTGGCAACATGGTCATCCTTCGCCGATGCGATCGGCGTCACGCCGGATGGGATTGCTGCTCGCCGAAGTTACTCCTAATCCAGCCTCAGAGTTCTGTAAATTTAGGCGGTAGAGGGGAAACTTGGCAATTCACCAAGTGATCTCGGCGATCATTAGGCTTGTTTTTCCTCTTCTCTTTTTCCGCTCGTGTTGTCCTTGTTGCCTATTTTTCATCTAGCTTTGTTCCTCAATCCATATATCTTAAAATCAAGGGTTTTACACCCGTTATTGTCACAAATTAGGCATTTAAGGACATTAATCTTACACAAACAAAGCCCTAAATGAGTCCAAATCTCGGACTCATCATGTTATCATTTCCCCTACCTCTGCGACCTCGTTGATTTCCTCCCCACCCACCTTGTGCACGCCTTCGACCATTATTACCATTTCCCGTAGGTACCACTGCTTTAGTCTGCTACTGCGCAGAATCCATCAGGCGTGGGTGGGGATAATATCTCCTCATATGCCCAGGTTCTCCACAATTATAGCAAGTACGATCAAAAGATGGCCTACTGCCCGTCGAAGGCGCGATTCCTTGGCTTTCCTGAATCAAATTATGAGGTGGAGTTCCGGAGTAATTACTTATAGAGGTGGGTATCACTGACTAAATTGGCCTGGCTACAAGTGTTGGCCTCCCTGACCCTTTGGAGTAAGAACCTTGAAAGTTACCCGAGTTCTTGTCCCTCTTAGCCAATGCCTTAGCCTAATCGTCTCACCTCACCCCTTCCACTTTCTTCACAAAGTCTGTCACCTCATTAAAGCTTCTCCCTGTAGAGGTCATGTGAACAGATAATACCTGCAACTGAGAATTCAGTCCCTTAATAATTAAACGGATCCTCTCCTCCTCTGTAGTCACCAACTGCGTAGCATATCTAGACAAAGCATGGAACTTGGCCAATAAGCAACCACAAACATACCACCTTGCTCCAAAGCCATGAACGCATCTTTCTTACGATCTCTCAAGGTCCGAGGAACATACTTCTCTAAGAACAAATCGTGAAACTGGGTCCAAGAAAATGGTGGTAAAACTGAAGATCTGCATTCCACATAAGCTCACCACCATTGCTTAGCCTCACCTTGAAGTTGGAAAGTCACAAACTCAACCCCATGCTGATGGACAATTCCCAACTTATGTAGCCTCTCATATCAGTCTAGGATGAACTCATATGCATCCTCACTCTCGGAACCATGGAACACAGACAGTTTCAACTTCAAGAACTTGGTCAACATACTCATGCTCATTACCAGTCATAATAGGACCAAAAAAGGACGTAAGAAAGAATAAGTACCTACAGTTCCACCCACCTTGGGAGTAGTGATAGCAATTGGGGGATTGGCGGGAGCTTGAGTTGCTTGAACAAGTTGAAGCACTCCAGGACCAACCAATCCTTTCAGAAATGACATGATTTGTTGAGCTAACACTGGGTCTATGGGAGGAATACCTGTAGTCTCAGCCTGCACCTCTTCCTCTTGTCCAACTACCTCAACATTTTCAACCTCAATATTCTCCTCTATCTCTTCATGATGCACGGGAAGGGCCTCATTTTTGGGAGCATTTTCACCCAGTGCTCCATCCCTAATAGGTGCCACCCTTCCTCGACCTCTACCCCTGCCTCGACCGCGACCTCTCGCTGTAGATACCTCAGCTGGAGCATTGACAGGTGCTACGGGCGTGACGTCGTTGAATCTATTGTTAACCATCTGCGGACAGAAGAGTGAAGGAGATTAGATACCAATTCGAATAGACATATACCTATTGGAATCAAATTATAGCTTGATAGGAGACAAGAGAAAACAAAGATATTTCCTACAGTCCGATAGCCTCTCGAAGAAAAGTACAGACGTCTCCGTAC
>NW_006238927.1:6597437-6611072 GCF_000226075.1 Solanum tuberosum | reverse complement strand
ACCGTCGTGATTGGCACCCACACTAACCCTCCGGTGGGAGAATAATTAATATTAACTAATTAATACGAATCCAATCATTTAAACATATGGAAGAAGGTATAAATGACTAAATACTGAAGTTCCCATAAACTTCCAAAAGATCTAACAATGAATTGTAGAATTAAAAGCCTAGAACCTGAAAGTCAATGTACCAAAATTCTAACAATGAACCAAAAGTCTAAAAGGATAATGGGTACAACCCAACTAAACATAAGAATATCTAATGAACAAGTCTAAGTCTGAATAAGATGGACCAAATAGAAAGAAAACTCATGGCAGCCCGGAAGAACTGTCTCACACTTGAATTCGAACGACGATCACTGATCTTCTACACGAGGTCTGTCAATAGCCGCCTGAAGATGCCTTGTACACAACAAAGAAAGAGCAAGTGCAGTATCAGTACACAACCACAGTGTACTGGTAGGATCACACGGCTATCCCACTAAGTGCAACATACATAAGTCATTACAACATAATAATAACATGCACATACCGACCATATACATTATCAACATCATTATGAATACGAACAATTTCAGAATACCAAGATATATAATTATGCCAACTCATTGGTCCTCTCATGGAACCCAAACCCAAACAGTTAGCATACCAGAATGTGGTACCCGATCCAATGTTTATGCCGAAACGTGGCAACTGATCCCATGTTTATGTCGGAATGTGGCAATCGATCCTTGTTAGTGTGTCGGAATGCAACACCCGATCCTTTAAACAAGCCACAATCATTATCACAATGTACATTCTCATAATTATACAATCAAGTCATGATTTCATGGCAATCATCATTCATCTATCCTCATTTAAAACAAGTGTGATAAACAATGCAACATTCACATACATACACGTTTTATAATGAAACAAGAACAAACATACATCATATAATATGAAATCAAAATCATCATCTACCTCGAAACAAGCTTGAATCCCCTAAGAGACTTGATCCTTTCCTTTCCGAATTCGTTCCGCTTGTTCTTCGTTTATTACACGAAAATCACTAAACAATAACTAATTACTTGGACTTCCAACAATCCTACCAACCCTAGATCAACCCATGATCCTTATATCCAGATTAGGGCTTTTTCCACCATAATTTCAAGATTAAAACCCTCCCGTCATCAATAATTACCTATTAGATTATGTTCTACAGATCGAAAAATGGATTTGGGGAGTTAAAATCTTACCTTTAGCCTTAAGAATGGTGGAAAACAGTCAACAAAACCCTTGGGTTCGTTCCTTAGCTCTCAAGTTTGAAAATTGCAGAATAAAATAGTTTTAGGGTTTATTTTCGACTTTACATCGCGTCTGCCCTGCCATGGCGACACCTGCCCTGCTACAGCGGCCCGCCCTGTGATAAAAATCCCACCTCAGCGGCTTGCACAGAAACAATGAGCTATTTTAATAATTCCAAGATCCCCATTTAACAACACACCTATAAACAACGACACTCAGAAACTACCCGTTCACGCTAAGATCTATTTTGGAAGTTCTGCTCGCCCGAATTTAATTCCGTAAATTCATACGGGTTCCTTAACGTCTTAGCTATCTACTCATGTGATCAAATTAATAATTGGATCACCCAATTGTTACCAGATTTCCCTAGAATTTAGTGACTCTGATTTCATCAAAATCTGGACTAGGTTGGGAAATTCCAAGTTACTAGGAAAAAGTTTTCCGACCCAAATTTTTTCTCCATTGGCTTTTCTATAACGATGGAACCCAGTCGTTACACTCTATCATGAATATATATTTTCGTCTTCCTTCTTCATTGGCAATGAATTGTTCCATATATTTATTCCTTTTAATAATTATATTGTGTTGAATTTTTTTAAGTATGAATTTCTTGTTATTTGTGTTTATTTTGATCTAATAAAATGTAATGTCACAAGATACACTCCTTGCAAGCTCTATAAAAATAGGTAAGAAAATAGTGGTTGATCACAGAATGATCTTAAATCAATTTAAAATTCTATAAATAAATAATTTAAATTTAATTCATCAATTATTATTTTTTATTGAAAAAGTTTAATGTTTTATATCATGATTAAACTTCTATAACATACTAGATATTCTCATTAGACAACAACTATATGAAATGTATGCTGCATATAAAAAGATAGGACTATAATTCCACAAAGATATAGTAGAAATTTATAGAATTAAAATATTTTTGACTATAGGTGATGTAGTTCATATATTAATATTAAAATATGCTACTGAAATAGATATATCTAAAAGAAAAATTGGTCAACATAAATATTTGACATACACTCAATTCTCTATCTAACCATCATTTGTTATAAGAACATTTCAATGTAACAACCTAATTTTTGATGTCATATTTTTTTTTCTCTATAGCATTCTACTAATAACAGTGTTGAAATTTTCTATAGAAGTACACTTTTGGTAAAATTACATCTCTATGTTAGCCTTACTCAAATATTAATTGAGTAATAATATTTTTAAAAGGTATATGGCGTATAAAGATAAATTATTGCACTATTTATATGGTAACTATAACACCCCATATCTGAAAATAGACCAAACCAGCAGATTTCCAGAAGTTGTAGGTGCAACCCACGGTTGCCACCCACGGATCGTAGGGTGACCCACAACCCGTCCTGGTGGTCCGTGGATGGAAACTTGCAGCCCTCCCCATAATCAGCCAGAAATTTCTCTGAGGCATGACCACGGCCAGACCCACGGACCGTAGGGTGATCCACGACCCGTCTTGGTGGTTCGTGGATGGCAACCTGCAGCCCTCCCTAGAATCAACCAGAAATTTCTCTAAGGCATGACCACGGACGGACCCATGAACCGCAGGTCAGGCCACGGACCGTGGTCCTTGTCTGTGGATCGAGGTCCCAGAATCAACTCAGGAAAAATGGCTAAGTGTCGATCCACGACCGAACTCACAGACCGCAGGTCAGACCACGGCCCGTGGTCCTGGCTCGTGGATCGAAGCCCCAGAACCAAGTCTCTAAAGCTAATCCACTATTGACAGGATAGATCGTGGGTCAATCCACGGACCGTTAGTCAGCCCGTGGTTTGCTTCGGCATACTCTTAAGTCAGGGGTCATTCGGTCTTTTCCTTATGCGTTGGACCCCTAAACTACGTCGTTTAACCCCTAAACTACGTGGTTTTGGTCAGTTTTAGCCTAGTAAACTAATTAGAACATACCCTTTTCAATTATTCACCAAATTCTTTTTATCAAACTTAGAGCAAAACAGAGGAGAAAGTCGACCAAGCCCTAGTTCAAGAACGCAATGAGTTTTCATCAGTTCTAGCTCCAAAATCAAAAGAATTCTCCATGAATTTCATCACCAGGTATGTGGGATTTCATTGGTGGATTCCTTTCATCGACTAGGTCCCTAGAATTCAGTAAGATTCTTGATTCCCTTCATAATATCTAAATCTAGGATTTGTAGAATTTCAACAGATTATTATGAATTAGTTACTCTGATGTTCCTAATCAGATTATCATGATTTTAGTACTGTTTTGCGTAGATTTCTTCATAAATTCAGAACCCTAGCTATATAATTCTTTTAGTTCATGAATTACACACGCTAGGTCAGTTATTTTAGATATACATGCCTCATATTTGAATGTTTCATTATTAGCACATTAATGTTGCATTTTCAGTTAGCATATCAGTATTTAAGCTATCCAGTATTACAGAAATTCAGTCTGAAATTGTTAATTACATAATCAATTAGGAGTAACTTAATACCGAGTGGACTAGGGTCACCCACCCTCAAGTCCCAGAACTACATGCCCCCGTAGGTTTATAAGTCCCCTCTGTGCCCATTACATTTTAGTGATCTTGCTAGTCATGCCTCTATACCTCTGGTAGGGTATATTGGGTCCTCTCGATGGGGTGTATACATCGCACTCCACATTTAGCTTATGTGATTTTATGTCGGTTATTATTAGCTCCCACAATGAGATTCTATTACATGGACCATGTTATCAGTTACAATCAGATTTCAATCTCAGCATGTTATAAACTTGGTCATTGCATTCAGTTAGTTCATGTTCAACATTCTCAGTATAGTATCATGCTTATCTCTTATCATTGCTCAGATATATGCCTTGGTTCTGTTATTTTTATTGTTCAGCTTTACTCTATCATGCATGCTCAGTACCTTTCAAATACTGACACATACTTTGCGCTACAGGTTTTCGTGATGTAGGTTAAGGTCCTCAGCTTCCAGATCACGCATAGATCGATTCCTGATCTCCAGCTCAGCAGCATCAGTGGTGAGTCCTTATTCTCCGAGGATGAAAAACATGTTTCCTTTCTATTTTTAGTCTTTTGTTTTAGTTTTTCTAGATTTAGCTGGGGCTTGTCCCAGCACTTCTAGTTAGAGGCTTATTTTCATTTGTAGTTAGATTCAGCTTTAGCATTTCAGTTTGACTTTTCTATTGTTGTTAAACTCTCAGTTTTTATATATTCGGATAGTTTATGGGTATTCCCCATCATTTCAGTTTATCTTATGATTTAGCTTCCGCACAGTACTTTCCTAATTCAGTTTATTTAGTATGCTTATGATATGCCAGCAGGGTTAGCTTGGGGTCACTCGTGATCCTAGGTCTCGTGTCCGCATCCTAAGGGTAGCTTCGGGGTACGATAAACTTGCTATCAGAGAACTAGGTTTAAGAATCCTAGGATGTCTGAAAAGCCGCACTAAGTAGAGTCTTTTTCATGGGTGTGAAGTGCACCACATCTAATGAAATAGAGGATACAAAGTGTGTTAAGAAAATGTCACTTTCTTGATATTCTCATCGTGCGTGAGGTATGATCCAATTTCCTCGTTCTAATCCTTCGTTATGCGTTTCAGATCATGCCTCCTCATAGAGCCTACAGAAGAAATGTGAATGCATGAAATGCTAACACAGCTCCTCCAATCCCAGATCAGGAAGTTTCGAATGCTGAATTTTGGAACGCCATTTAGCTTTTGTCTTAGAGTGTGACTAACCAGAACAACCAGCAGGCTTCAGTTCATGCAAATGCTAGTGGGGGATCAGTGGAAACCATGGTTCATGATTTTGTTAGGATGAATCCTCTTGAGTTCTTAGGATCGCAGATGGGTGAGAATCCCTAAAACTTCATAGATAAGGTCAAGAAGATTTTTGGAGTGATGCAAGTGGCTGGTATTGATAGGGTAGAGTTGGCATCCTATCAGCTTAAGGATGTAGCTCACATCTAGCGTACTCAATGGAAGGAGAACAGGGGTACGGATGCAAGTCCTATCACTTGGGAATGTTTTAGTGAGACTTTTCTGGATAGGTTCTTCCCAAGAGAGTTGAGGGAGGCAAGAGCTCAGGAGTTCATGAATGTGAGGCAAGGTACATGACAGTCCAAGAGTATAGACTCAAGTTCACCCAACTCTCTAGGTATGCTCCTCACATGGTTGTCGATTCCAGAGCTCAAATGAACAAGTTTCTATATGGGGTATCCGACTTAGTGAAACCAGAGTGTAGGCATGCTATGTTGTTGGAAAATATGAACATCTCTAGGCTTATGACTCATGCTAAACAGGTTGAGGGAGATAAGCTTAGGGAACATGCTAAGGATAATAAGAAGGCTAGAACATGCAACTATGAGTATTCTCAACAGAAATCGGGTGGAGGAAATCACTCACAGTTTCAGAAAAAGTCTTCAGCTCATGTACCTTCATCAGCTAGTGTTCCATCCTCCAAGTTTCGACATGATCAGAAAGGTAGGGCATCAGGCTCTAAGTCTCAGGGGAGTATTTCAGGCACCAGAACCTACCCAACTTTTCCAAAGTGTGGTAAGAACCATCCGTACAAGTGTTTTGTAGGAAAGGAATGATGTTTTGGGTGTGGTCAGTCTGGTCATAGGTTGAGAGATTGTCCTTCTACTAAACATAGTCAAGGGAGCAATAATGGTAGGGCTCAATCCACAACTTCAGCAGCACCAACAGGTCACCTGGCTAGGGTTACTCATCTGGTACAGGTGGCAGATAGCACCAAAATAGGTTGTATGCTCTTCAGGCTCACCAAAATCAAGAAGATTCTCCTAATGTAGTCACCGGTACGTTACGAGTTTTTAACTTAGATGTTTATGATTTGTTAGAACCAGGGGCTACTCTTTCCTTTGTAACTCCTTATATAGCAGACAACTTTAATGTTAGTCCATAAACTCTCCCAAAACCCTTCTCAGTCTCTACTCCAGTCAGTGACCCAGTTATAGCTAGACGTGCATACAGAAATTGCCCTGTCACAGTCTCCTAGAAAGTCACCTCAGCAGATCTTGTAGAGGTAGAAATGGTAGACTTTGATATCATTCTGGGCATGGATTGGTTACATTCTTGTTCTGCCTCAGTCGATTGTAGAACTAGGATTATTCATTTTCAGTTTCTAGACAAACCAATCTTTGATTGGAAGGGTAGTAGCTTAGCGCATATGGGTAGATTCATTTCTTACCTTAAGGCCAGAAAGATGATTTCTAAGGATTATCTCTATCATCAAGTTCCGATTAAGGATTCAAGCTTTGAAACCCCAACTCTTGAGTTAGTTCTAGTAGTTAATGAGTTCCCAAAAGATTTTCCCACTGTTTCTCCCGAAGTGGAAATCGACTTTGAAATTGTTCTCCTTCCAGATACCCAGCCTATTTCTATTCCTCCTTACATAATGGCTCTATTAGAGCTTAAAGAATTGAAAGAGCAGTTGAAAGATCTTCTAGATAAGTGCTTTATCAGACCTAGTATTTCCCTATGGGGTACACCGCTGTTGTTCGTGAAAAAGAAATATGGTTCTCTCAGAATGTGCATTGACTCTAGGAAGTTGAACAAAATCACAATCAAGAATAAGTATCCTATCCCAGGATTGATGACTTGTTTGACCAACTCCAGGGTGCTAGTCATTTCTCAATGATAGACCTCAAATCCGGTTATCATTAGCTTAGAGTTAGAGATAGTGACATCCTGAAGACAACCTTCAGAACTCGGTATGGTCATTATAAATTTGTAGTTATGTTATTTGGAAAAATCAATGCTCCTACAACCTTCAGTTTGTACTTTCACTTTCAGCATATTTGCATGTTATCGAAACTTACTTTAGTCGGAAATCAATTTCTAGTAATTAGTGGCAGGGTTTGCAGCTCTTTCCCTCCATATCTAACTAGTTTAGACTTTACTCGAGGACGGATGTTCCCAAGGGGGAGATAAATGTAAAAGCCTGTATCCGAAAATAGACCAAACTAACAGATTTCCAGAAGTTACAAGTGCAACCTAATATACCGTGAGTTTACATTATTTTTAATACATTTCACTTAAGAGTTGTATGTATCTAGGACCTTTTTGTATTGGTTTTATGTGTTTTTATCATGTTTTGCAGGAAAGATGTTTAGGTGCGAACGTAAAGAGACAACTGAAAGAAATGCAGAATAAGGCATCTACGGAGGTGGTCTATGGACCGTAGGTGCATTGATGTTCCGTAGATGGTGATCGTAGATCAGCAGGCAAGGCATGGAAGGCAAATCAGGGAAATCTGACCAAGTGTGGAACCACGGTGGCCATTGATGGTTTGTAGATTGATCTACAGACCGTACTACTGATCCGTAGAATGATATTGCGAGGGTTGCAGTACCTAATGTTTGAAGATTCTAAGTGTGGAGCTACGTAGAGGGATTGACGGACCGTAGATCGATCTATAGTCCGTACTGCAGGTTCGTTGTTTGCTTCAGAGTAGCCGATTTTTGGAAGTTGAAATTTTTTCTAAGTCCTGGCTGACGGAAGGGACTCACGGACTGTAGATCCATTGGAGATCCGTGAGTCAGTCTCATGGAATGAAGACGCGTGAGTGAACAAACTTTCCTTATTTTATTTCCCTTTTAATTTAGGAGTTGTTTTTTTATAAATAAGGCATGTAAACCTCATTTTTGGGGGTTAGACATTATTACTTTAGTTCTATTTTGTTACTTGGGAGATTATTCGTGCAAACCTAGCAATTATTGATTTCTTAAGTTCATTTTGAAGAATTTGGTGTTGCAATTCAAGTTGAATTTTTGGGTTTATTATTCTTCTTACGTAAGTTCATAATTCTTTTATCTAAAACAATGAATTGTGTTCATATGATTATGGGTAACTAAACTCTACAACTAGGGTTGTGGGAACCATGATCGATTAACAAAATATGAATAGTAACTAAGCAATTCTTAAATAGTGTTGTTGCATGCATTGATAATTATTTCATTTGAAAGTCTTTTTAACGAGTGGAAGAGTTTGAACTCACCTTGTTTCTACTTTTCGGACCAAGGAGGTAATCAACAAGAAAAGAATTATCAACATAGATTTAGTGTGATACTATCTAATAGGCTAGTGTCTATTGGTGCGAAGTAATAACTAAGCCAAATATCGATGTGATGTCTAATATGAGGTAAAGGTAAAGGGTTAGTAAATTATACACACGTAGCCGAACCAAGGTGCGGGGTGAAATTCTCTAGATGCCGGACCAAGGATTTAGAGATACCTAACTTATCACTTTGCATGTAGTACACTAGGAAAGGATTGCTATTACTAGGATTACTGTGTTATGAGCTTGTGGGGAACACATATACCCTAGTTAATTCTCTCATCTTGATAACAACCACAATTGACTTTTGTTTACTGATTACTTACTGAATTCTTATAATTTGTTTCACAAATCCACCCCTTTAATTACTTGTTTCTGGAAATAATTTGACTAAATGAATGTAATTGTTGGTTAAAGTTAAGTCTAAACCATTTTCCTCGTGGGATCGACCCCAACCTATAAGTTGGGTTTTTACTTGATAGCGATCGCTTATGCTTCTTTAGGGAGGTGTAATTTGAGCGTATCAAATTTTGGCGCCGCTGCCGGGGAAATTGGCTTTTAGATTAATTTTAACTACATTATTGAACTTTTTCTTTTTCTTTTTGTCTTGCTTATGTTCTGACTCCAGTGTATGCCAAGTACACAGAGCCAAGGTGAAACACTTACTCCTTACGATCCAGAGTTGAACCGAACTTTGCGAAGAATGAACAATCAATGAGTTGAAGTTAATCCTATCGGAGGCACCCTAGGTGATGAAGTTGAGTTGCAACCTCCGAGGGTAGTTGGTGGAGACAACCAGGTTCTAGCTGAGAATCAATTGGGAAATACAGTAAGGGTGCATGGCCCACCAGGCCCACGACTGCATGACAACTATAGGGGCAACGTAAACATTGCTGACTCAGATAGACCTCTTGTCCTAACCCATTTGCCACCGGGGCACACATTTGTAGTGACCAATAGCTTGATGCAGATACTTTCAGAGAGGGGCTTGTTCTCGAGATCGCCATCGGAGGACCCACATGCTCACATAGCCAAGCTAAGGGTGGTGTGCAAAAGATGTGTAAGTCGACCAGACTTGGATATGGATGTTATCGAATTGTGAGTGTTCCCTCTATCACTGACATGTGATGATGCTGTATGGTTCACTGAGCTCCCTTATAACTCAATCTATAAATGGGACCAACTGAAGGATGTGTTCTTAGCAAGATATTATCCATTGTCCAAGAAGCTTAATCACAAAGATAAGGTCAACAATTTAGTGGCTTTACCTGGAGAGTCTGTGAGTAGCTCTTGGGACAGATTCACTGCGTTTGTAAGAGGTGTTCCGAATCACCGTATTGATGATGAGTCGCTGAAGGAATATTTCTATCGAGGGCAGGATGACAATAATAAAGCAGTGCTTGATAGCTGGAGGATCATATGTTGAGTGCACATACTCTCAGATTGCAGAAAAACTGGAGTAGATCTCTCGCAACAATAAAGCATGGAGCACTAAGAGGTCAGATACTAGAAGAAACACATTTGTCGTTCATAATACAAACAACCAGTCTGCAGATGAGATTCCTTAGGATATGGCTCAGATGAGAACCGAGTTAAGGTTGGTATTGAAGCATGTGAGTGGAAGTGCGGAAAAGGTAAATGCTGTGAATTACTTGACTAGAACTCTACCACCAGTTGAAGAGTGTTATTACGAAGAGGATGATTATGCGGTGAATGATCAGACTGGGGGTTTCCGACCAAATGCCCAAGGTTCCAACACGGATAATTGGCGCCAAGGTCAAGGAAACCAAGGTCGGAACTATGGCAATAACAACTGAGAGGGTCAATATGTTCAGGATGGGAACTTCAATCGTGACAACAACTACAACCGGAACAACTATGGTAATAGAAACGATCGGGTTAGACCTTATGTCCCCCTTCAAAATTGAAAATCTGGTACTGGGGAAGCTAGAGGCAATATGGCGCATATTGAAGATATGATGCAGAAGATGATGAGAAGGTTTGATGCAACTGATGAGAATGTGAAGGAGATGAGAAACGACTTGTCTGGTATTGGTCAAAAAGTTGATGCCCATGCACTGTCAATAAAATATCTAGAGCAGCAGATGACTCAGTTGTCTACTACAGTGAACCCCACGTCAACCTGGCACTCTTCCCAGCAACACTATCCACAATCCAATGAATGATGGTCATTGTATGGCAGTTACTACTCGAGGGGTTAAGCAAACCACTGATCCACCTATGCCGTCTATGGTGGATGTTGAGATTAGAAAAGATGATGATGTGGTAGAGGTTAGAGAAGAGTCTGAGAATGCGACAGAGAAAGAAACAGATATATCTCAGAAAGTGGTCCTCATACCTAGACCTCCACCACCTTTCCACAGAGGTTAGTGAAGAAGACTGAAGATGGTAAATATCGCAGGTTTATTACTATGTTGAAGCATCTTTCCATCAATGTTCCTTTGATAGAAGCTTTGGAACAAATGCCTGGGTATGCAAAGTCTATGAAAGATCTGGTGACAAAGAAAAGGTCTGTGAGTTTTGAAGATGATGATAGACTGCAACATTGTAGCACTATTGCTACAAGGTCTCTTGTGCATAAAAAGGAAGACCTTGGTGCTTTCACGATCCCATGTACTATAGGGCTGTTACACTTTTCTAAGGCATTGTACGATCTTGTTGCTAGCATCAACCTCATGCCATTGTCTATTTATAAGAAATTGGGTCTAGGGGATCCAAAACCTACTACGATGCTAGTGAAAAGGCCCATTGGTGTACTCCATGATGTGCTAGTGAAAGTGCAGTCATTCATATTTCCAGCGGATTTTGTGATTCTTGACTGTGAGGTTGATTTTGAGGTTCCCATCATCCTTGGGAGACCATTCCTTGCCACAGGGCGTGCATTGGTTGATATGGAGAAGGGGCAGATGAAGTTCAGACTGAATAATGAAGAAGCAACTATCAACATTTGTAGATCCATGAAGTAGAGTATTGAGCTCCAAGCAGTATCTGCTATAACTTACAGAGTTGAGAATGGAACAGAAGTGCAAATTGAAGAGCGACTCGGTGTTGAGGCACTGGTAGCAGTTATGATGAATTTTAATAGTGATGGAATTGAAGAGTATGATGAATTGGTAGTTGCACTCGATAGGTGCGAATATAAGTCAAAACCAAAGAAGTATGAGTTAGACATGAAGAATTGCGAGTCTCCACCCGCGAGACCATCTGTTATGGAGGCACCAAAATTGGAGCTTAAGGCTCTACCACCACATTTGAGGTATGTATTCTTGGGTAGAGGTAATACTTTGCCGGTTATCATTGCGACAGATTTAAATGCGAGACAAGTAGAGTGCTTGGTAACTGTGTTAAAGAGGTTTAAGCGAGCTATTGGGTGGACTATTGCGGATATTATTGGGATTCCTCCCGGTATTTGTTCCCACAAAATCCAACTAATGCCAGATCACAAACCTAGTATTGAGCACCAAAGAAGATTAAATCCGCCTTCGCAATAGGTAGTTAAAATGGAGATTATCAAGTTGTTGGATGCTAGAGTTCTCTATCCCATTGCAGATAGTAGTTGGGTATGTCCTGTTCAATGTGTGCCCAAGAAAGATGGGATTACTGTGGTTCCTAATGAGAGACACAAGCTTGTTCTGATGCGTCCCGTGACTGGATGGAGAGTCTGCATGGACTACCGTAAGCTAAATGCTTGGACAGAAAAGGACCATTTCCCTATGCCATTCATGGATCATATATTGAATAGTCTTGCTGGTAAGGGTTGGTATTGTTTTCTTGATGGTTATTCAGGCTATAACCAGATTTCTATAGCTCCGGAGGACCAAGAGATGACCACCTTCACTTGCCCTTATGGGACTTTCGCCTTCAAACGGATTCCCTTTGGGTTGTGCAATGCTCCAGCAACCTTCCAGCGTTGTATTATGTCAATATTTTCTGATATGGTGGAGGACACTATTGAAGTGTTCATGGATGATTTCTCTGTGGTAGGTGACTCTTTTGACCGATGTCTGGATCATCTAGATAAGGTGTTTAAAAGGTGTAAAGACTGCAATCTGGTGCTAAAATTGGGAGAAGTGCCACTTTATGGTGAAAGAAGTGATGGTTCTGGGTCATTGGATTTTCTGAGAAGGGCATTGAGGTTTATAGAGCAAAGGTAGAGGTAATTGAAAAGCTTCCACCACCTATCACTGTAAAAGGTGTTCGAAGTTTTCTTGGGCATGCAGGTTTCTATAGGAGGTTCATCAAAGATTTCTCTAAAATTGCACATCCATTGTGCAAACTGCTAGAAAAGGAGTATAAGTTTGATTTTGATGATGCTTGTCTGAGAGCATTTGGAGAGCTGAAGGAGAAGTTGGTTACTGCACCTATCATTATTTCACTGGATTGGGGACAACGTTTGAGGTAATGTGCGATGCGAGTGGAGTGGCGCTTGGTGTAGTATTGGGACAGAGGCGAGAGAAAATTCTCCATCCTATTTACTATGCTAGCAAAGCTCTGAATGTGGCCCAGAAGAATTATACTGTGACTGAACAAGAGCTTCTTGCGGTGGTTTTCACATTCAAAAAATTTTGATCCTACCTACTTGGTACTAAGGTCATAGTGCATACTAACCATTCTGCATTGAGGTATTTGATGGCGAAGAAGGATGCATAACAGAGGCTGATTAGATGGGTATTGTTGTTGCAAGAGTTAGATTTTGTGGTAAAAGATAGAAAGGGGACGAAAAATCAAGTTGCCGATCCTTGTCCAGATTAGAGGAAGAGGCAATGCTTAAGCTTGGTGATAGGGCTGAAATTAATGATACTTTTCCTGATGAACATGTATTGGCTTCTTCTCATGATCTGATTCCTTGATTCGCAGATTTTGCTAATTATTTGGCAAGCGATTTGGTGCCTTCAGACTTGTCTTTTCACCAAAGGAAAAAGTTTATGCATGATGTGAAGAAATTCTTTTGGGATGAGCCTTACTTGTATCGTAGTTGTGCTGATGAGAATATTCATCACTGTGTGCTCGAGGTTGAGATGTTGAGTGTACTTGAAGCATGTCATTCATCGCCTATTGGTGGGAATCATTGTGGTATTCAGACTGCACATAAGATTTTGCAGTGTGGGTACTACTGGCCTACCATCCACCAAGATGCTCATAATTTCGCCAAGTCTTGTGATCGTTGCCAAAGAGAAGGAGGGATTTCAAAGAGGCAAAAGCTTCCTATGAATCCTATATTGGTGATAGAGTTGTTTAA
>NW_006238927.1:6564728-6597261 GCF_000226075.1 Solanum tuberosum | reverse complement strand
TATACTAGCGGGCAAGTTGAAGTGTCCAATAGAGAGATCAAACAGATTTTGGGGAAGACTGAATGCTAATAAAACGGATTGGTCAAGGAAGCTTAATGATGCTCTATGGGCCTATCACACTACATACAAGACCTCCATAGGTATGTCTCCTTACCAACTTGTATATGGGAAGTCTTGCCATTTACTGGTAGAGCTATTGCATAAGGCTTTGTGGGCGATGAAGAAGCTAAATTTGGATTGGGGTGCTGCATCTAATCAAAGAATGAATGACTTGAATATGCTTGATGAATTTCGCCTAAAATCTTATGAAAGTTCAGCCTTGTACAAGGAGAAGATGAAGAGGTATCATGATCAAAGAATTTAAAATCGATAATTTGTTGTGGGTGATATTGTGCTTCTATTCAACTCTAGGCTGCGCTTGTTTCCGGGCAAACTCAAATATAAATGGACCTGGCCATTTTTGCTCACAAAAGTGCTTCCCCATGGAGTGGTTGAGCTTGAGAACAGTGAAGGAACAAGGTTCATGGTTAATGGGCAAAGGATCAAGATCTATCTGGGAAATGCAAAAAATATGCAAGAAGTTGTTGAAGCCTATCCTCTTGATGAAGTCTGAGTAATCAAGAGGCACGTGTCGTGCTGCGACGTTAAATCAAGCGCTGCTTGGGAGGCAACCCAAGATGTAAAATCTAGCCAACAATAGGTTTTTGTTTTCCATTTAGTATTTTTCTTTGTTTAGTTGCTTCACTGCACTCATTTAGATAGATGTTTTACTTTTGTTTTAGTGTTGGCTAGACATAGCATAGGGTTCGTGTCTAAAAAGTGTCAAGAAAATGTAAAAAGAATGTGATAATGGTTGCTACATGTGCAGGGGCGAAAAGTAGAATCTGTAGGAAAAATGTCTGGTGCAGCGGTCTACGGACCCCATTGACGGCCCATGGTTCAGTCCACGGATCGTCAATAGTGTCCGTAGATCCCAAGTAAGTTCTGATATTTTCCAAGTTAGAATGTCATCTACGGTCCCAATCTACGGACCGTAGATTGATCCACGGACTGTAGACGGGGTCTAGTGGATCCAAACCCTAATTCTGTCTGACCCGACCCGAACCCCCCTATTTAAAATTCCCCTAATTTGAAATCATTTCCACTTCCCTCCATTCACTTTCCAATCGTTTCAAACACTTCAACTCCCCTAAATCACTCCGTAACTCCCCCATAAAATCATCTCTTCCATTCCCCCACAATTCCCACGATTCCTTTCCATTCTGAATACTACTCATTCCATATTCCACAAAAGGGTCCGGTGTTTGGGTTAGTAACGAAGAGGTGGTTTTTGGTCTTGAAAGCATCTGTCATCACACAATCACCCTATTCCGTTGCTGTAAGGTAATAGACTTTCTCCTCACTTTGAATTTCGATTCATTGATAGAATATAGAAAGTCAGGGATTGGGTCTTGACCTTGGGTAATTGTTAGATGAAATTGCATGATAAAATTGGAAGTAACAATACCCTTGGAACGATAGATAGTGATTGTGTTGCCTTGTTGTATGAGATTATAAGTCTAAATGTAAGTTTCGACTTCCAAAATTTGTCTTAAATACTTGTTAAAATGATTAAACGGAATCATTAGAATGACAAACTAGCATGATTAAGTGTTGAAATGCATGATTAGACTAGGACCCTGTTGAAAATGGTCAAACATGTGAGATTGAAAGTAAAGTATGTCTAAGACCTAGCACAGATCCCATCCACGAATCCCCGTCCACAGATCATAGATCAATCTACGGACTGTAGATTAGGTCCATGGATGGAAGCACTTGAAGAGTTCACTAAGTGTCAAACTACGGATGTGGACTACGGTCCGTATATCAATCTAGGAACCGTTCTGTACAGCCCTGGTTTCCCTTTGCGACCAATATTGTTGGTCCTCTAATCCACAGAAGGGATCCATGGACCGTAGATCAGCATACGGACCGTAGATCCCCACCGTAGATAACCACTGTAGCCATTGTCTGAAATTTGTTTAAGTCTTTGTTGGTGTCATTTTTTAGTTCTAAAATTATTTCAAGTGTGTTGTTAGTTAGTCTTGGTACTAATACTCTTCCACAGGTTCGATGGCACCCAAAAATTTAGTCACCTACACAAAAATGGGTAAGTCAAAATCTATTCCCCCTAGCTTCAGGTTAATTGACGAAGATAATGATGTGGAGACGAATCTGGCATACGTTCCTCCCAACATGAGGACCTCTCCCACTGCACCCCGAGTCACCAAAGGCACTCCCTGGAAGGTGATTCCCGACGTAGTCACTGTCTCCCAGTCTGATGAGGAGAACACATTGATCGGGTCACCAACTGGGGCTGTTCCAGTTCAGAGAATGGGTCTACGTCCGGCTCTGAGTCTAGCCATGCTTCAGGGTCCGAGTCTACCTATGCTTTAGGGTCTGAGTCTGTCCAGGCTTCAGTGTCCATTGCTAAATCAGCCACATGTTTTGGCGATAATGAACAAGCAACCTCTTCTGATGAGGCCACTAGCTCATAATCAGTACCCATACCACAGAATGATGACCCCACTCCAGTGGCCGGTGAGCCAAATAGATGGTATGTTGAGGGCAAATGTCAAATTTATCAACATGCCAAGATAAAGAATGATAAAAGGAAGATGGCCCGACTTAATACAGAGGAGCACAGAGTCCTCACGGGGAGCTTGCACACCGTCCCCCACATCCACCGCCTTTTTAAGCTTCACAAGTGTGACTGGATGGCTCGAGACCTTGGGACTTATAGCGAGGAGATTGTGCGGGAGTTCTATGCCTCCTATGCTGCCACTCTCCGAGGTTCGATTGACAAGAGGTCCAAGCCCACAGCCCAGGACCCTATCACTTTAACTATGGTCCGAGGTTTTTCAATAGATATTTTAGATACCACCATCAGCCGATTCCTCTATGGCTCTGGTCATGATCACACTTGGGCCCTTAACACGGCCGGATTTGATTACAGATGGGATGTTGTGAGGAGTGGAGCTTTCACGCGTAATGCCGAACAGAGGGAGGCTGTCTTACTGTGGTTAGTAAGGCACATAACTGTAGATGGAGAGCGTGTGAAGTGGGTTAGCTCACCACGTTTGGATATTCGGAAGAACACCTTGACTTTGGTGGCCAAGTTTTTTTGGTTATTGGTGCGGAACAAGGTGTCGCCTACAAAAGATGACAACCAACTCACATGGGACAGAGCCGTCATGGTTGTCGCATTAGGAGCAGGATTGGAGATCGACTTTGCCCGCATGCTGCTGGCAGAAATTCACGAGAGGGCATTCAAGACTTCCACTACTTACCCCTTTCCATGTTTGATTTTCCAATTGTGTAGGGACTCTGGAGTGCCGCTCTAGCATTGTGATAGGTTCATCCATCCTATGGGGACCTTAGATATTGGCCTGATATGGGACGAGGCAAATGTGGCTGCTCCTCACAGAGGGCCACAGATCGATGTGCCATTGGGTGCTGATTTAGTAGATGCTGTGGAGCAGATGCATGGTGATGATCCTATCCCCCAGCCCACACTGATGATGCCCCCGCCTCCTCTTCTCAGGCCGCTAGTCAGGCCCCCAGCTCATCTAGAGCCACCCCACCTTTGGGAGCCAATGTTATACCACTAGCCCGAGTTTAGATGTTAGAGGCCCAAATGGCCACCTTGCTGCACCACATTAAGCCTTGGATGTGGAAGTTGATTGTTGAGTCCGAAGAGAGAGAGTAGAAACAAGGATGGAGGCAAAAATGGACCAGAAGGTCCAAGCAGTTCATAAGAGGCTCGATGCCTTTGAGTTGAGAGTCCTAGAGAGGCCAACTCCTACTACTGATATGTTCTCTTTCTGGACTGAGCTAGCTAGTCTCCGGGCCGATGTTGATGCCATCCTAGCCACACCAGTTGTTGATTTACAGGCTGCACCTTCTGCATTAGGCAACAATACTGTTCTGGGTGAACTATTCAGTGGAGATGATGCGGATGCGCAGCCCGAGCCTGCACATGCCCGCGGTAAAAGGCACCGTTCTAGTCACCAAAATGAGCTCACAGAGGAGGAAAAGGCTAGCAAAAGGTAGCGTAGGCAGGAGAAGAAGGCACAGAAAGCCTCCATAATAGATGAACAGCTGAGGCAGCAGAGGGACCATGAGATGGTTTCTGAGGCGTCAAGTTCTATGCCCGTGTCTGAGGTTCCGCCTACTGTGGAGATTGATGTGAGTACCACTGATGGTGCAGTTAGAGTCGACGATAGCATTATTGATGGTGATGTCCTTGTTGATGCAGGCACTACTGAGGGTGACCCGAGTATTGATTTAGTGGTCTCCGGGAAACCGAACCCACCCGCTTGTTGATGGTTCGTCGGCGCTATGCACCTCAGGTTTGCTTCACCCAAATCCATCACTTTTTACTGTTTTTCTTTGCATTGGGGACAACTGTACCATTTTTGTTGGGGGTGGGATAAATGGATTGTAAGTGATAGGGTGAAATCTGAGTAACCCAACTCATAATCCTCTCTTGGGGTTTTCTTGCCAGTGTTCTTTTTCCCCGAGAGACTGTTTAATTTCTATTGAACCGGCATGTGTTAGGATCATATGTGTAGAAGCATGAAAAAGAATGAAACATGATGGCTTATGAAAAATGATACCCGTCCAAATTTTGTGATGTGTGCTAGAATTTGTAGGCTAAGATAAGTTGAATGTGTTGGCTTTGAGTATGACACGATAATGAATCAACTTGATGGCATGACTTAAGCTATAACTTGTAGTGGGTAATTTGATAATCTGATAATGAAACTATGTGCCAAGAGTGTGTGAGAATAGTTGATTGTTCAAACAGTTTTGTGCCAATCTAGAACTCGCCCAGTTAGTCCTGCTAAGACAATCCACTCTAGAGGCTAGGAAGTGATCATAAGCCCTTGTTCTGATAAGTCCACAAATTGCCTAAAAGAGAATCCAACCAAATGAACTAAATTCTCCCTTTCATCCAAATGCTTTGAGCCTAAATTAGACCATTTTTTTAAGCCTCTAACTCATCTTCCCATAATCTATTATGTTGGCCCTGGTCTCTCCTTGGACATGTGCACCTCGACTTAGGCCAAAAGCCTAAGTTGAGGGTGGCTAATGTAAAAGAAACTTCAATCTTGGCCCTGATCCGACATCGGGTATTGTGCACCTCAACCAATAGAAAACCTATAAGTTATGGGTGGCTGTGAAAGAGAGAAACTGAAAGAAAAATGGGTATGAAAAGAGTTTGATGTTGAAAAAGAGAAAAAGAGAAAAAGAAAGGAAAGGAAAGGATGTGACTTGATGAAAGCTAAAGAAAAGAATAAAACGCAAGAAAAAGATGAAAGTGAAAAATAAAGAGCGACAAAGTCTAAAGTCACATCCATGGTTGAAGAAAATCAAGGGAAAGAAGGTAAAACGGTAGGATGTCAAAAATAGGGAAAAAAGAGGTACAAAGCCTAGTGTAATTTCAAGGAGGGCAGAAAGTCACTAAGAAGACCCAAATGTACCACACCTGACCCTGAGCCTACGTTACAAGCCAAGAAAGTCCTATAGTGATCCTAGAATCTAGTTTGGAGAGTCTAAGCAGTGAAAGTAAGGGCAAACCTATGGTATTGAGCACTAACTGTACTTGTAGTTACTTCTAAGTGTGAGTGTTGAATAAATCCTTGTACTCAAATTAATATTCATTGTGTGAAAAAGGGATTTCGTTTGAGGTAAGGGCGCTAGTTACATTGTCGGAAAGTTGGTACCTTGGTGATAGTAAAACAGTGTATGTTATGTGTTGGTTGGTCGACCTTTGTCATGTTGTGATCTGCACAAGTTAGCTTGTTGAGTCTGAGAGAAGATATTTGCACTCGAGAAGAGAGTCGGGGGAGAAAGCCATGTGATTGCTTGTGCTTAACATACTTGCTTCTATACAAGTGTCGTTTAGAGTCTTAGTGCATCGCTTGAGGACAAACAACGAATTTAAGTTGAGGGTGTTGATATACCGTGAGTTTATGATATTTTTAATACATTTCACTTAAGAGGTGTGTGTCTAGGGTCTTTTTGTGTTGGTTTTTATGCGTTTTTATCATGTTTTGTACGAAATTTGTTTAGGCGCGGATATAAAGAGACAGCTGAAAGAAATGCCGAATAAGGCATCTACGGAGGTGGTCTATGGACCGTAGGTCTATTGACGCTTCGTAGATGGTGACCGTAGATCAGCAGGCAAGGCATGGAAGGTAAATTAGGGAAATCTGACAAAGTGTGGAACCACGGTGGCCATTGACGGTCCGTAGATTGATCTACGGACCGTACTGCTGATCCGTAGAATGATACTGCGAGGGTTCCAGTACCTGATGTTTGAAGATTCTAAGTGTGGAGCTACAGAGAGGGATTGAACGGTCCGTCCTGCAGTTCCGTCGTTTGCTTCAGAGAAGCTGAATTTCGGAAGCTAAAAATTTTTCTAAGTCCCGGTTGATGGAAGGGACTCATGGACCGTAGATCCATTGACGGTCCGTGAATCAGTCTCGTGGAATGAAGACGTGTGCCTTAACAAATTTTCCTTATTTTGTTTCCCTTTTAATTTAGGACTTGTTTTTTTATTAAATAGGGGCATGTAAACCTCGTTTTTGGGGGTTAGACATTATTACTTTAGTTTTATTTTGTGACTTGGGAGATTATTCTTGCAAACCTAGCAATTATTGATTTCTTAATTTCGTTTTGAAGAATTTGGTGTTGCAATTCAAGTTGAATTTCTGGGTTTATTATTCTTCTTACGTAAGTTCATAAGTCTTTCATCTAAAACAATGAATTGTGTTCATATGATTATGGGTAACTAAACTCCACAACTAGGGTTGTGGGAACCATGAGCGATTAACAAAGTATGAATAGTAACTAAGCAATTCTTGAATAGTTTTGTTGCATGCATTGATAATTCTTTCGTTTAAAAGACTTTTGAACGAGTGCACGCGTTAGAACTCGCCTTGTTGCTACTTGCCGGACCAAGGAGGTAATCAACAAAAAAAGAATTATCAACATAGATTAAGTGTGATACTATCTAATAAACTAGTGTCGATTGGTGCTATTGACACCAATTTTGACCCTCCCCGAAAATAATTAATTTTCGAGCTTCTTAATATTCAAACGATTTAAAATAATTAGTTGTATCAAATTCAAATAGTTTCAAGGTTAGTTTAAATAATTTCAATCGATTTTTATAGTATTTGAATAATAAATATATTTCATATAATTATATACGTAATTAGTATATTTTATAAATGTTTGAAAATCATATCAAAAGATTTTTGCTTCGTTAAAATAAATATTTTATTAATTTATGTTTGAATTATAGTTTTAATTTCGAAATAATTAGTTTATTGAAAATCGATTAGTTTATAATCAAGTTAATTATTTTATCTCGTTAAGATTAAAATGCTCATAAATTAATTTTGTTAATTTGTCCTATTTGATATTCTAGCCGAATCTTCTAAAATTAATTCATTTGGCTACCATTTCAATCCCCTTGGCTAAATTGTTAATTAGTTCCTATTATTATTTTAGCCAAAATCTAACCTTTTATTCAAACCCATTTTAAGACCAAAATTTGGGCCACTTTGCAGCAGCCCAATACAATTTACCAGCAACCAATTTCCCCAGCCCACTTTCAATTTAAAGAAACCCACCAGCAAAAGAGATCCATCAGCAGTAGCACACAACAACAATACAATACAACCAACCCACTTTTTAATCCCAATAACCCATTCCTTTCAACGTGAATGACAAATTTCCAGCAATACAACAACAACAAACAGTACTTGAATGATCCCACCCCTGCATCGTTCTTCGAGAGAGAGAACCCAGCCAAAATCGAACCAAAACCCAAAAAATCGTTCCAGCCCAGCACGCACGAACCAGTCCAGAAAAAGGTCCCAATAGCCTCAACCTTGTGCGTGCGTCTCCATCGTTCTCTCGTACGAAATCCAGGTGTTGAAATCTCCCATCTCTTTCGTCCTTGTTCTCCAAATCGATTGGCTCCATTCTCTATCCGTTGGAAGTAGTACAATTGATAGCTGGCCAGCCGATCATTCTCAAATGATTTGAATTTCGAATTCAAAATCCCTCTCGATCTCCCCCCATTTTTGAGGCTGAAATCCTCTCTATTTAAGGCTCTTTCTTCCTCAATGTTTGGGGTTGGAGACAGTGAAAGGGAAAAACACAGCTTTGGAGGCATACTATAAGAACAAATCTTGGCATCTCAAAGAAATCCAGACCTCTCTGTATCCCTAAAATTTTCAACGAACTAGAGGTTATAGCTGAACGTTTTGTTTGTTGTTTTCTGCTCGTCGTAATCCGTTGAAGCTCCTCTTATGGTGAAGTCACTGCTCTTCGGCTCGTTGATGTCCTAGTCGCTGCCCGGAACAAGGTAACGCCTTCCCCTTTACAATGTTCTCTTGTTTCTGCTATTTCGGCCTAATGTAATTGGTTATGGTTATATTTCAGTCATCTGCTTTAATACCATATCTATCTTGAAGCGATCTGAGTATCTGATTCAAGTCTTGCCGTTTTGTAGTTAGTGTTATTATTTCTCTGTTTGAGTTTGTTCTTGTTATTTTCTTCTAGCCCATTTACTTAATGTTGTCGATCCTGTTTTCTTTCGTTTTCACTGCCTCTAAGCCTCATATTTCATTCAATATAGCTGTTGTTTATGTTGTTTTTTCCCCCAATAAGAATAGAACCTCAAAGCTAATTAATATGGAGGTTGTATGTCGTATTATATTTTGTTTGTCATGTGTTGTACCATGTTTTTCTCCCTCTTTAAGTCCCATGATCGTCCTACTATTTAGTATGTTGTGTTCGAATCGACTCCATGCCTGCATGCTGCCTAATTTTGGTCGAAAACTGATTTACTTGTTGTCAAATTTGTGTTAGCGTGAGCTTTTGTTTTTTCCTAGTTCTCTGAGGTTTGCTTCATTTCTTTGTATTCTCTCGAAGTCGCTGCTGCATTTCATTCTTATCTAGCATCATCTTCGTTCTTGTGAGCATTGTATTGGTTTTAAGTTGGGATTAGCCTCTGATTTGCTTTCTTCACTACTTTCGAAAATGATAACATGGTAGCCTGATTAGCTTTTGTCCATTTTCATCGAGTTGCTTTGTCCATTTCTTGATATTTCTGAACATTGACTCCTCCGAGCTCAATAGTTTACTTAGGGGGGTCTTTCTTGCTTGATTTCTTTGAGATCCGTAGTTTGTGTCTCCATTAAATGTGATTATTGTTCCCTGTTTAAGTTTCTAGGTTTAGTATGTGGAAATATTTGGTTATTTGTCTTGATGCCATCTAAGTTGATTGTTCATAGCATTCAGATTGGATGAAATTACTGCTGGCTTTCTATCCTTTTCCTTTAAGTATTTTACTCTTTACCGTGAGCCTAGGTATGTCCATTGTGTCACTTGATGGTAAGATTTATATTTATCAAAGCAGCACATATTGAGTGATTGATTTATTCATTGCGTTTTTACTTCATTGAAATGCTAATTTTTATTTTTATTTTTCTTTCTTCTTTGACTGCCTGGGTACAACTTGCGTAATGAGTTCTTTGGAACTCTTATATTGTCCTTGCATTTCGGATTGGGATTGAAACCAATCACTTTCTCTTGAGTCGACCCCCATTGAGAAGGAAGCAGAAATACAAAGCTAGAGAATTGAAAATGCAGGTTCCAGAAGCTAAAAATACACTGATATACAGTGTGATACAACCGATATATAGCAACAAATAATGGTGATACAACTGATATACATAAGAAATGAGCTAGGAGCTCGAACTTTAGTGCACCAGTCCTAAATGAGTGAAATAACAGGGTTCAGGTGCTGATATACATGAAATATACAACAGTATACAAAAGTGGTATACATTGTATAAATGCAGAGAAATGGGCCAAAAGACCTCCTTAAATTTCCAGTTTCGTTTCGTATTGTAATTGGGCAAAAGGCCTATCTTTTTTTCCAGTATTATTTGCTAGTTTTAGGACAGGTGAAAAATTGGCCAAAAGCCATCTGTTTTGGCAGATTTTTAGTTCTTTTAAGATAGGTACAAATGGGTTAAAGGCTCAAAAGCCGAAATTAGGCCCAAGTGTTGGTCCAGGCTGACAGAAAACCAGACTTGGGCCTGAACCTTCTCTCACTCTTTATTTTATTTGTTTTCGTATTTGTCTAATTGTTTATTTGCTAGTTAATTCTAAGGTTTTTTCGTAACTCAATTTCCCAAAAGACGAAACAACCATATCTTTAAAATCAAATAAGTATTTTATTTGACTTTAAAATATCTAGTACTTAACTAATATTTTTATTCCATCACCCTTTCCCTTTAAAAAACAAGTTCAAGTTTTAAGTAGTTATTTCTTCAAATAAAATATGCTTTTATTTTTAAAACTGTTTAGCCAAATAGTTAAATATCGGATAACCGCGTGTTAGCGGATATTTCAGGTGCTTTCAAACCCTTTCCGAAATGTTAATATGAACCTCAAACCCCCTTGAATATTTTCATTAGATTTACTGTTTTAGTCTTTTGAAAAAATAGTTTTCTTAATTTTACTTTAAAAATTAAGTGTCGACTCTTAAAAACCCATCGTAGTCTATTTATAAATAAAATAGAATGGCGACTCCGCTGGGGATTTGAATGAGTTCTAATCTTAAAATTAACTTATTTGACTATTTGTTTAATTGCTTACTTGTTTCAATTCTTGTAAATTATAAATTGTTGCATTTCATGACATTCGATTCCGCCAAACGGAAAATAGATTGCATTAGGAAAAAAGGCAATTACGTGGCTTACCACGACTGTCCTTCAGAAAAACACTATTTGAATTCATTTGAAGTGATAAACGAATAGTTGACTTGTGGTCATCCAACGTCGTTTATTAGACTTCACCCGTAGTTTGTCCGACTCGGGTAACCAGGTCTTATATAAACCAACTCTTACTCAACTAGTGTAGAGCAAAACCAAATCCCTTTTAGTGCATTGAACTAAGATGACCGAACACCCAAGGAGTGTTGGGCCCATTAGAAGCCCACCTTATGTCGATTTGACCTATTGGTCAATAAAAGACAATCATGCTTATGTGTTTAAATTCGAATGATGTATACGTCATTTGGCAAAACATTGTCTTTTGAGGTTAGGAGTTTAATAGTTTGTTCGAGTCAAAAAAGCTTCAAGTTACCATTTCATCCAAAAGCGTGGACATTCAAAGATGATAAGAAATAAAAAAGAAGGACTGTCCATGGAAGCATAGTTTAGGATTGTACCCCTTCATGGGATTGATCATTTGTATCCTTTTCTCTATTATGTATCCCCTTTCAGTTTTATTTTTAAAATTTGTATAAATTTGGGTTTCGAGGCAATGCAATGTTTCAAACGACGTTATACATCCTTCGAATTGCTTGGCCTACCCTTGGCACAAAAGGATCACATATCAGTTTATAACGCGCAATATTTGTTTATGTGTTATAACTATGTTGCTTCATTTGGAGATATTCTAGCTCACTCCGCTTTGAATTTTTTTTAGAACCCTTATGCAGAAATATCAAGTCACTATCAAAAGTACGTCCAAATACTCTTCGAGTCTTTAGTTTCACAACAAATTCGAACTTCACATTTCAAATCTTACTTTCTCAAAAAAAAAAGTCAACCTTTTATCTCAAATCAAAAGAGATTCAAGCTGATCGAACTACGTAGGACCTGAATTCTCCCTCGTGAGATACGTAGGAAGCCTTTCAAGGCTCGGTCTCTAACTCTTGCAAAGAGAATAGAGTATCATATCAATCGAAAATTGGAAATATGACAATGAAGATACAATCGACCTAGTCTCGACTCAAGTTGACGCTTCTTGTTCACTAAGTTCAAAATCAAATAGACAAATTTCTGTCTATTTAGTCATTTCTCTAAACACGTGGGCTAGTTTATCTTCAACTGGAGCAACTCTAATGTGTTTATATATATGTGATATTTTGTATTATTTATCATCTACAAAGACTAACACATTTACCTTTTGAGTTATTTTTCTTTGTCAGGTACTTAGAACTGATCTGTGTTGATAAGTTAATTGGTTATCCTTATTTCATAAGATCTAAGGCCCCCAAAGATTTCTTCCCCGATCAAAGTTCGCAAAAAGAAAAGGCAATAATGGGTGATAACAATGACGAGGTTAGATTGACTAATGTTGTCGTGGCTCAACCCGCTGCCACTGATCAAAATGAATTAACTATGCAGTTGATGCACCAAATTACCGAAATGAGGGTCGAAATGTAGAGGAGGCAAGATTTGTCTTACCCGATTTTTGCTTTCAATACTCCAGTAGATGGGAGACCTTCTCTCTACTTTCCTCCTTCAAACGCAGAACAGGCTCAGAACCCTCCCTCCAATCCTGCTTTGAATCCCTCAACCATCGACCCAACCGCCCCAAATCCCCATTAGGCCTCCGTCTCTTACCAAGCGCCACCTCCTCCTCAAGGTACCAACCCCTAAACCTTCCCTCCTCATCAAAATATCAACCTACAAGCTTGCCCTCCCCCTCAAAATAAAAATGTTAACAATCTGCAAACCTTCCCCCATTACCAAAATCAGCATACCAACCCACAAACTTTCCCCCAAAACTACCAAGCCCCTCAAAATGTCGAGAGTCCCTCCATTGCTCCACCTCTAACTAAAAAAACCACTTTTCAAATCCCAGTCACAAATGAGCCCTATGCCAACTGTTCCGAGCTTGATCACTATGAGGAACATGAAAGAGAGTGGAGGTCAAAGGAAGAGACGACCAAGCTGAATATGAAAGAAAAGATCAGGAAAGCCATGAAGGAGCTGCACTATATTCCTGAAGTCGATGGGTTGAGTTATGAGGAATTGTGCATCCATCCGAATTTGGACCTCCCAGAAGGGTTTAAAGTTCCAAAATTTGACACTTTCGAAGGAACATGGAATCCATTGGCGCACCTGAGAACCTACTGTGACCAACTCGTAGGAGTTGGCAGGAATGAAGCTTTGTTAATGCAGCTCTTTAGCTGAAGTTTACGTGGAGAAGCGTTGGAATGGTTTACCTCTCATGAGATAAAGCCATGGTCTAGCTGGAATGCACTAGCTAAGGATTTTGTCGAACGGTTCACCTACAATGTAGAGATCGTTCCTGATCATTATGGTTTAGAGAGAATTAAGCGGAAATCCATTGAAAGCTATCGTGAATATGCGTATAGGTGGAGGAAAGAGGCCACTCGGGTTCGACCTCTCATGTCTGAGAAGGAGATCGTTGAAGTGTTCATACACATTCAAGAGCCAGAGTATTATGACGGGATAATGCTGCTTATTGGAGCAAAATTTGCGGAGATAGTCAAGGTAGGTGAGGCTATCAAAGATGGGATTAAAACCGGAAATATTTCTTGCGTTGCCGCCTCAACCGAATCTTCAGGATTGTTGAAAAAGAAGAGAGAGGATGTGTCTTCTATTTCCTGCGCATCTGATGGAAAAGGACACTTTAGAAAATCCTCATCTTACAAAGATTATCCTTGAGCTCCACAAAATTCATATCTAGCTTGTTATACCCAATCAGGTTATCAAACTCCACCACCGAGTTACCAAATTCTACCTCCTAATTACCAAACTCCACTACCGAGTTACCAATTTCCACCTCTCGTTTATCAAACTCCACTTCCACATTACAAAAATACCCATCCATATTACCAAGCTCCATCAGTTAATTGTTAAAATATCTAATCAAGTTACCAAACTCCACCTCCGCACTACCAAAACACCCCTCTTAGTTATCGAGCTCCACAATACCCAAATTTCAAACACATGCACCAACTCACCATATTACTGAGGATTGTATCAACTTGAAGCATAAAATTCAAGACTTGATAGATCAAAAGGTCGCCACTCTTCATACTGCCACTCCTAATGTCAATAGTAACCCCATGCCGAACCATGGAGGGGTGACTATTAATATGGTTGAAATCAAAGAGGATTTGAATGTGGAGAAAGTTATAATCTCAGCCAACCTTGAAAAGCTTGAGAAAGTTGTAGTCTCTCCAACCAAAAGAGAGAAATACAACTTTGTGATCGTGGCACCTTATCCAGCTTTTGCTTTAGTGCCGAAGGAGGGTCAGAACAAGTAGAAGATCGATCAAGCTTTTCCAAAATCATTGCCTCACTTATATCAGTCTTTTACAATGCAAATTGGTATAGGGGAAAGAATAAAAAAATTGATCGAAGAAGGTGATATTATGCTTGAAGAGATGATTGAGACACCGATCACACTAGAGAGCGAGCCAAATGATCAAATGCCTAATTGGACATCCACTTCGCTCTTGATTCCTCGCTCGTCTTGGTAGACATAGACAATTTTCTATGTTATTTCTAAAATTGGTGGTATTCCGAATGAGGCTCGAGACCCATCTTTTACTCTATTTTTGCCTGAAAATGTTTTAATCTCCCTCCTTCTATTAATAAAAAGAAAAAAAAAAGAAAAAAAAGGAAAAATGATTTATCTTCATGACAGAAGTTCTTATTTTCTTATTTCAAACGAAAACCTCCCTTATTGTGAAAATTTTGCTTTACTTGCTTTATATTTATCTAACATTATTTGTCTATGATTTCAGTGAACATATTTTCAAATCTATCAATATCATGTCATGTCACGAGCTGAATGAACAAAATGGGGTAGATGCGGGGGAATTTGAGGACTACAATGAGAAGATCCTGGTACCCAACCACCTGGTTGAGGAGTTCAGACAGTTCGAAAGTCACGATAAGCCAAGTTCAGAAGAGATCATAATAGTGAATCAGGAAAATGATGAACGCATAAGAGAAATCAAAATTGGTGGCTATCTGAAAAAAATGCAAGAAAGAGAACTCATCAGTTTGCTTGGAGAACATATAGATACATTTGTTTGATGACATCACATGGTTGAGCATGAACATTGGATTTCATAGGTCATCAATCTAGTTAAATGTTGTCGAAAGATAGAATGTTTGAAGACTCGATTTCTATCTTTTCCTTGTAATAGCCTTTATTTCCTTGTAATAGTATATGCGTAGAAAATTATCTCTTGTAATGAATTACGTTTGACCTGAATTCTCAAGAATGAGATACGTAGGCGGTTTATGTCGGCCTCGGTCACCCCTTTATCCCTTTTTAATGTTTCCTTTTGTACTTGAACTACGTTCGATCTGAGTTCTCAAGAATGAGATACGTAGGCGGCCTATGTCGGCCTCAGTCGTTTCCTCGTTTAATTTCCTATTTTTGTTAATCCTCAAGAGGGGAACTACGTTTGACCTGATTCCTGCCTCAACGGGATACGTAGGCGCCACGATGGCTTGGTCATATCTCCCATAAGATTTCTATTTTTCTTTACAATAGAAACTGGGACAAATTTTTTGAGAGGGACTCAAAAATTCTCAAGAAGAGGATCTCTCCAATAAGTTGAGACTGAAGATACATTGAGAGTAGCAACTGGGATATAATTTTTGAGAGGGTCTCAAAAATTCTACAAGTCATATATCAACAGTTCGAGATACCCTAAGACATCTAACTGGGACATAAATTTTTAGGATGCCCTCAAAAATTTCTTCAAGCATTACTAGAAGTTTGTAGTCAATTTTGAATATTTCGGGCATGATTAGAAGTTTAAATCTAACTTCAAATCAACTGTAGCAATCTCCGCATCGTTGGATTTCAGAGTCAACTACAAAACTTCCCGATTATAGTAGATTTCGAGAAAATCATTCCAGAAATTTTCCAAGCTTTAAAGATTTTTGAATTCTCCAGAACAAGCTATCAGACACACCAAAATTTCGAACCAAAGATGTTCATTTAAGCTTGACGTGACATGATGCTTGACAGTGATCTTTTTCAATTACAACTATTTGAAAACTTTTTTCTTAAAGATTTTATTTATATGTTTCAAATAATTTTGCATTAAATATTTTGCCTTGTCTATCGAGAAACAAGAGATTAGAGCGATCAATTGTAGATAGCAAGACAAGGAGCAAACAATTGAAGAAGTCAACACAGATCAGTTTGTTTTTTTTAAAAAAAAAACTAACAATTTTTCTATGGATGCAGGCCTATGATCTTGCCTCAAGTTCATCATATTCCTCCATTCAACAAATATGGAGATGTCAAAAGGCGGAGGAGCTCCCTAAAATTGACAACTTTTTTGTGGATGCAGGAAATTCATTGAAGTTTTTCGAAAGAAAAAGAAATAGTTTTGCATACGAGCAACAACACCCCGTTTAAATTCCCAGCAAAACATGAGTCACAACAAAACCAAAGTGTTCAAGATGGGAACAAGTGAAAGCATCACTCTCAACATATACAAGCATCTTCGAAGACACGAGATTACATTTTTTTTATTAGCATTAAGAAAGTTTGAAAAATATTCGCGAATTCCGTCGATATCAGACGCGGTAATGTGAACCACCAAGAGGGACATCGTCTTTACCACTTGGATGGACATTCCTAGAGTATTATCAAATAAGATAATACAATCACCACATCATTGTTATTTTTTCAATGGAATATTATCATCCTACCGACGGATCTTCATTATCATTATCCTACCAATGGATCAACATTATCCTACCAATGGATCAATATTATCCTACCGACGGATCTTCATCTTCATCAATATCATCCTACTGACGGATCTTCATTATCATTATCCTACCCATGGATCAACATTATCCTACCGAGGGATCATCAACATTGTCCTACCAATGGATCAACATTATCCTACCGACAGATCTTCATCTTCATCAACATCATCCTACTGACGGATCTTCATTATCATTATCCTACCAATGGATGAGCATTATCTTACCAATGGATCATCATCATTATCCTACCAATGGATCAACATTGTCTTACCGACGGATCTTCATTATCATCATCACGACGGATATTTATTATCATCATCCTACTAATAGATCTTCATCAATATTATCCTATCAGTGGATCATTGTTAATCATCTTATAGATGGAGTAGCATCATCATCCTATCGATGGAGCAACATCATCATCATATCATTATCGTCATCCTATCAATGAAGAATCATTATCTTACCAATGGAGCATCATCATCATCATCTTATCGATGGAGCATCATCATCATACTATCATTATCGTCATCTTACCCATGAAGAATCATCATCATTATTTTCATTTGCAAGAACATCATTAAGAATTACATCAGTCTATAGTTTATTACTTCGATATCAAAGGAAGAGTACATTAAAGATTATATTACAAATATGAAATACGAGCTTTATTTGCTTTACGTCAGAATGGAGGAAGCTGACGTCAAATGTTCATGGAGAGCAATTAAGTGTCAACACGGTAAAAGACACTATCTCCCCATTTGAATTACATTTTTATGCTAATGAGTTTTATCTCTGTCTTTATCGAGAGCATCCAAGAGGATGAATTCTCAAGTCAAACCACAGGTGCGGACGACATCAAAAGGGTTGCAGCCCAACGTGGAACTTTTTCTTAGCAGCGAACTCGGACATAGTCCCAAGAGGAATACCAAACTCTTAGGACGCGACCTGAGGAGCGACTTCCACCAAAATCAAACCACACCCCTATCAGAAAGCATGTGGGTTTCTCTTAGGTTTATCGATTTCACTTTCACATCCAAAAAAATTTTGTGCTCACCGAAAGCGAATCTCCAATCCGAGTGACAATGCACCAAGAGCTTTGGAAATTATGTCCGTGTAAGTTCTTACTTATGGATGTGAAGAGCTCCACATTCATGGCTAAGAGGTTGCAAGCCTCTTTTTCATACTCGACTTATTTATCACTCTTCAAGAACCAAAGGTTATTTAGAATAATAGATTTCCTTTTCAACCGATCGAATCGAACTACAAGTGGCCTGAATTCTCATATAGTCTAAGATATGTAGGAAACCCATTTTCGGGGTTCGGCCACAACTTTTAAGGTCTGTGCCAAAAAATTCTTCTCTGAAAGATGAAGATGTGATCGATCAAAATTGGATCAGTCAATGTTATTTTCCTCAAATATCTTGCATCAATCCAAGTAAAATGAGGGATAGTTGTTGACACCCAATTTAGACCCTCTCCGATAATAATTAATTTCCGAGCTTCTTAATATTCAAACGATTTAAAATAATTAGCTGTCTCAAATTCAATTAGTCTCAAGGTTAGTTTAAACAATTTCAGTCGATTTTTATAGTATTTGAATAATAAATATATTTCATATAATTATATACGTAATTAGTATATTTTATAAATGTTTGAAAATCATATCAAAAGATTTTTGCTTCGTTAAAATAAATATTTTATTAATTTAGGTTTGAATTATAGTTTTAATTTTGAATTAATTAGTTTATTGAAAATCGATTAGACTATAATTAAGTTAATTATTTTATCTCGTTAAGATTAAAAAGCTCATAAATTAATTATGTTAATTTGTCCTATTTGAATTCTAGCCTAATCTTCTAAAATTAATTCATTTGGCTATCTTTTTAATCCGCTTGGCTAAATTGTTAATTAGTTCCTATTATAATTTTAGCCAAAATCTAACCTTTTATTCAAACACATTTTAAGACCAAAATTTGGGCCACTTTGCAGCAGCCCAATACAATTTACCAGCAACCAATTTCCCCAGCCCACTTTCATTTAAAAGAAACCCACCAGCAAAAGAGACCCATTAGCAGTAGCACACAACAACAATACAATACAACCAGCCCACTTTTCAATCCCAATAACCCATTCCTTTCAACGTGAATGACAAATTTCCAGCAATACAACAACAACAAACATTACCCGAACGATCCCACTCCTGCATCGTTCTTCTTCTTCGCGAGAACCCAGCCAGAATCGATCCAAAACCTAGAAAATCGTTCCAGCCCAGCTGGCGCGAACCAGTCCAAAAAAAGGGCCCAGCAGTCTCAACCTTGTCCGTGCGTCTCCATCGTTCTCTTGTACGGAATCCAGGTGTCGAAATCTCCCATATCTTTCGTCCGTGCTCTCCAAATCGAACGACTCCATTCTCTATCCGTTGGAATTAGTACAATTGATAGCTGGCTAACCGATCATTCTCAAAGGATTTATCATGCGGAAAATTTATAAAACTGCAGAATAAAGGAATTTCATATAATGTTTTTATTATTGAATAATCATATGTAAGTTTAATAAAAGAGTTCAATTTGTGCGAAGCAAGGGTAATTTACCTAGTAATATTATAATATTGAGGGAGAAAAGGATATTCCTCTTTAGAAAATTAAATAAAGAATTGGGTTGAAATTGATTGTCTAAAAAAATAAAGAGAACTCTATATTTGAATTGTAAAATGTAGCGTAGGGTTGGAGTTGCCCTAAGGAGTGTAATTTTTAGATTTTTAGTTTTGAAAAAATCTTTTATGATAAACTCTCCGGAGCTCTGCCAGAATGCGGCAAGTCTACCACCACGAAAAGACTCATTACCACCCAAAACCATGACTCTTCACTGCCTCCAGCCGCCAAAAAGGCCACCACCGCCAAAATAGTGCCACACCCTTTTCTCTCCAGCTAGATCCACTATTCCACCACCATTTTCGAACCATGAGAATCCATTTCTTCCCCACAAACAACCCAATCTCGCGCTTCTCTTTCCATCGTTGTTGCCAGCAACTCAAACCCAAACCATTACAAAACAGCACACACCAAACAGTTCTCCAACAAACCAACAACAACCACTGGAAACAACCCACCACCGCGAAGTTCGATCTTTGGTGAACTCTGGTGAACCATCTCCATTCTCCATTTTTTTTCTGGCTAAACCAGACCCCAAACCCATTAGAACCACCACAAAGCTCCGGCGAGCACACCGATGAACAGAGCAACACCAATCAATCGGCAACCCCAGTCTTCCGGTGAAAACCAAACTCAAATGACCCCATTTTTACCTTCTTCTTCGACCCACGAAACCACCAGATCTCAACCTCACCGGTCCAGCTTCACACACCACGAGCTCCGACGAGCTCGTGAGTGTTGGTGTATATGCATTTTATTAATAATATAAAATATTAAGTGCAAATGTTAGATGGTATAAATTGTGGTAAAAGATGACTATTGGTTCTTGTAAATTATATGACCATTAGCTCTTATAAATCTAATGGTTATTAGTTTCTTGTAACTCATATGACCACTAGTATCTTGTAACTTATTTAACATCCATCACATTTATCTACCCACATTGCTACCCCTCATTCTGGCCATTTATTATATGGAAAACTTATTTACCTATAAATAGTGGTGTTTCTTCCTTTGTGAGGTATCCCAAGTAAGAAAAGAAATAATGTAAGAAAGATGAGAAGTTTATATGGAGGATAGTGTAGTGATAGAGAGAGTTAAGACAAATAAAAATATTCTTAATCTTCAACTATAATTACTAGACAAAAGAGAATATTTATATATTGAAGGAAGGTGTTCTTTTATGGAGCTTTGAACTCTTCAACTAATCCAGAGTTGTTTGAGTTGTACAACGTTGTTAGGTTGTTGTATCCTGGAGGGAACACGTCAAGATGTATATTATTGGTTCGGTGTAGATTATGCCACATTGAGCTTGAATATTCTTAAATATAGCGAGATATATGTGCATCAGCCTAAAGATTTGTTTATTCATTTTAGTCATTTTATTTCAACAAAAATATTTTGTATTTCTGGTATATTACACCTATAATTTCAAGTAGATTCTTGTACAGTTTGAAAAAGTGCCGATATCATGATAGGGATATCAACATAAGTCTGTTCAAACATCGCTCTCTTTAAGAAATGTAAAAGAAGAGGTGTACGGTAAAATATTTTTCTACTTGCTCAATTCAAGTGGAGAAAAGGTTAAGAAAACAAACTTTTTTACCTAGTATTTTCATGAATAAAGTGATACTACTTTTCATGAAAAAATGATATTTAAATTCTTAAAATAGCAGGGCTAATAAAATGAGGAAAAAAGTCATTGTGAAAAAAATGATTTTTGTATCTTTGAGAAATGCTCTAAAAATGGTATTACAAGTGCATATATTTACTGTGGAATAAATTATATGTTGTTGTTTGGCTATAATGAGATGATTTTTGGCTCTAGCATGAGAGTTATAAATAAATTATCAAAAACATGTTAAGAAGCCATATAACATGAAATATTTTAAGTGATAAAAATTTCATTCTTGGAATGAAAAAATACCATAAAACATGTGATGAAATTTTCTTTGTCAAGTCACATAATGTTGAATAAATGTGAAATTCAATCTTATTGGTTGTGTGAGTTTTGCAAATCCTTTTGATTCAATTGTGAAGTGTGACAAAAAAAGGAGTTTGATAGCCTAATAAAAAATATGAGATATGTGATTAATTGCACTTTATATGATATTGTATATAAAGTATAGCATGTACAAGTAAATCAGGAAAATTTACTTCATACAAAAATTTGGTGGCTTGTTTTATGAGAAAAAGTATTATGCTATACTTAAAAGTTTTGTTGACGCAAATGAGAAAACTAGGTGCTATTTTTTGGAATGAGAAAAACAATTTGTTTTTTTTGTTAATCTATTAGGGAGGTTGAAGTAAAAAAAAATGAATCTTCAACAAGTGAAAAATGAATTTATTGTATTATATTAAACACTTTATTTTGAGATATTAATTTTTATAATGGCACCAATATAATGGTAGAGTACAAGATCGCTATTAAAAAGGTAAATTAAGACTCATAGGAGAAAACACAAAATTGTGGGATCATATTGATCGCTGGTATACCATTAATATTAATTTTTTAAAAATTTGTGATAATCTTGCAGATTGATAAACTAAGGCCTTAGCTAGTTAATGAGTCTGAAGCATATCAAGGGAGATGCAATTGAAACTAAACAAATTCTAAGTTATATATGAGGACACCCAACCTGGGACTAGAGATCCTATAACCAGGTTCAATGGGAAGAACGAATCATATGATGGCTTGTTGTGAAATGCACTATATATTTATTTTGTTCAATCCCTATGATGTGAGTGCATTATCCTATAATGATTTGTGAAGGTTGATTCTTTGAACTCTAAATGAAATTATGTATCTCGTATGAGTGGGGTGTCAAATCATAGGAGCACCGTTGAAAGATTTAGCATATGTGAGTGTGAAAGTAGGCCGCTTTCTATGATAATGAACCTGTTCTCAAAAACACTCATGAAAAATGGATAGCACAAAGCTGTAATGTGCTGACTATTAAAGCTTATGTCAGCACCTTGATTATTGTGTGTAAGCAGTAATACTTTATTTCCCCTAGGTAGTCATAGTTCAAGTCTTAGACCACTACTGACTCTGGAGCAAAGATTATTGTTTTACTAAGTGAAGGTTCAATGCAGAGCACACCTTAATTTTGGATAATAGTCTCTCTTCAATTAAACAGGTGAACTCTCTAATTTGAATATTAAAATGAGTGAGGGAATGTTGGTGCATATGCATTTTATTATTAAAATAAAATATTAGATGCATATATATATGTTAGTGGGTATAACTTGTGGTAGACGATTACTATTTGTTCTTGTAACTTATATGACCATTTGTTCTTTTAACTCTCATGGTCATTAGTTTCTTGTAACTCATATGACCGTTAGTGTCTTGTAAATTATGTAACAGCTATCACATTTATCTACCCACATTGCTACCCCTCATTCTACCCATTGATTATGGAAGATTTCTTCACTTATAAATAGTGGTGTTTCTTCCTTTGTGAAGTATCCCAAGTAAGAAGAGAATTAATGTAAGAAAGATAAGAAGTGTATATTGAGTTTAGTGTAGTGAAAGAGAGAGTTGAGAGAAAGAAAAACATTCTTATGCTTGAATTATTATTTTCGGTGGTTGTTTAATTTTAATTTTATGCCAATGTTTTGTTCGTCATTTTCCTGCTATATTTGAAAGATATTATTTTTCCTTAACTACTCATAATTTATTTTAGATAAATTTCATGCATTTTGTAAATAATATAAAAGGCTAGTGAGTTATGTATTACAATTTAGTTCTGTTTGCTAGGTATTTAAGGCTATTTTACTTTGTTTTACTTTAGTTTTTACATGATTTTGTGTTTGGACATTGTAAGTTAAAATCGGTCAATGAAAAATCTTTACGTCAATTTTCGAGGCCTGCCCATTTTTTAATGAAGAAAATTCAGTGTAAGTTCATATATTTTGTGTATTAAATTTGGCCGATGAAGAAATTACCATCGATTTCAAAGGCCTTCCCTGTTTATAAGACATATTTTAATTTTTAAGTTATTAGTTTATTTATTTATTTTATTATTCATATTTATTTAGTACAAATACTTTTACTAAGTGTCTTTATAGGTACCCCAGAGTCGCTTCACATTAAAGCTATTCTAAAGGAGTTTTAATTATATTTTCTATTCATTATTGTGTATATTATGTGCATTAGGCAAAATTAGGCCGTTTCTTAATTACTTGTGTATATCGCATGTTTATTATACTTGTATATTATCTTTATCTCCTCCTTAATTTGAAAAATGAATTTAGTCGGGACCTACAGTTGTGGATTTCGAAGGATGCCTAATATCTTTCCTTCGAAATAACCTGAACCCCATACCTAAAATCTATTGGTTTCGTAGACATTCTTTTTTATTAGTTAATTAATTAGATTCCCAGTTATTCCTAAAATTAGGCAGTGACTCCTTTAAAAATATTTTATTCTTAAGATTCTTTTAAAATATAATTTAATTGAATAAAGTAGGGATGTAAACATCATATCTAAATTTTTTTGACAGGGTATTACAGGAGTCACCACGATGTTTTAGCAGACTTGAGAATTGCAAATGTCAAATCAGTTTCATCATTCCATTTGAAAGCATTCTTTTTGAGTAGATTAGTGACAGGCCTGCAAATCATACCATAACCGGCTACATACTTCCTGTAATACCCTGTCAAACCCAAGAACCCTCTGAGGCCCTTCAAGAACTTAGGAGTAGGCCAATCCACCATTGCTCTGATTTTAGCCGAATCAGTAGTCACTCCTTATCCAGTAATAACATGACCTAGGTACTCAACCTTAGGTTGTCTAAAAGAACATTTCGATCTTTTAGCATACAAAGAGTGGTCCCTCAAGGTATCAAAAACAGAAACTAACTGTTCAACATGCTCTTCTAATGATACACTATAGATAAGTATATCATCAAAAAATACCAGGACAAATCTTCTGAGGAAGGGTTGAAAAACCTGGGTCATCAAAGCCTGGAATGTTGCAGGAGTATTGGTTAACCCAAAAGGCATCACCTTAAATTCATAGTGACCAATATGTGTCCTAAAGGCAGTTTTATGGATATCATCGACCTTCATCCTAATCTAATGATAATCAGCTCTAAGGTCCACTTTGGAGAAGATCACAAAACCATGCAATTCATCTAGTAGATCATCTACTATAGGTATAGGATATTTGTCCTTTATAGTGATGTCATTTAATCCCCTATAGTCTACATAGAATTTTGAGGAACCATCCATCTTCTTGACTAAAAGTGTTGGTGATGAAAATGGAGATTGACTAGGTTGGACAATTGCCTGATTGAGCATTTTAGTAACTTGTTTCTCCGATTCATTCTTTTGGTAATAGTTGTACCGATAAGGTCTCAATTTTATTGGTACCACACCTGGGTTGAGAGGGATGCCATGATCAAGTGCCCTGCTAGGAGGTAGTGACTTTGGCTCCTCAAACACTCCTAAATACCTGTCTAAAACATCTTGAATAGTCTTATCTACCACTGCATGATCACTATGGACTTCTATGCTTAACATGAACAAATGAGAAATAAGAGCATGACCCTTTTTCAAAATTTTGTTCATGGCACCACTATGTATCATGTTCAACCTACCCTCTTCAGATATCCTCTTCAAGATCAGTTTATTGCCCTTCTTGCAAATAGTGACACATTTCTTCTCGTGATCAAACTTGGTAGGATTGTACTTTTTCATCCAGTCATTCCCCAAAAATAAGGGCACATCCACCTAAAGGAAAGATAAGTAGATCCTTTTGGAAGGACCTTCCTTGAAAGTTTTACTTAAACCCTTGGCAATAAGATGTGCACATGACATAGTTACCAACAGCTACTATGACTCTTACTGGCGCACAATAACTAGTTTTAGAACCTTCTCTGAAGACTGTGTTGATCAATGAAACTGTGAGTGCTTCCTGAATCAATCAATAGGGTGAGGCTCACATTCTTCACAGTACCATGCACCAGTATAGTATTAACCCCTTAATGCATTCAAACAGACTTCTTCTTGCACTTCATGTTCTATATCCCCTTCAATACTTAGGTCCATATAGGTTGGGTCCTCCACCTCTGTAGATACTCCTTCAACAGTCTACACTTCTCCCGTTAAGTAATTCAATTGCTTTGGTCGATACTTATGCCCTACAGTGTACTTGTCTCCACATCGAAAACACAACCTATTACTTTTCTTGTACTCATAAACTTCAGGACTAAGTTTAAAAGCATTAGGTCTACTGTACGAGCTTCCTAAGGCATTTCGAAGGGAATTCTGGCTCATAACAGTAGCAGGCTTAGTAGTAACCTTGTTTCTCCCTTGAACAACTTCAATTGCCTTCTCTTGCATTCTAGTTTTCTCAAATGCTAACTTAAGAGTAGTTGGTTTGAACATCTTTACAGCGAACCTGATTTCCTCCTTTAATGCTCCCATGAAACTTGATAGAAAGTGCGCATCATTGAGGTGTGGATTCTTTACAAGCATTTGCGCTTTCAGGTCCTCAAATCTTCCGAGAATTGCATCCACTAAACCTGTTTTGAACCAACCTGTTAAACTGTTCAATAATGTCTTCCAGCAATTCATCTTCAAACCTACTAATCACCTATTTCTTGAAATCCCCCTAATTAACCAACCCTCTACTCAGTATTAGAGAGTGATACCAAGTCTCTGCCAACCCATTCAAATACAAGGCAACTGCTTCTACTTTCTGATGCTCCTGCGTTCTATACAAGTTGAAATACCTTTCATACTTTCGCAGCCAAACCTTAGGTTCATGACCTTCAAAACTAGGTAACTCCCACTTGGGAGAGGAATGGGAACTATCTGTAGCCTGTTTGGCCTTTGTTCGTGAGCTGGATTAGGAAGTCTGTCGTCTCCTTGTTGGTGTTCTCCATGGGTTCGATTAGGTACTCTCTCAAGAGTTGTGAGTCGATCAAGGATCAAATTCAATATTTATCAAACATTAATTCAGTTCTACAAAAAAAAATTGATCAAATTTGAGTTAAGTACACTCAGATATAGGAAAACAAATGATAAAGGAAAAGAACAATTATTCCTTTCCAAATAGAAATCACAAAAATCAAATTTTGAATGAAACAAATAAATAATCGTGTGAAAAATATGTGCACCTCTTCGAAGAAGGAAAATAGAAAAACTCAATTCAATAAGAAATCATTTGCTAATAAATTGTCACGCCCGAAACCTACATCCTGGACGTGGTCGGCACTCGAGAACCATTTTTGATTCCGAAGGAAACCCTCGAGCTGGATGACTACTTAGCGAAAGAATTACTCGAGCATTTTAGTTTTAAATAACTGAAGGAGAGCATTTAAATAAAACATTGTCTGACAATAGTGAATTAAAACAATAATAGTTTAGAAAAATATCTGAATAATAAATATCGAGAGACTCTCTAACATTGCCTATCCATGAAGCCTTCATTAGTTTATGTTAGGCATCAGGACAAGTCCCACGAACACCTTAAACAACTACTAAAAATAAACTAAAGAGTCAAGTCCTCTAAAACCTAGGAGGCCTCACCAAAAATTGGCAAGTGACTAGATGATCTCAACGAAATGCCTATTGATAATCCTAACCACCTGTATATGCATCATGCCAAGATGCAAGTCGAATGACATCAGTACATAATGTACAAGTATGTTATATAACTGAGTGAAACAATAACTATACGGAAGGGGTGAAATATAACTTAACTGAAGTGAAGCATAAACATGAGATAAAATCATTTAAGCTTCACAAATAAAATGCAACAATAGCGATTACCGAACTGAAATGAAATTTTTATATATAATTTACTTTACTAGGGAGTTTCCCTAATCGACAACCATCATATGAGCCTTGTATTGATACAACGTTTAACGAACATTGCCAAAGTCGCACTATACATTATAGGAGTATAGAATGCAACTGAACTGATCAATCCACTAAAACGCCTTCTTGAGGCAAGTGAGGAGTCGTCTATCCTACAACACGATCCCATCTACCCTGGCGAAGTAGGTTATGCAGTTTGAGATATCTTAACTCTTACCCCAAATTGATTCAAAATATATTCCCAAAAAAATAATATAGTATGCTCATGTAAACGTGCTCTCTGGGTTGAGATATATTCTCAAAAGGGCTCTTTTAGAGGTAACTGAGTTGAGATAAATTATCAAAAGGGCTCTTTTAGAGATAACTGAAGTTGTACTAATTATATTTGAACACTCTTTATACTTTTTTGAAAATAGTACTCACTTTTTAATTGTAAAAATAATACATTTGGAATCATCTAAGTTCCCTTAATTTTTTTTGAAAATGATGTTTTAAAACTATCTCATAGACTCACTTGAATCATCAAAACCAATGTAAAGTACTTTTGCAAACAAACTCAATATATCTAAGGTTCATGTGGAACTAGAAACATGAACGACAATTCAAGAATCTCAAAGAATAAAATATTGCAAATCTCGTAATGTAAGGATTCAGAATTCAGGACAAGATCATAACCCATAGTCAAGAATTTTATAAATTAAGGGCAGAACCCTAGATTGGAGTTGCTACTGACTGAATTGAGATGTAGAATGTGAAGAAAAACTAGTCCAACACTATGAATAAACTTACATACATGAGAAGATGAGGCTGACTAGAAACCTTGAACTGATGCTTAAAGTTGAAGAACCCAAGCTTCTTCTTTGCGAGAATTTCAAACGTGCAAATTTGATTTGTCTGAGGGTTCGACATGAATTAGTAGGTTATTTGGCCAGGATATAGAGTTAGAGAGTTAATTGAGTGTTAAAGGTCAAGAATAGCCTTCTGGAAACGTAAGAGGACCATACAATACACAAAAAACAACCTTTTAATGAGTCCGGTCTGCCAAATTTGTGATCTGGAGGCCTCTTCGCCGAACACACTTGGCGGATCACCCATTGGGACTTTATATTGCCAAAATAGAGAGAAGCTTAACGTTTTTGGGATATTTTGGGTGTCTAATTCAGCGATTCGCCAACCTATTTAGTGGATCACCGATTGGGCAAGTGAGTTCTCCTAATTTCCCAATCCTTGCATGTTCTAATAAAATAACCATAATATTTTACTCAGAACACGAAATAAGGCAAACTAGGTGGCGTTGGAAAGAAGATTCATTGACCTTTAATTTGATAGGTCATTGGCCACATAGTTCATTATTTCAACACTATAGAATTGACCTTTTTAAGTAAGATATATTTAAGAATTACCCAATACAACCTTACATCATGCAAATAAAGCATGGTTTGGGCTTTAGCTTAGAATTTTTTGGGGTGTTACAATATCTCCTCCTTGGACTCATTCATCCTTTAATGATGGTTGAAGTGAGCATGGAAAGGGTAGGGAAATGTTGAACATCCCAATTTAATGCAAAATACACACAAAACCCATGAACTCAATACACAAAAGGAATGACTTAATGGAATGTGTGCTTTAGGTAGAGTTAATACCTTGGACTGGAACTATATCGGAGGAAAAGAGATGAGGGTATCTAGTCTTCATTTCCTTCTAAGCATTACAAGTCGCCTCCACAACAAACTGATTTCTCTGTAAGACCATGACTGATGCAATGTCTTTGGTTCTCAACTTGTGAAGCTGATGATGAAGAAATCGAATGAGAATCTCCTCATAAGATAGGTGGTCCTTGAGAACAATATTCTATGTAGACACAATAAGTGAAGGGTCGTCCGAACACTTCTTTATCATAGCAAAATTAAATACTGGATGAACTATTGCTAACTCTGGCAGTAGATCCAACATATAAGCTACATTACCAATCCTATTTTATATCGTATAAGGAACAATATATCGGGGACTAAACTTTCCTTTGTTTCCAAACCCGATAACACCCTTCATGGGTTAAACCTTCAAATACACCCAATCATTAACCTCAAACTCCAAATCTGTCGTTCTAACATTTGTATATGATTTCTGATGACTTTGTTTTGTTTTAGTCACAACCCATACCGTCGTGATTGGCACCCACACTAACCCTCCGGTGGGAAAACCACTACTACAACACAAACTAAACAACTTAATCGAAGTTAAGGCATTTAAAGTTACGAAAGCATGTTTAAATGCTAAGGAAAAGAAATAGAGTTCCCATAAACTCCAAACAAAAGTCTAACAACTAAAACGAAGGCGAAATAACACCTAGAACCTGAAAGTCAATGTACCAAAACATCTTTAGCTCAACAAGTCTAAATAAGAAGGGGTATACCCCAACTAACATTCGAATAACTAACTAGAAAGTCTAAGTCTGAAATGGTTGACATAAATGAAAGAGAACTCATGGCAACCCGAAAGAACTGGCTCACCCTTGATTTCGAAAGATCACTAATATTCTAAGCGAGGTTTGCCAATAGCCGCCGGAAGATGCCCTGTACTCAATAGAGAAAGAACAGTGTGCTGGTTGGATCACATAACTATCCCACTAACTGCAACATACATAAGTCATCACAACATAATAATAACATGCATACACTGAACATATACAATATCAACAACATTTAAGAACAACGGAGAATTTCACAATTCTCAAATATACAGTTATGTCAAGTCAATGGTCCTCTCATGGAACCCACACCCAAAATGTTAGTGTACCGGTACGTAGTACCCGATCCAATGTTTATGCTAGAACGTGGCAACCGATCCCATAATTATGTCGGAACGTGGCAACCGATCCAAGTTAGTGTGTCAGAATACAACACTCGATCCATTCAACAAGCCACAATCACAATCACAAGTATATTCTTATAATCATACAATCAAGTCATGATTTTATGGCAACAATTATTCAATCATCCTCATTTACGAATAATTTTATCAATAATGCAACATTCACATACATATATGTATCATAATGAAGAAAGAACAAACATATATCACAATCATCACATATCTTGAAACAAGCCTGAATCCCCTAAGAAACTTGATTCTTCCCTTTTCGGATTCGTTCCGCTAGTTCTTGGTCTACAAACAATTAATACAACACGAGAATTAATAAACAATATCTAATTACCCGAATTACCAACAACTCAATCAACCCTAGATCAAACCCTTGATCCCCATACCCAGATTAGTGCTTTTTCCACCATAAATTCCAGATCAAAATCCTCCACCATCGATAATTACCCACTAGATTACATTCTACGGATCGAAAAATGGAATCGAGGAGTTAAAATCTTACCTTTAGCCTTAAGAATGGTGGAAAACTGTCAAGAAAGCACATGGGGTCGTCTCCAAACTCTCAAAGTCAAAACTTGCAGAATAAAGTGATTTTGGGGTTTATTTCCGACTTAAATCGCAACTGTCCTGCCACAGCGGTCCTTAGTCCGCCACAATTGTCCCATCCTGGTGGGAATAATCCTACCACAGCGGCTTGCACAAAACTAGTGAGTCCATTTAAGAATTCGAAACTCAGATTTCACAACACATCTTCATTCTATGACACTCAGAAAATACCCATTCATGTTAAAATCAATTTCGGAAGTTCTACTCGCTCGAATTCAATTCCGTAAAGTCGTACGGGTTCCTTAACATCTTAGCTATCTACTCATGTGATCAAAATCATAATTAAATTACCCAATTGTTAGCAAATTTCCCAGACCTTACTGATTCTGAATTTGTCCAAATCTGGACTAGGTTGGGAAATCCCATGTTACTAAGAAAAAGTTTTTCGGCCCAAAAATTTCCCCCCATTGGATTTTCTATAACAACAGGAATAGGTCGTTACAATAGATACCAATTTACCCATCATTCATCCCCGAGTGACAAATTTAGGAAAAATAAGGTAAAGAAAGAATGGAGTAGTACCTGAATTAATTAACAACTGGGGATACTTGTCTAGCATGTCCTTCTCGGTTTCCAAGTAGCTTCCTCAACTAGACGATGCTTCCATTGAATTTTCACAGACTTAATCTCCTTGGTCCTCGGCTTACGCACATCACGATCAAGAATTGCAATCGGTTCCTCCTCATATTAGAGGTCTTTTTCTAATACAACTGAGTCCCATTTTATGATGTAATCCCCATCACCATGATATCTCTTCAACATGGATACATGAAATATCGAATGAACCCCGAATAGGTTGGGAGATAAAGCCAATCTATAAGTCACTGACCAAACACAATCAAGAACCTCAAAGGGACCAATGTAACAACGACTAAGCTTAGCCTTCTTGCCAAATCTCATAACCCCTTTCCTGGGTGATACTTTAAGAAGAACTTTCTCACCAGTTTGAAAGTCCATAGCTCTTACCTTATGGTCTGCATACTTTTTTCTGTCTACTCTGGGCTGCTAAAAGCTTAGCTTAAATACTCCTCACCTTATCTTGAGCATCCTTTACTAACTCAACCCCCAAAGGTTTCACATCTCCCGCCTCAAACCATCTTATGGGTGATTTACATCCTCTCCCATAAAGTGCCTCAAACGGTGCAATATCTATGCTGGAGTGGTAAATATTATTATAGGAGAACTCACACAAAGATAAGAACTTATCCCAATGTCCCCCAAAGTAGTTCACACATGCCCTCAACATGTATTCTAACACTTGAATAGTCCTCTCTGACTGTTCGTCTGTCTGTGGATTGAAAGATGTATTAAAAGTCAGTTGTTTGCCCAATTCATCATGTAATTTCCTCCAAAACTTGGATGTGAATTCGTTACCATGATCTGAGATGATAGAAAGGGGCACCCCGTGCAGCCTTACTATCTCTTTCACATACAACTTAGCCAATTGCTGCACATTATAATCTATTCTGACCATAATAAAATTGGCTGACTGATGCTTATCGTGACCAATGACACTAACCTACGGTATGAGTGTCTATGATCGTCAATAGTATAGTAACCTAACTAAAGGTTGGGGTAGTGTCCCAAGGGAGCGGTTTTGAGAATTGATAAGAAAAATAAAATTACATTCTAACTAGTCGTAGCTAAAGATATTAACGAACAAAATATAGTAAAAGTTAAAGGGGGTGACACGAAAGTGTCAAATATCAAATGGGGGTTTTTGTAACAAGTGATAAAACAGCAAAATAAACAAGAAAATCAAGTATAGGGAACGGTTCTTGGGATGTGAGCACAATAAAAGTTGAGATAAATTGTTGGGTACATGCTTTCAATAGGAAATTTGCAAGACAATAGTGACTAGGCTAAGCTTTAAATGGAAATAAGTTCCCTCTCGGGCAACTTACCCCGTTTCAAATG
>NW_006238927.1:6563467-6564707 GCF_000226075.1 Solanum tuberosum | reverse complement strand
TTTGAAATGGTTTGCCCTTAGTCCCTATTTCCCGTTAATTAATGTTGAATGTGCTTCCGCGACCGATGAAGTGTGATGACAAGTTTGAGAGGCTTGTTTGGGGGTCCTTCGGGTTCCTCATTCGCCATGTCACGTCTAGGCCCTAGGCTTGGGTCGTGACACCATCAGTCTAGTGGTTTTGGTTTCGCGACCTCCCTTTCGGGCAAGCCGAAAACACATGGGTGGCTATGTATTTGCAACTACAAACCCTTTAGATTAAACCACAACCACTAGGTGAAATCACCATTAACATACATCTAACCTATCAACAAGCAAGACCCAATGAGCATATCAACCCATATTTGCTAAATCACACCCCAAGAATGGGGGTTTTTAGCCACACATCAAGAAATAAGAAATTATACCTAACATGATAAAGAAATCAACTGGGTATAAGAAATTAAACCTTGAATTAAGCTACGGAAGAAGAATAAAGAAGACCCACTTCCAACTTGGGGAAGATGAACTCCTTTCTTGAAGTCTCCACAAAACCCTCTCCAAACTTAAGAGAAAAATACTATAGACTAATAATAATCTTTACTCTAAAATGTTCCACTCTAAGACTACAACTCTAACTAGTATTTATAGTTTTCACATATTGTGCTGTGGAGGATCGTTCGGCGACATTAGTCGAGATCATCGATGAACTGGGTGATCCGCCCTTTAATCAGCTCATCGCCTTCAGTGTCTTGCCTTTAGCATCCTCATATTCTGGATCATTGGGCGGTACAGTACTGCTTTGCGGAACTAATCGACGACTCGCCGACTGCTCCTTTCCTCGCCTTTTGATCCACTTCCTTCAAGGCTTTGCGTATTGGAACAAAGGGCGGTGCATGTCAATTCGGCGACTCCCCAAGTTGGACTCAGCGATCTACATACTTTCATTTCTTGTTCTTTTCAGCCCTTTTTGCTCCGTTTTGCGCCTAAGTGTCCATGCTTCCAGTAAAACTTCAAATACCTGAAACTTAAGAATTTTAATCAGGTATTGAGATAAAACAAGCATTCGAGGACACTATTTCTATTAAAATAAAGCCCTAAATGAGTCCAATTTGTGGACTTATCAACACCCCCAACTTAAACTTTTGCTTTTCCTCAAGCAAAGTCAAGTTCAGGAGTTCAAATAGGGTGCCTCAAACAGTGCTACACATGACTAAATCATAAATGCACACAACAAGACTCAATTTACTTATGCAAAGATCAA
>NW_006238927.1:6537515-6563109 GCF_000226075.1 Solanum tuberosum | reverse complement strand
TTTTTCACCACACCCCCAACTTAGGCTTTTGGCCTAAGTTGGCTATTCTCTAAAACACAACTCAAGAGGATTGTAGGTAGTGGTTCAAGTAAGGTCTAGGGTCCATCAAGGTTCTTCCAAAGAAAGGTAAGACTCAAACGGTGTTCAAAAGAGTTTCACACGTTCACGGGTAGGCCACAAAAAGAGGTATATGTTAAATTGGTTCACACTCTTCAAAAGTTGCCTAAAATCATCTCAAGAGGACACCTTTCTAAATCTATTAGACTAAAGGGGAAAATTCTAGGTTTATTCATGCCTGGTTCACAGTAAGTTAATCACACAAGGCATCGATACTTCAGTCAAACAAGACTAGACACGTTCACTAGTGTGCAACGGTCCTCACAAGAAAATCAATTTGATAAATGGCTAGTCACAACGAGATGGAAAGAGTGCAGATATTGTCTATGTAACTTCATTTGGCCTCGTCGTAGCCATGCATTCATGTTTGTTCAATTGGGATCACTAATCAAGTCATCGGTATTGATCGAAATCGAGACTCAAAAATATATTTTTTTGCAAAATAACAGCCACTTTCAACACAAGAGGTGGCGAAATTTTTTCGGAAGGATCAAAATTATTTTCAATTAGAATAACAGGAGCCATGAGCTCACACATCAATAGAAAATTAGTATTTAAAACACAAATTAAAGCAGACAACCCAAATATATACAGAACAAAACATGAATGTCAACACAAAAGGTGTGGGCCTCACCCCACCACAGATAAAAGCAGTTGTCCTCAAATGCGAATATAAGTGTTAAATGGGAATCGATAAAGTAAACCAGTTGACTCAGAGATATTCTGATCAATTAGTTGCAAATGAGGTTAGATTTCTCAAAAATAACTCGGGGTGTTGAAAGACCAACATTGTGTGAAGATGCTCGACTACCATGCAATCCACAACTGAGTACAATTTAGCAACGCGAATTCTCTAATAATACATGAAATATAAAACTAATATGCAAGTGTGAGTTAGGGCGTATGAAAAAGTGAGGTAAGCAGTAAATCAGACATTTTGAAACCTTTGCTTGGAGGACTTTCCAGTTATCGCCTATTCAGTGACATTAATTATACTGGCCTGTTCATTCGGTGGCACACCGAATATTTAGCTTCCTCGCGAAAGATTATAGGACCTCTGGTTGCAGGTGAGTCCGAACGGCGATTTGCATTGTGCTCGCCTACAGGGTCGGCGATTCGCCGCTACATTTTTTTACGTTCGCCGAGTTTTACAAACTCCAAACCCAGACTGGGAGAGTTCAAATGACGGTTAATAGTGCGATCGCCGAACCAGTCCGCGGTTCACCAAAGATGTCCTGAGCTTGCCGATTCTTTCTGTACGTCACTGAATAGACTTGTGGTGCGCCTATTTGCACTGTTCGTTCACTATCCACGCTTCTATCTGCACAATTGACACATTATTATTTTATCAAACAGATGTAATTGGTAAGAATCTTGGGGTGCCTCCCAATAAGCGCCTTATTTAACGTTGTGGCTCGACGTAGGAATACTATCAAGCATCTTCCAGATACAATTCTTCAACTAAAGCAATTTCCTGGCAGTCCCCAAGGTATAACTTCAAACGCTATCTATTAACTTTAAATGGGGGTCCCTCTTTACCTTCAACTTCTATGTCACCATTGGTGAAAACTCGTGTCACTCTGAAAGGCCCAGACTATTTGGATTTTAGCTTCCCTAGGAATAGCCTTAGTCGTGAGTTGTACAATAAATCCCAACTCCCATATTGAATTCCCTCTGGACTATCTGTGTGTCGTGCCATTTCTTCATTTTCTCTTTGTAAATAGATGATCTGTCGTAAGATCTGAGCCTGAACGCATCTATTTCATTCAACTGGTTCAACCTCTCCCTTGAAACCTTTGTCCAATCTAAATTCAGAGCTTTCAATGCCCATAAGGCTTTGTGTTCTAGCTCAACATGTAAATGGCATGATTTACCAAAAACTAGCTGATATGGGGACATTTCTATAGGTGTCTTATAAGCAGTCCGATATCCCCACATGGCATCGTCAAGCTTTCTAGACCAGTCAGTTCTTCTATCGTTTACTGTCTTGGATATAATGCTTTTGATCTCATGATTTGACACCTCAATTTGCCCGCTCGTTAGGGGGTGATATGGAGTGGCGACTTTGTGTTTTACTCCGTATTTGCTCAACGTACTGGAAAACCACTTATTGCAAAAATGCAACCCTCCATCACTAATGATTGCTCTTGGAGTGCCAAACTGTGAGAATATGTAGCGTTTCAAAAATTGAACAACGCTTCTTCCTTCATTATTCGGGAGTGCGACGGCCTCCACCCATTTGAACACATAGTCCACAGCTACTAACATATACTTGTTTCCAAACGAGCTGACAAATGGGCCCATGAAATCGATTCCCCACACATCGAATAGTTCGATTTCCAAAATAGGTGTAAGGGGTAACTCGTTCCTTCTTGACACTCCCCCTTGCTGCTGACATTGAGGACATCTCTTTGCAAAATCGTGGGCATCTTTGTAAAGAGAAGGCAAATAATAACCACTTTGGAGAATCTTAGCTGCGGTGCGGTTTCCACTATGATGACCTCCGATTGGGGATGTGTGGCAGGCATAGAAGATCTCTGTTGATTCTTCTTCTGGAACATACCTTCTTATGACATGATCAACACATTCCCGAAATATGTATGTCTCGTCCCAGAAGTATCTTTTAATATCAAATAGGAACCTCTTTCGTTGGAAATAAATGACCCACATACGATGTAGTTTGCAAAGTCAGCATACCATGGCACGGGTGTGAGTGACAATGCGAATATCTGCCGTCTGGGAATAAGCATTTATTTCCTTTTCCTGCTCAGTACCTGCTTTACTCTCTAACCGCGATAGGTGATTTGCAACTTGATTTTCGCAACCTTTCTGATCTTTTACCTCAAAATTGAATTCTTGCAAGAGTAGCACCCATCTTATCAATCTTGGCTTCGCATCCTTTTTTGTCATGAGGTATCGGAGTGCTGCATGGTCTGTATGAACAACTAATTTAGTGCCTAGCAAGTATGACCGAAAGTTTTCGAAAGCATTGACCACGGCTAGGAACTCTTGTTCAGTGACTGTGTAATTTTGCTGGGCAGTATTTAGAGTCTTGCTTGCGTAATAAATTGGGTGAAACAGTTTGGTACGCTTTTGTCCCAATACTACACCTAATGCCATCCCACTCGCATCACACATTACTTCGAATGGTTCTGACCAATTGGGGCTGATGATAATTGGTGTGGATATCAATTTCTCCTTCAAACATTTAAATGATGTCATACAAGCACCATCAAAGTAGAATTTCACTTCCTTCTCTAAGAGTTTTCATAGCGGTTGTGCAATCTTTGAGAAATCCTTAATGAATCTCCGGTAGAAACCTGCATGGCCCAAGAAACTGCGAATCCCCTTTACTGAGATCGGTGGTGGGAGTTTCTGAATAACCTCAATTTTTGCTTTGTCAACTTCAAGCCCTTGTTGCGATACTTTATGCCCAAGAACAATGCCTTCTTTTACCATGAAATGGCATTTCTCCTAATTTAGGACTAGATTAATTTCCACACACCTTTGGAGCACTCGCTCTAAATGTCTCAAGCATTCTTCAAATGTGTCCCCCACGACTGAGAAATCATCCATGAAGACTTCTAGAGAGTCCTCAACCATATCCGCAGAGATGGACAACATGCATCGTTGAAAAGTTGCCGGTGCATTACAAAGTCCGAATGACATCCTTTTGAATGCAAAGGTCCCATAAGGGCATGTGAAGGTGCTTTTATCTTGATCTTCTGGTGCGATAGATATCTGGTTGTATCCGGAGTATCCATCCAAAAAACAATACCACCCTCTCTCTGATAACCTGTCAAGCATATGGTCCATGAAGGGCATTGGAAAATAGTCTTTTTTAGTCCATGAATTTAGCTTTCGATAATCCATGCACACCCTCCATCCCGTTACAGGTCTAGTCGGCACAAGCTCTCCTTTAGCATTTGGGATCACTATTATGCCACCCTTTTTGGTTACGCATTGCACTGGGCTGACCCATTTGCTGTCTGAAATCGGATAGATTACTCCTGCATCAAGCCACTTGATGATCTCTTTTTTTACTACCTCTTGCATCGGGGGGTTCAACCTTTGTTGATGCTCCACACTGGATTTGCATTCACTGTCCAGCTGAATCTTATGGGTGCAGATACCGGGCGGGATGCACACGATATCAGCTATGGTTCATCCGATCACTTTTATGTGCTTCTGTAGTCTTCAACAATCACTTTTACCTGCCCTTCACTCAGATTTGCTGCAAATATCACTGGCAGAGTGTTGTTAGTTCCCAAGAAAACATACTTGAGATGGAATGGGAGTGCTTTCAGTTCTAGAGTTGGCGGCTCTTTAATTGATGGCTTTGCAGGTGGGCTACATCGGTTTTTTAGGTTGATATCCAAATTAATTGGATTTCGTGCATATGCTCCTAACCCTGTTAGGGCTATGATCATTTCATCATATTCCTGAATTTCTGATTGGTCATGATTTGCAAGTATTGACTCAAGAGGCTCGTTTTTGCACAGTAGCTGGCTCACTCTTTCCATTGCCTCATCTATAACATCTTCAGTAGACACTACATGGATATCACTTGGTTGTTTCATGGATTTGCAGATGTTGAAAGTTACCTCATCGTCACTCACACGGAATTTCAACTTGCCGCTTTCAATATCTACTAATGATCTACCGGTTGCTAAGAATGGCCTTCCCAAAATAATGGGGACCTCAACATCAATGTCATAGTCTAAAATCACAAAGTCAGCTGGAAATATGAATCGATCTACTTTGACCAAGATATCATAGAGGATTCCACCAGGATGCTTGATCGATCGATCTGCCATGACAAGTCTCATTGTAGTTGCCTTTGGTTCTCTCAATCCAAGTTGCTTGTATATGGCGTATGGCATCAGGTTGATGCTTGCTTCTAGGTCACATAAAGCCTTGGCAAATTGGAGCATTCCAATAGTACACAGGATGGTGAAAGCACCAGGGTCTTCTCTTTTAGTGATCAACTCCTTTGTCATGATCGCACTGCAACTATGAGGCACTTCAATCGTTGCATAATCCAAGATCCTCTTCTTGGTGACTAGCTCTTTCATGAATTTAGAATACCCTGGCATCTCCAGCAATGTTTCCACCAAAGGAAGGTTGATGGACAACTTCTTGAACACAAAAAAGAATTTTTTAAACTTCTCATCTTCATTCTTATTTTTCAAACGATGGGGAAAAGGTGGAGGTATTTTGGGTAAGGGTTGTATTATTTTTCGAGTTTCATTATGCTGATTCATTCCTTCTTGTACTTTCTTGCCGAGATTTTGATGATCGGTAATTTATGCTTCTTCCCCACCCTGATTTCCTCACGTTCTTCTCTTTCATTACCTATCGCTACCTTCCCGCTACGGGTAATTACAGCCAGCTCTTCTTCCTCATTTTCCTTTGGTATCTTGGTTGTTAGTTGGGCCGATAGGAGATTCAATTGACCTTCCAGCATCTTGATGGCATTAGCATGAGAGTTCACCTTACTATTTAGCGAAGAAAAATCATCTCTCATTCCCTTTAGCAAATCATCAGAGCCTTCAACTTTCTCAATAATTCGTGTGAGTAGATCATTCACCCTAGGGCTATTGTCACTCCCCCTTGATGTCGGGCTGTCACTCAATTGAGTTTGGTATTCTTCATGATCGTTATGCTCAGTCCACTTTTGGAAATATCGCCTAGGTCCTTCACCTCTGGAGTTCCCGAGTAATTACCTGTAAAAGCGGGCATAGCGAACTGAATTGGTCGGGTTGAAAGTGTCGGTCTCCATGATTCTCTGGAGTAAGGAACCTGAAAGTTCCCTGACTTTTTGGCTTTCTTAGCCAATGCCTTAGCCTAACCGTCTCGCCTCACCCCCTCCACTTTCTTCACAAATTTTTTACCTTATTGAAGCTTTTTCCTGTAGAGGTCATATGAACAGACAATACATGCAACTCAGAATTTACTCCCTTTAACAAATAAGTGGATCCTCTCTTCCTCAATGGTCACTAATTGCGTAGTATATCTAGACAAGGCATGGAACTTAGCCTCATAAGCAGCAACAGACATCCCACCTTGCTCCAAATCCATGAACTCATCCTTCTTGCGATTTCTCAAGATCCGAGGTACATACTTCTCCAAAAATAGAGCATGGAACTGGGTCCAAGTAAGTGGAGGTAAAACTGAAGATCTGCATTCCACAATCAGCTCTCCACCACTGCTTAGCCTCACTTTGAAGCTGAAAGGTCACAAACTCAACTCCATGTTGATGGACAATTCCCAACATCTAAAGTCTCTCATAGAATTCTAGGATGAACTCATAGGCATCCTCACTCTCAGCACCATGGAACACAGGAGATTTCAACTTCAACAGGACCCAACAATGGACGGAAGAAAGAATTATTACCTACAGTTCCACCCACCTTGGGCACAACGATACCAACAGACGGATTGGTTGGAGCTTAAGTTGCTTGAACAGAGGGAAGCACTCTAAGACCAACAAATCCTTTCAAGAACAACATAATATATTGAAATAACACTTGGTTTAAGAGAGGGATATTTGTAGTCTCAGCCTCCACCTCTTCCTTTTGTCGAACATTCTCCTCATTCTCAACCTCTATGTTCTCCTCTACTTCTTCATGATGCGCAAGAGGGCCTCATTTCTGGGAGCATCTCCAACCAGTGATCCATACCTAGTAGGCGCCACCCTTCATCGGCCTCTACCCTTAGCTCTTTCTCTACCCCTGCCTCGACTGCGACCTCTCGCTGCAGATTTCTTAGCTGGAGCATTGATGGGAGCTACGGTCTTGATGCCATTGAATCTAGTATTAACTATCTACGAATAGAAGAGTGAAGAAAATTAGATACCAATTTGAATCGCCACATATCAATTAGAATCAAGTTGTAGAAAGGAAGGAGACAAGAGAACATATAGAGATTTCCTAAAGTCCTGTAGCCTCTTGAAGAAAAGTACAAACCTCTCTGTACCATTTCACAAACCTCTACTAGACTCATTTTGGTACATCGAGATCAACGAACCCAGGCTCTTATACCAACTTTGTCACGACACAGACCATCGTGATTGGCACCCACACTAACCATATAGTGGGAGAACCACTACTACTACCCAAACTAAACAACTTAATCGAAACTAAAGCATTTAAAGTTACGAAAGCAGGTATAAATGCTAAGGAAAAGAAATAGAGTTCCCATAAACTCTAAACAAAAGTCTAACAACCAAAACGAATGCGGAATAACACATAGAATCGAAAAGTCAATGTACCAAAATATCTATAGTTCAACAAGTCTAAAAAAGAAGGGGTACACCCCCAACTAACATTCGAATAACTAACTAGAAAGTCTAAGTCCAAAATGGTGGACATAAACGAAAGAGAACTAATGGCAGCCTGGAAGAACTGGCTCACCCTTGAATTCGAACGATCACTGATCTTCTAAGCGAGGTCTGTCAATAGCCACCGGAAGATGCCCTGTACTCAATAAAGAAAGAGCAAGTGCAGTATCAGCACACAACCATAGTGTATTAGTAGTATCACGCGGCTATCCCGCTAACTGCAACATACATAAGTCATCACAACATATTAGTAGTATGCATACACCGAACATATACAATATCAACAACATTTTAAAACAACGGAGCATTTCACAATTCTCAAATATACAATTAAGTCAAGTCAATGGCCCTCTCATGAAACGCACACCCAAATTGGTAGTGTACTGGTACGTGGTACCCGATCCAATGTTTATACCGGAATGTGGCAACTGATCCCTTAATTATGTCAGAACGTGGCAACGGATCCAAGTTAGTTTGTCGAAACGCAACACCCGTTCCATTCAACAAGCAACAATCACAAGTATATTCTCATAATCATACAATCAAGTCATGATCTCATGGAAACAATTATTCAGCCATCATCATTTACGAATAATGCAACATTCATAGACATATATGTATCATAATGAAGCAAGAAAAGACAAATATCACATAATAAAGAAATCATAACCATCACCTACCTCGAAACAAGATTGATCCCCTAAGAAACTTGACTCTTCCCTTTCCAAATTCGTTCAGCTTGTTCTTGGTCTAAAATCAATTAATACAACACGGAAATCAATAAACAATATCGAATTACCCGTATTACCAACAACTCTATCAACACTAGATCAAACCCGTGATCCCCATACCCAGATTAGGGTTTTTTCCACCATAAATTCCAGATCAAAACCCTCTACCTTTGAGAATTACCCACTAGATTACATTCTACGGATCAGAAAACGGAATCGGGGAGTTAAAACCTTACCTTTAGCCTTAAGAATGGTGGAAAACTGTCAATAAAGCACCCGGGGTCGTGTCGTAGCTCTCAAATTTGAAAGTTGCAGAATAAAATGATTTTGGGGTTTATTTCTGACTTAAATTGCGATTGTCCTGCCTCAACAGCCCTACCCTGGCAGGAATAATCCCACCATAGCGGCTTGCACGGAACTAGCGAGTCGATTTAAGAATTCCAACTTCCCATTTCACAACACACCTTTATCCCATGACAGTCAGAAAATACATGTTCATGCTACAATCAATTTTGGGAGTTGTACTTGTCCGAATTTAATTTTGTAAAGTCGTACGGGTTCCTTAACGTCTTAGCTATTTACTCATGTGATCAAAATCATAATTAAATCATTTAATTATTACAAGATTTCCTTGACCTTGCTGACTCTGAATTCGTCCAACTCTTGACTAGGTTGGGAAATCACAAGTTACTATGATAAAGTTTTTTTGCCCAAATTTTTTCCCCTATTGGCTTTTCTATAATGATGGGAATAGGTCGCTACAATTTTCACCTTCCTTGAATTGTCCTCACCTTCTTCATGGCTTGATAAACCATGTTTTGCCCTATCAACTCAGCTTCAACAACCTCAAACCAGCCTATCATAGATCTAAATCTTCACCTATAAAGTTCCTCATAAGAAGCAATATGGATACTAGAGTGATAATTGTTATTGTAAGGAAACTCTATAAGAGGTAAGTGATCATAACAATTACCTTTGAAATCCATGATAAATTCTTTCAATATATCCTCTTGGGTATGAATTGTGCGTTATGCTTGACCATCCATTTGAGGATGAAAATTAATACTAATGTTTACATTCGAACCAAAACCTTTTTGAAATGACTTCCAAATTTGAGTGGTGAATTGCACACCCCTATCATAAATGATTGACAAAGGGACTCCATGAAGTCTAACTATTTCACAGGTGTATAAACTGGCTCTTCTGCTACATTTATACTCTTTACTGGCAATAAATGGGCTGATTTAGTCATCTAATGTATAGTCACCCAAATCAAGTCATGCTGCCTGTGAGATCGCGGCAAGCCAGTAATGAAGTCCATGTTAATAGTCTCAAACTTCCATTCTGGAAGGACTATGTTTTGAGATACACCACATAGCCTTTGGTGTTCAACCTTGACTTGCTAGTAATTTGGGTACTTAACAACAAATTTGCAATACACCTCATCATACTATTCCACCAATAGACTTCCCTCAACTCATGGTACATCTTTGTGTAACCCGGATGGATTGAATATCTATAGCTATGAGCTTCTGTCATGATCCTCTATTTGAGCTCATCGACCATGGAACAAACAATCTCCCTTGTTATCTCAACATACCATCTCCCCCTTGTTCAAAAACAATCACTTTCTTCTTATGAATATTTTCCTTTAGTTCAAGTAAGATGAGGTCTTTGTCTTGCTTCTATTTCACTTCTGACACTAATAAAGATTCAGCCTCATTCACCTCAACAACTGCACCTTAATGATAATCTAACTAACGGACTCTCAAACGTGCAAGTGTATGAACTTCCTTAACCAGCTATTTCTTCCCTTCCTCGAAATGAGCAGTACTCCCCATGGACAAATTGCTCAAGGCATCAATAATAACGTTAGCTTTACTTGGGTGATAGAGGATACTCATGTCGTATCTTGACTAACTCTAACCATATCCTTTGTTTGAGATTGGGCTCTTTATGATTGAAAACATAATCTAGACTCTTGTGGTTTGTGAAAACATCCATATGAACACCATAGACATAGTGACGCTATATCTTAAGAGCACAAACTACTGCTTCCAACTTAACATCATGAGTCGGGTAGTTCATTTCATGAATCTTAACCTGTCTGGAGGCATAGGATACAACCTTACTATTTTGCATTAACACACCACCATGCCCTACTCTAGATGCATCACAATAGACAACAAAACCCTATGTACCATCTGGTGAGGTCAACACGGGAGAAGTAGTTAACCGAGTTTTCAATTCCTAAAAGATTTTCTCACAAGTTCAGACCATTGATACTTAGTTATCTTCTGAGTTAACATAGTGAATGGGGTTGAAATAGATGAAAACCCCTTGACGAACCTTCTGTAGTTACATGCCATCTCTAAGAAACTCCTTATATCAGTTGGGGATGTGGGTCTAGGCCAATTCTGCACAGCCTCAATCTTCTGATTGTCGACACGAATTCCTTCACCACACATGATGTGGCCTAATAATAATGCCAGAGATTTAAGCCACAACTCACACTTAGGAAACATGGCATATAACTCTCGATCTTTGAGAGTTTGGAGGACTATTATGAGGTGACTGACATAATACTCCTCATTGCTTGAGTAGATCAGGATGTCATCGATAAATACATTAACAAACATATTTAGACACTGCTTAAATACACTATTTATGAGAGCCATGAATTCTTCAGGACCGTTAGTCAAACAAACCGACATAATAACGATATCATAATGGTCGTAACGGGTCCTAAAATCTATCTTTGGGATGTCAGTTTATCTCACTTGATGATAGCCAGATCTGAGGTCTATCTTAGAGAAGAAAGTTGCACCCTCAAGTTGGCCAAAAAGATCATCAATTCTTGGAAGTAGATAATTATTCTTAATGGTAACTACTTCAATTTGCGGTAAACGATACACCTCCCAAGGAACCATCTTTCTTTCACACAAATAAGACTTGAGTGACCCAATACAAGTGTAATGAACGGGTTCCATCGGTATAGAAAATGCCAACGGGGAAAATTTTGGGTCGAAAAACTTTTTCGTAGTATCTTGAAATTTCCCAACCTAGTCCAGATTTTGGACGAAAATTGGAGTCTTTGAGGTGTAGAGAAATCTAGTAACAATCGGGTGAGTTGTTTTTTATTGATTACATGAGTGGTTAGATAACTTGTTAACAAACCCGTATAACTTTATGGAATTGAATTCACGCGAGTAGAACTCTCGGAATCGATCTTAGCGTGAAGGGTATTTTTTTATTGTCGTTGGTTAGAGGTGTGTTGTGAAATGGAGATTTTTGAATTCTTTAATTTTCTCACTGTCTCGTGCAAGCCACCTTGGTAGGGATTTGTATCGCCCTGGCAAGGCCGCTGTGGCGGGGTGGGTGTCGTTGTGGCGGGCCCGATGCGTCTTAAAGTCGTTAATAAACCCCTAAATGACCTTATTTGCTACTTTTACATTTTTTGAGCTAAGGAACGAACCCCAGGCGACTCCTACTCATTTTTCACCATTCTTGAGGCTAAATGTGCAAGCCACCTTGGTAGGGATTTGTATCGCCCTGGCAAGGCCGCTGTGGCGGGGTGGGTGTCGTTGTGGCGGGCCCGATGCTGGCAAGGCCACTGTGGCGGGGTGGGTGTCGTTGTGGCGGGCCCGATGCGTCTTAAAGTCGTTAATAAACCCCTAAATGACCTTATTTGCTACTTTTACATTTTTTGAGCTAAGGAACGAACCCCAGGCGACTCCTACTCATTTTTCACCATTCTTAAAGCTAAAGGTAAGCTTTTCACTCCTCGAATTCTTTTTTTTATCCGTAGAACGTAATAGAAAGGGTGAATTTTGATGGGGGGTTTGTTATAGATTCTATATTTGAAACAACCCTAATTTGGATACTTGGATCATGGGTTTGATCTAGGGTTCATAGAATTGTTTTAGTTTCGGGTAATTAGCGATTGTTTGTTGATTCCCGTGTTGTTATGATTCTTTATAGACCAAGAACAAGCGGAACGAATCCAGAAAGGGAAGGATCAAGTTTCTTAGGGTTTCAAGCTTGTTTCGAGGTAGGTGATGGTTGTGATTCTATGATTGTGTGATGTATGCTTGTTCTTGCTTCATTATGATACTTGTATGTATATGAATGTTGCAATGTTGATCACACTTGTTTTAAATGAGATAGATGAATGATGATTGCCATGAAATGATGACTTAAATGTATGATCTTGAATATATAGTTGTGATTGTGATTGTGGTGTGTTGAATGGATCGGTATCCACGTTCCAGCATAACTAACTTGGATCGGTTTCCACGTTTCGGCATAACTCTGGGGTCAGTTGCCATATTTCGGCATAATAATTAGATCGGGTACTGCGTTCCGGTATGCTAGTTGTTTGAGTTTGGGTTCCATGAGAGGACCAATGATGTGATATAAAATGTGAAGTTGTTCGTTGTTCGTAAATGTTGATGATATTGTATATGTTCGATATATATGCATGTGCTTATATTATTTTCTTAACTTGTTTATGTTGCACTAGAGGGATAACCGCGTGAACCTACCAGTACAATGTGCTTGTGTACTGATTCTGCAGTTGCTTTTATTTTTGTTGAGTACATAGCATCTTCAAGCGGCTATTGACAGACCTCGCTTAGAAGATCAGTGATCGTCACTTCGAATTCAAGGGTGAGCCAATTCTTCCGGGCTGCCATGGGATTCTCTTTTGTCTATGTCCACCATTTACTGACTTAGACATTTGTTTTAGTTAGTTCATTAGTTGGGGTTGTATCCCTTCTTGTTTAGGCTTGTTGAACTTTAGATGTTTTGGTACATTGACTTTCAGGTTCTAGGTTATTTCTTACGCATTATTAGTTATTATTGTTAGACTTTTGTTAGAGTTTATGGGAACTCTATTTTCTTTCCTTAGTATTTGCCTTAAACGCCTTAGTTATTTCTTTAGTTGCTTGGTTTGGGTTGTAGTAGTTGTTCTCCCACCGGAGTGTTAGTGTGGGTTGCAATCACGACGGTCTGGGTTGTGACAAAGTTGGTATCAGAACCTAGGTTCATTGATCTTGATGTACCGAAACGAGTCTAATAGAGTCTCGTGGAACGGTACGGGGACACCTTTACTTTTCTTCGAGAGGCTATAGGACTTTAGGAAATATCTCTATTTTTCTCTTGTCTCCTTTCGTGCCATAACTTGATTCCAATTGGTATCTGTCGATTCAAATTGGTATATGACCTCCTTCACTATTCTTTCCGTAGATAGTTAACACTAGATATAACGGCATTAGGTCCGTAGCTCCCGTCAATGGTCCAACTGAGGAATCTGCATCGAGAGGTCGTGGTTGAGGCAGGGATAGAGGAAGAGCTAGGGGTAGAGGCTGTGGAAGGGTGGCGCCATCTAGAGATGAGGTACCAGCTGGAATTGCTCCTCAAAATGAGGCCCCTCCCGTTCATTATGAGGAGATAAAAGAGGATATTGAGGTTGAGGTTGAGAATGTTGAGGAGGTTGGAAAAGAGGAGGAGGGACAGGCTGAGACTACAGGTATTCCCCACATCGATCCGGTGTTAGCTCAACAAATTATGTCATTTTTGAAAGGGTTGACTGGTCCTGGAGTGCTTCTATTTGCTCAAGCAACTCAAGATCCCTCTAATCCCCTTATTGCTATCACTACTCTCAGGGTGGGTGGAAACGTAGGTACTGATGCTTTCTTCCGTCTTTGTTGGGTTCTGTTATGACTAGTAATAAGCATGACATGTTGACTAAGTTTCTGAAGCTTAAGCCTCATGTGTTTCTGGGTTCTGAGACTGAAGATGCCTATGAGTTTAATTTATACTGTTATGAGAGGCTGCATAAATTGGGTACTGTTCATCAACATGGGGTTGAGTTTGGGTCCTTTCAACTTCAAAGTGAGCCTAAGCAGTGGTGGAGAGCTTATATGGAATGCAGATCTTCTACTTTACCTTCGCTTACTTGGACCAAATTTCATGTTGTGTTTCTAGAAAAGTATGTGCCTAGAACTTTAATGGATCGAAAGAAGGATGAGTTTATGGCTTTAGAGCAAAGTGGTCTGTCTGTTGCTGCTTATGAGGCCAAGTTCCATGCTTTATCTAAATATGCTACGCAGTTGGTGACTACTGAAGATGAGAGGATCCGGTTATTTATTAGGGGTTTGAATTATGAGTTGCAAGTATGCTTTGTTCATATGACTTCTGCAGGGAGGAGCTTTAATGAAGTGACAGATTATGTTAAGAAAGTGGTGGGGGTAAGGCGAGACGGGCAAGCTAAGGCATGGGCAAAAAGGGCAAAGAACTCGGGTAACTTACAAGGTTCTTACTCTAAGGGGTCTGGAAGGCCAACCCTTACAGCCAGGCCAATCAATCCCCTATGCCTGCCTCTGCAGGTAACTACTCGGAAACTCCATCTCATAATTTTCAGGATGGCTAGGGAGTTGCGCCTTCGACGGGCAACATGCCATCTTTTGATCGTACTTGCTACAATTGTGGAGAACATGGGCATATGAAGAGAGAATGTCCCCATCCGCATGTGTTGCAGTTCGTGCAATAGTCATCTAGAGCAGTTGTACCCGCGGGGAATGGTAATAATGACAGAGGACTTCCACAAGGTGGACGATGAGGTAATTAGTGAGGTTGTGAAGGTAGAGGAAATGGTAACGGAGGTAGGGGTAACGCGCAACCAGGCAGGAAAGTAGCTCGTCAAGATGATAGGGCTCAATGTTATGCTTTTCTGGGCAAGAATGAGGCAGAGGCGTCTGACGAGTTGATCACAGGTACTATTCTTGTCTGTGACTGGATGGCTAATGTATTATTTGATCCGGATTCAACTTATTCATATGTATCCGTGAGATTTTCCTTAGATTTTGATATGATTTGCGATGTTCTTGATGCCCCTGTTCGTGTTTCTACCCAAGTTGGAGAGTCAGTCATAGTTACCCATGTTTATCCTGCTTGTCCTAAATTTTTTTATGGGATTTGAGACTTGGGCTGATTTGGTGATTTTTTATATGATTAACTTTGAAATAATCTTAGGCATGACTTGGTCGTCCCCCTATTATGTTGTGCCTAATTGTAATACTAAGTTTGTAACTCTAGAAATTCCAGGAAGGGAAAAAATTAGAGTGGGAAGGGGTGTACAAGCGTAAGAAAGCTAAGATTATATCCTCCATTCGGGCTAGTAAGCTGGTAGAGCAAGGTTGTTTGGCTCATATTAGGGGTGTTGAGGTTGACATTCCATCCATTAAGTTTATTCCTATGATGTCGAAATTTATAGAAGTGTTTCCTAATTATTTGCCTAGTATGCCTCCGGATAGAGATATAGATTTTTGCATTGATTTAGAGCCTAATACACGTCACATTTCTATCCCTCCATATCGTATGGCTCCAGCAGAATTGAGAGATCTTAAGGCTCAAATCCAAGAACTTCTTGATAAAGGATTTATTCCTCCTAGTGCTTCCCCATGGGAGCTCCAGTTTTTCTTGTTAAGAAAAAGGATGGTAGTATGAGAATGTGTATAGATTAGGGGCATTTGAATAGGGTCACTATTTGAAACAAATACCCTTTGCCTCAAATAGATGATTTTTTTGACCAATTGCAAGGTGCATCAGTTTTCTGTAAGATTGATCTGAGATTCGATTACCACCAATTGAAAATTAGGCCTGAGGATGTGCTTAAGACGGAGTTTAGGAGTCGCTATGGGCACTATGAGTTTTTGGTTATGTCTTTTGGTTTGACCAATGCGCCTACAACTTTTATGAGTTTAATGAATGGGGTATTCAAACCATTTCTTGATTCATTTGTTATAGTGTTTATTGATGATATTTTGGTCTATTCAAAAAGTGAGAAAGAGAATGCGACCATCTTCGTAGTGTTTTGGATGTTCTTGGGAAGCAAAAGTTATATGCTTAATTTTCTAAGTGTGAATTTTTGTTGAAATCGGTTGCATTTTTGGGGCATGTAGTTTCAAAAGAAGGTGTAATGGTAGATCCTCATAAGATTGAGGTGGTTAAAAAATGAGTTAGGGCTAGCTCTGTGACGGAAGTTAGGAGTTTTGTGGGGCTCGCTAGCTACTATCATTGATTTTTTAAGAATTTTGCTTCCATCGCTACTCACTTGACCAATTTGACAAAAAAGAGGTACCCTTTGAATGGACTAAAAAGTGTGATGAGAACTTTCGTAAGCTCAATACTCTCTTAACCACCGCGGCCATTCTAGCATTACCAGTTGAAGGTAAGGCTTTTATTATTTATCGTGATGCTTCATATTCTGGTTTGGGTGTTGTGTTGATGCATGATAAGAATGTTATAGCCTATGCATCGCGTCAATTAAAGGTGCATGCAAGGAATTATCCAACACATGATTTAGAGTTGGCAGCAGTAGTGTTTTCTCTTATGATCTGGCGGCATTATTTGTATGGTGTGAAGTGTGAGGTATTTACTGATCATCGTAGTTTGCAACATGTGTTCACTCAAAAGGATCTGAATTTGAGACAACGAAGGTGGATGGATTTACAAAAAAGAGTATGATGTCACTATTCAATACCATCAGGGCAAGGCTAATGTGGTGGCAGACGCTTTGAGTCGAAAAGCAATGAGTATGGGCAGTTTAGCTTGCTTGAGTGTATCCAAGTGACCCTTGGCTAAGGAAATTCAGACCTTAGAGTCTAAGTTCATGCAGTTGGGCATCTCAGAAAGAGGTGGGTGTTAATTGAAGTAAGGGTCACTTTCATTGAGGATATCAAGACCAAACAATTTGAGGATGAAAATTTGCAGGATCTTAGAAAGAAGATTGCGATTGGTAAGGCACATGAGACCACTCTTGATGCGGATGGGGTGCTTGATTTTAAATGGAGGATATATGTTGCTAGAGTAGATGACTTGATTGATAAATTGTTGGCAGAGTCTCATGGTTCACGATATTCTATTCATCCGGGTGTGACCAAGATGTATAGAGATCTGAAACGAATTTATTGGTGGTCGGGCTTGAAGAAAGACATAGCGAAGTTTGTTGCGAAGTGTCAAAATTGTCAACAACTGAAGTATGAACATCAAAGACCTGCGGGTTTACTTCAAAGAAGGCCAATTTCGGAATGGAAGTGGAAAAGAATAGCCATGGATTTTGTGGCTGGTCTACCCAAGACTTTGGGGAAGTTTGATTCTATTTGGGTAGTGGTTGGTAGATTGACTAAGTCAACCCATTTTATTCTGGTAAGAATAGATTATAATGCTGAACAATTGGCTAAAGTTTATGTTAAAGAGATAGTGAGGTTGCAGAGGGTGCCCCTTTTCTATCATCTCAGACCGTGGTACACAATTCACATCCAAGTTTTGGAGGAAACTGCATGATTAATTAGGCACACAACTCACCTTTAATACAGCCTTTCATCCACAGACGGATGGACAATCAGAGAGGACTATTCAAGTATTGGAAGACATGTTGAGGGCATGTGTGATTGATTTTGGAGGGCATTGGGATAAGCTCTTACCTTTGTGTGAACTTTCTTATAATAATAGTTATCACTCCACCATAGATATGGAACCATTTGAGGCACTCTATAGGAAGGGATGTAGATCCCCATAGGTTGGTTTGAGGCTGGCGATGTGAAACCTTTGGGGGTTGATTTAGTGAAAGATGCTCAAGATAAGGTGAGGAGTATTCAAGCTAAACTTTTAGCAACCCTGAGTAGACAAAATAATTATGCAGATCATAAGGTAAGAGACATGACGTTTCAATTCGGTGAAAATGTTCTTTTTAAGGTATCACGCATGAAATAGGTGATGAGATTTGGTAAGAATGGTAAGCTAAGTCCTAGACACATTGGTCCGTTTGAGATTCTTGAATATGTAGGACCGGTGGCGTATAAATTGGCCTTACCTCCTAATCTATCGAGTGTTCATCCTTTATTTCATGTGTCCATGATGAAGAGATATCATGGTGAAGGGGATTATATCATAAAGTGGGACTCAATTGTGTTAGGCAAGGACCTCCAATATGAGGAGAAACCGATTGCAATTCTTGATCGTGATGTGCGTAAGTTAAGGACCAAAAATATTAAGTCCATGAGGTTCAATGGAAGCACCGTCCAATTGAGGAAGCTACTTGGGAAACCGAGAGGAACATACGAGACAAGTATCCCCAATTATTCATTGATTCAGGTACTACTTCATTCCTTCCTTAGCCTATTTTTCCTAAGGATCTATTGTAACGATCGAGTTACGGGTAAATTGGTATCTATTGTAACGATCGAGTTCCGTCGTTATAGAAAATCCCAACGAGAAAAACTTTAGGTCGGCATATTTTTTCGTAGTATCTTGAAATTTCCCAAACTAGTCCAGATTTGGACTAAATCAGAGTCTTTGAGGTGTAGGGAAATTTGGTAATAATCGGGTGAGTTGTTTTTTATTTTGATTAAATGAGTATTTAGATAACTTATTAACGAACTCGTACGACTTTACAAAATTGAATTCGGGCGAGTAGAACTCCTGGAATCGATCTTAGCGTAAAGGGTATTTTATGATCGTTGTTGGTTAGAGGTATGTTGTGAAATGGGAATTATGGAATTCTTTAATTTGGTCACTGTCTCGTGAAACCCGCCTTGGTGGGGTTTGTGTCGCTCAGGCAGGGCCGCTGTAGTAGGCAGGGTGCCGCTGTGGTGGGCCCGACGCGACTTAAAGTCGTTAATAAACCCCTAAACGACCTTATTTGACACTTTTTGATTTTTAGAGCTAAGGAACAAACCCATGCGACTCCTACTCATTTTCCACCATTCTTGAGGCTAAAGGTAAGCTTTTCACTACCCGAATCCATTTTTCGATTCGTAGAACGTAATAGAATGGGTGAATATTGATGGGGGAGGGTTTTGTTATAGATTCTGTAGTGGAAACAATCCTAATTTGGATACTTGGGATCATGGGTTTGATCTAGGGTTCATAGAATTGTTATAGTTTCGGGTAATTAGCGATTGTTTATTGATTCCCGTGTTGTTATGATTGTTTGTAGGCCAAGAACAAGAGGAACGAATACAGAAAGGGAAGGATCAAGTTTCTTAGGGTTTCAAGCTTGTTTCAAGGTAGGTGATGGTTGTGATTCTATGATTGTGTGATGTATGCTTGTTCTTGCTTCATTATGATAGTGTATGTATATGAATATTGGAATGTTGATCACACTTGTTGTAAATGAGATAGATGAATGATGATTGCCATGAAATGATGACTTAAATGTATGATCTTGAAGATATACTTGTGATTGTAATTGTGGTGTGTTAAATGGATCGGTTGCCACGTTCTGGCATAACTAGCTTGGATCGGTTGCCACATTCCGGCATAAATATTAGATCGGGTACCGCATTTCGGTATGCTAACTATTTGAGTTTGGGTTCCATGAGAGGACCAATGATGTGATATAAAATGTGAAGTTGTTCGTTGTTCGTAAATGTTGATGATATTGTATATGTTCGATATATATGCATGTGGTTATATTGTTGTCTTGAATTGTTCATGTTGCACTAGTGGGATAGCTGCGTGATCCTACCAGTACACTATGGTTGTGTACTAATTCTGCACTTGCTCTTATTTTTGTTGAGTACAAGACATCTTCAAGAGGCTATTGACAGACCTCGCTTAGAAGATCAGTGATCGTCGCTTCGAATTCAAGGGTGAGCCAATTCTTTCGGGCTGCTATGGGTTCTCTTTCGTCTATGCCCACCATTTCTAGACTTAGACATTCATTTTAGTTAGTTCATTAGTTGGGGTTGTATCCCTTCTTGTTTAGTCTTGTTGAACTTTAGATGTTTTGGTACATTGACTTTGAGGTTCTAGGTTATTTCTTCCGCATTGTTAGTTATTATTGCTAGACTTTTGTTAGAGTTTATGGGAACTCTATTTGATTTTCTTAGTATTTGACTTAAACTCCTTAGTTATTGCTTTAGTTGCTTGGTTTGGGTTGTAGTAGTGGTTGTTCCACCGGAGTGTTAGTGTGGATGTCAATCACGACGGTCTGGGTCTTGACAATAAGACACTTGGTTAGATGAAACCCTTATCAAGGAGATCTTTCAAGTGCTCTTTTAACTCAGCTGGAGCTATTCTATATGGAGGAATAGAGATGCGTTGAGTATCTGGAAGGACATCTATTTCGAAGTGTATTTCTTTTTTCGGAGGGACTTCAAAATGATTGTCTGAAGGACCTCTAGAAACTCACTCATAATGTGAACTAACTGAATAGGCGATGTCTCAACACTAGAGTTATTAATTCGGACTAAGTGATAGATGTACCCCTTAGAAACTAACTATCTTACCTTAAGGTGTGAAATAAAATGACCCTTAGGCACTCTTGAATTACTCCTCTCTAACACTGGCTCATTAGGAATACGAAACTTGAGTACTCGAGTTCTACAATCAACTGAGGCATAACAAGAATAAAATCAGTCCATGCCTAGAGTAACATCAAAATCCACCATGTCTGATTCAACTAAATCATCTATGGTTCCTTTATGATAGACACATATGGTACAATTTCGATAGACTCTTTCTGCTAGAATAAACTCACCAACATGTGTGAAGTTGTTCAGGGAAAATGTAGAACCTTATGGCTACATAAGGAGTCACAAAACACAAACTCGCACCTAGACCAAGTAAGGCACAAACATCAATAGAAAAGACTTTAAGCATACCCGTGACAACATCTGGTGAGTTCTCCGATCCTGGGGACTTGTCATAGAATATAGACGGTTTGTATCGCCCGCATGTTCCTTAAGTAGCACCCCTTTGGGCAACCCTGTCTATTGGAGCTACTTTTTGTTGGTTTTAGCTTCTTCTTTTCGTTCTCATCCATAGATGACGGACTTGATCAAAAGCATAGATTATTCTCCATTTTCTCTCTTTTTGCTCAAAACTCTAGCTACTTGTGTTGTTACTGTAGAACAAAAGGTAGAGAGAGAAAGTTAAAGACTTTTTTGTATAGGCTTTTCTGCTTTGGGTTTCAAGTGTGAAGACAACTTTTTTTGTTTCTTTATTTATTGTGGGTGGAAAGTTTTGGTCCCATATATGGGGGTGGAATTGATATTTTATTTTTTCACCTAGGAGTTCGAGGTTGACCGGTAAATGCTGGTGGAGTGTGACCATGTTCAAATGGAAAATAACTTCTCGTTTTGACCATACTAAGTAACTTTATTTAATACTAATTGATTATTATTTTCTATTGCAAAGTATGTTTAAATATTGCATTTAAACATTTTTACCCTCTCTATTTTTGGGTAGGATAATGTCTGCGTATATTTGACCTTTGTTTATATTTAATGTTAGGAAATTATACTATGTAACTGTTGTTATTACTCCATCTGTCCAGTAATAGTTGTTCACTATTGACTTGACACACCTCTTAAGAAACAATAAATAATAGGGGTAATATTACTTTATTATCATTTGACTTTATTAAATTTAATGCTTTGAAAAATGTGTTACATGATAAATAATATTTAATAGCAAGAGTAAAATAGACACTAATGGTAAATTATCTCTTGATTTTCTAAATTGGACAAGTATTGTTGGACGGTGGGACTATTTGTCTAGAATGCAATAACTAATTACTCTCTCCGTCCACTTTTATTTGTCATGTTATGCTTTTCGAAAGTCAATTTGACTAATTTTTTAAGTTAAATTAGATTACATTAATTCGATATTTTAAACAAAAAACTTTAGATATCAAAAAACTACACGAAAAGTACTATAAATTACAATATTTTGCATATCAATATGATGAAAAAATACATTGTAAAATGTTAGTCAATATTTTAATAGTTTGACTCTAAAAATAGAAACTATGACAATTAAAAGTGGACGGAGGCAGTAGTTTCTTAGTCCAGAAATAGAACTTATGTTTTTTTCTATATTCTTTGTGATGATTTGATTCCTCTTGAGCACATAATAAACCTTTTTAAAAAAAACTGAAATTGTTGGGAACTCGATATAAAATACCTTATTAAAAATTTAAAATTGTTAATGCCAATATATATTAAGAATTTTAAGGGACGATTTGTTAGGTGTATGTAGAAGATAATTACGGAATTAAGCTATCTACGAACTTTTCTACATGTTCAAAAACGACAATACTCCTAAGTCCAAAGCTTAAAGGGTATATTTTTAAAAAAATAATTCATTTAGTTTTTAAAAAATAATTCATTTATGTTCGGAGACTTTGCTCTTGGTCCCTGTACGTCCCTCCACACACTCACACTCCATAAGTGTGTTCATAGAAATTGTTTGTTTCACAGTCCCTCCCTCTAACTCCAAGTCCAAGAGGAATCTCAAAATGTTTGAACACCCAATGTGATGTTTGCCATTCTTGACAGATATGGTCGTATGCAAGTGCTGCAACTTGATAACAGGAAGATTGATAAAGTCAACCTTACTTAGAGACTCCATGATAAACAAATCAGTAGTAGAGGTAACAATCCATTTTTCAGACCAAGACAATAGCACTTTATTGATAAACTCAAAATATAGTTAATATTCCCCTTTAAGATACTTCTCAGGAAAACCAACACAATTATGGTTAGGGAGTTTGCCAATTTCAGGAACAAACTCTTTTCATGGGGACCCTTCAATAACTGTTCTGATCCCTTCCCTGGGCACTATCAGAATTTTCCCATAATTTCCTTATTTAGATGGAAAATCCTATTACCTACTTAAGTGTTAAGCTCCCATTTTTCGTAAATGCGATTTTATAGTAGAAATCTCTCACCTCAAACTCATACAATACACAGACATTATTGCTGCTATTGAGAAAAGAAAAAGGGAGGCACTAAAGAAAAGTGTACCTAGAAAACAAGGACAAGAATGACTCGAGCACAAATAATGGTTAAATCAAAGAAAAAAGGGAAAGAAGAACTAACAAAAAAAAAAAAAAACTACAAAAAAAGAAGGGAAAAGTACTCTTCTGAACCCTTTGGTGAACCAGATTCTGAGTGTGACAAGAGAGCATACTCAAAAAGAGAAAAGAAGAGTCGAAAAGGAAATGCCGAAGGAAAAAGGGGTACATATCTTGAGATCTCAGAAAGTTCTCAAGAATGCCTCAAAAATGGTGGAACTATACCTACTGCTCCTCCAACTCCCTACAAAAGGTTTAGCAAAAAAATCGAACGAAAGGTGTATAGCCAAAATATCCGTGTGTTAGCCCATAAATATTTTGGAGATACGACTTTAAGATGATTTCTTTGTGAAAACTTTATGGAAACCATCGTAGGGAGTTGGGGGAGTAGTACGTATAGTCTCACCATTTTCAAAGTCCATTTTGAACATTTAGGGGTCAATTTACAAAAAAATAGACAATTTTATAAATATTTTGTGTGCGTTAGCCCATGAATATTTTAGTGATACAACTTGTGAACGATTTCTTTGAGAAACCTTTAACAGAACTCTTTATAGGGAGTAGGAGGAGTAGTACATCTAGTATCACCATTTTCGGAGTCTATTTTGGAAATTTAGGAGCCAATTTGCAGGAATTAGGCGATTTTTTCAATATTTCGTGTGTGTTAGCTCATGAATATTTTGGTGATACGACTTCTAAACAATTTTTTTGTGAAAGAATTACGAAACCCTTTATAGGGAGTTGGGTAGCAGTATGTACAATCTCACCATTTTTAAAGTTCATTTTGGAAATTTAGGAGCCAATTTACATAAATTAGACTATTTTTCAGTTTTTCATTCGTGTTAGCCCATGAATATTTTGGTGATACAACTTTTGAATGATTTCTTTATGAAACCTCTACAGAACCCTCCATAGAGAGTCGGCGGGAGTAGTACATACATTTTCACCATTTTCAGAGTCCATTTTAGGCATTTAGGGAGAAATTTACAAGAATTAGACGATTTTCTCAGTTTTTCAAGTGTGTTAACCCATGAGTATTTTGGTGAAACGGTTTCCAAACGATTTCTTTGTGAAACCTTAATGGAACCCTCTACATGGATTTAGGGGAGCAATATGTAATGTCTCACCTTTTTTGGAGTTCATTTTGGGCATTTCGACACCAATTTACACGAATTAGACATTTTGTCAGCTATTCGTGAGTGTTAGCCCATAAATAGTTTGGTGATACAACTTTTGGATGATTTCTTTGCAAAACGTTTATGGAACCCATCATAGAGAGTTGGGGAGAAGTAGTACAGTCTTACCCTTTTTAGAGTCCATTTTGGGCATTTATAGTCCAATTTATAGAAATTATGTGATTTTTTCTGGTTTTCGTGTGTGTTAGCTCATTAATTTTTTTGGTGATATATGGTTGTCGAATGATTTCTTAGCAAAATATTTATGAAACCCTCCTTAGGGCATTGGGGGAGTAGTACGTACAATGTCACCATTTTAGATGTCCATTTTGGGCATTTAGGGGCAAATTTACAAGAATTAGATGATTTTCTCAATTATTCGTGTGTGTTAGCCCATGAATATTTTGGTGATATGGCTTCTGGAAAATATCTTTGTGAAACCTTTACGAAACTGTCATGACCCAGGGGTACCCCTAGACGTAACATGACGTATTTGACCCCGAAGGGGTTTCATACAAGCCCTTAGCATATCATAAAATAAGATAATAGAAAAGTACGGGAAAATTTAAAACTTTTACAATCGAAGTCATTTTCATAAAATCAAGCGGAAGTCTTTCTATACTGTCTCAAACCATCTATTAAACTCTTGAATAAAACTTTTGGGACGCAACCCATACAAAGTCTAAAACATAAGAAATAACATAAAGGAAATAATGGGTTTGTCCTCAAGCTATGAGGACTCACCAAATCTTCAAGTCTTCTTGCTCCTTAGACACCTAGCCTACAAAGGAACTCAATCTCCGAAACCCTACATTTGATTAGAATGTAGGCAATATGTGTTGGTACAAAATGTACCAAGTATGATAAATAGCACAACACCATAAAAGCATCTCAAATGGTTAGTCAACATAAGACATAATAAGAGATAATAACATAGTCATAGCATAATCTCCAACATAAGCATCATATAATAATAAGTCAACATGAGACATAGTTAATGAGCATAGGAGATAAGTCATAATCATAATACGCCAAGTCTTCAACATAAGCATCATATAAGCATAATTGACTCTTAGTCATCTCTACCATAATAGAACCATTCTCAAGTAACCTCAAAAGCATACAAGTGCAAAGCATGAATAGCATCCCATAATACCACCCAAGTCAAGTATCCCTTTTTGGTCATCTTAATCATAGCTTTTATACATGGTCAACTCTTAAGCTCCTCTTACCATAAGGTAACCATACTCCTAAGTAACCTCAAAGCACACTTGTGCAATGTATGAAAGGCATCCCATACTACCCTTCACACTAAGCATAACCTTGAAGTCATCATAGTCATATTTACCCTACTTTGGTCTCA
>NW_006238927.1:6524629-6537303 GCF_000226075.1 Solanum tuberosum | reverse complement strand
ATAAGGGAACCATACTCCTAAGTAACCTCAAAGCACACTTGTGCAATTTATGAAAGGCATCCCATACTACCCTTCAGACTAAGCATAACCTTGAAGTCATCATAGTCATATTTAACCTACTTTGGTCTCATTACTAGCTTACTTCATATAGACAAGGGAACTATCACCTTTAGTCAATCATATCATGTCAAGGAAGGCAATTCTAGCACAATCCTATCTCAGCATACATCATATAAGAGAAAACATCGCATGAGTCACTTTAAGGCAAGTTTGTGCCAAGCATGAACAAGACCCCATAATCCTACCCATGCTAAGTTAGACACTTTAGGTTCATCATTTCATGTTCATCATCTCTTAACATAATAAAGACAAGGGAATCACCTCTTAGTCATGCATGTATTGGAGAGTTATTTAGAACTACCATCCAAACTAATCATGCTCATGTTCATAAATGCAAGGGGGAGTCACCTCAAGGAATAAATGTTTAGTTCATCATGAAGGAAAAGGGAAGTCACCTCAAGCCACACATATCATGGAATCATAAAGACAAGGGTATTTTCCTCTAGTCATACAATCATGGAATCATAAAAACAAGGGTACTCACCTCGAGTCATAAAATCATGAAATCATAAAGACAACGGTATTTACCTCTAGTCATACAATCAATGAATCATAGGTATTTGCATCCACGTTCATTATTCCTTTAATATTCGCCTCCACGTTCGCCTCCATATTCATTTTAAGGTGATATAGGTATTCACCTCCATATCCATTTTAATGTGTAATGTAGGTATTCGCCTCCACATCATCACATAAGGATCATAGGTAATCGCCTCCATGATCAACATAAAGGCTAATGGGTAATCACCTTTTGCCTTGGGAGTCACACATATAAAAAGGGTAATCACCACACACTCCTCATGCTTAACTAAGTAGGAGTAAGGGAACTCACCACACATTCCTATCATGTAAAGGTCATTTAGGGGAATCATAACAAGCCTCATCACATCTTAGAGTCCTAGGACATACATTCATTTTAGGTGAGAAAACCTTTCAACCTAGAATCATTCTATGTGAGAGAACCTTTCATGTAATATCATATTCATGCGTAAAACCATATCTAGAATTCTAGATTAGACATTGGTATCATCATGACTCAAGTGTATCTATCACTTATCATATTCAAGCCTTTATTAGGTAGATTAAGTAGGCAAAGATCTTCCACCATAACTCTATCTATCAAGCTGATACTCTCATTTAGACTCTGCTCTCAAAGTCTTAGCATCAATAGTGAATCATATTAGATTCACTCTAAAGCCCTAACTATTATTATCACAAGCCTTTCTCTAAAGCTTTCTTTCTTAATCTTATCATTATACCTAGATTTCAAGGTATTTCAATCACATCCTTCATTACTAAGTGATTCTCGCCATAATTGATCACATGGGTTCAATTTCATCTTTACAAGTCATGATCATTCATATTCAATAAAGTCTAGTTCAACTCACGATTATATGAACCTAACTTTGATCAATTACTACACATGACATTGATCCAAGAGGATCACCTATGAACCTTCAATTTCCCCTCTAATGGCATAAACTCACAAAATATCACATTCTTCAAATAGACTAGGGTTTACCATATAAATCACATGAATTCATCATAATATCACAATTCGATGTTAATACAATCATAATTAGGTATTATCCACTAGATTGGAATCATACCTAAGCCCTACCCACAATGTAGAAGGAAACCCTAGCTAGATTGGGTTTTTGACTTCACAATTGGGGGAAAACTAAGGGGGCTCTATGGGTGGAAGAACCCATAGATGATTAAGATAACATACCTCAATTAAAATCCCTAAAGAAATCTTTCTTCAATGTAGAAAATCTACCTAAGATGCTACCCACTTCCCTTCTCTTGTTTTTCGTCTTCTTCTTTTTCTTCACTTCTAGAGAGAGAATATTTTGGAGAGGATTTTGGGTTCTTAGATGAATGAGTTAATGACTTAGTTTTAGGGGCCTATCAAGCTCATATAGGGGGTAAAATAACTAACTAACCGACCTCCCTTAACCCCTAATTAATTACTAACTTAACCCCCAAACACTTAACTTAAAACTAAAATCTGAAAACTGCCCATGACCCACGAAACCACCACCCACGGACCATTGGTGGGGTCACGGAGCGTGCTGGAAACTCGTAGGTGACTACTGGAGCTAAGGATATGCAGGACAACCCAAGCCTTGACCCATGACCCCAACTTACGGGACGTGGATCCAACTACGGCCAGTAGGTGGCCAAGCGTAGGTTGCTGCCAAAAACCAGCTTTTTGGGCTGTCATGAGGTCCTCCTCAAGGACCCCTTGGGTTGTCCTTGGGGGGTCATACCTTGATGCCCTAACCCTTAAACCTCCATTCTAAGTAGGGGAGTCGTTTGTACAACCTTTAGTCCTCATACTACACTTCAAACCTCTTACAAAAGGCTCTAGAAATCACTAGTTCAACTTTCTAGTTTCCGGGGTGTTACATTATCTCCCCTTGAGGTCATTCGTCCTCGAATGAAAATTCTAAGCACTTCTTAAAGTCACAACTGTAAGCTAACTTCCCATCATGCATGCACTACATCTAAATGCACACAACCAAGGAAGAAAACATCAATTCCAAGCTAAACACTTCCAATACAACACAAGGGAGTAGGAACTACTTCTACCAACCCAAAAATGCATGAAGTTCTATATCTACTAATTTTCAAGGAGGAACTAACATCTCATAACTAAAACATTCTCAACACACACTCATGGAGCCTGAATACAATTTACTTCTCAAAAAGCTTTTATTCAAGGAGGAACCTTTCAACTCCAAAACTAAGGCATGCTCATAATCAACTCATGAAGTCTATCTACATATCTACGCAATGCACTACAACATGAGGAATACAATGTATATAAGTCATTTCTAACAAGACCTAGGCATTTTCATGAACATGCATCACATAAGAAAATCGTGGAAACATACTATTCATACATGACTTCATATAAAAGCAAATCAAGAGGAACTTAAAAATCTCAAGATCTTAAATGCTATAGGAGGAATACAATGAAGAAGGATGAGGGTATTGGGACTTCTCATTGGCCCTAGGCCTCCCAAGTAGCATCCTCAACTAACCCTTAAAAGATCACTCCTACACTTCATTGGACAACTTCCTTGTTCTTCTATTTCTTAACTTGCCGGTCTAAGACTTCTACCGATACTTCTAATTTAGAGAGGTTCTCTTCAAGCACCTCTAGCTGACAAGCAACCTCCCTAACACCAGTCAAGGTGAAATTTTTTAAATAAACCTAACTCATAAATATCAAGTACACTCAACGACCTTGCTATCTAAGAACATTATCTCCCTCTTGGGAGCAAGCCTATACAAACTCTTTAAAGCCTCATACCTTTCAATTCTAGGGTTGGAGTAGTCATCACTAAGCTTTCACATCCATCACACAAGGTGATTCTAAACCATGGTAAATTACACTTCTACCCTTCTTAGAAGAGTTTATTCACTCAACCTAGTTAGGCATTATTTAAACACCCTATTTAACCAATCTATCAACAAACCTCAAAACTCATCATGTAAGTCGGATTCTACCATCAACTAACATAACCACTCCAAAAACCTTGCTTGATAGGCACACTATCTCCCCCTTGGGAGTAAGCCTACACAATTTCTTCTAAATATCTTTCATAACATAATGGCAACAATGAAGCATCATTCATACAAAAGACAACATCACAGTCTATCATAACAAGTCACCAAAGACAAGAAATCCGGAAATGACTAAAGCATAAAACACATACCGGAAGGGACATGAGGAAATTACTCTTGATCTTCTCTAGATTGGAGAGCTTAAGATCTATTCTTCTTTGGAGCCTTCCTACCTAAACCAATTGGACCGGAGGAAGGGTATGGTTGGGACCTTCGACAAATATCCTCTTCATTTCTAGCAACCTTAGGGCAATGCCTTATCTTGTGGCCCAACTCACCACAACCAAAACAAACATTAGAGCCCGCTAAGCATTCACTCTCATGCCTTCTATCACACTTACTACACCCCGGTAAAAGAATCTCACTACCATCATATTGAGACTCGAGGTTAGACACCCTCTTTTATTTGAACTTAGGAGTACTTGAGGGACCTTGCCCGGTGAACTTTTGTCTAAACTTAGGGCGACCATATCCATCGGACTAATCATCCAAGGACTCATCATCATCCAATCTAGACCTATTTTCCTCCTTATTTTCTTTCTTATGCTTTGACTCTTCCATTCGTTGGGCGAAAACCATAAGACGTGAGATATCCATGTCATCTATAAGAATTGCCACCCGACATTCATTTTCTACCAATTTGGATACTCCCATCATGAAATGGTTCATCTCTGCCCTTGCGTTCTCCACTACGGTAGGGGAATACTTAGAGCGTTGAGTAAAATTTAGGGAATACTCTTGAACACTCATGCTACCTTGCCTAAGGTTGATAAACTCTTGCATCTTAGCCTCCCTCAACTCTAGGGGAAAGAACCTATCAAGGAATGCCTTCTCAAACACATCCCACTCTATAGGACCCGCTTCAACCGGTCTACTCCATTTTCATTGACCATACCATATTTGAGCTAACCCTTTCAATTGGTAAGCGGCTAAGTCCACTTTCTCTACCAAGGTCACTCCCATGATAACAAGAATCCTACACATCTCATCTACAAATTCCTTAGGGTCTTTCTCCACCTTGGAGCCATAAAACTCCAGATGTTTCATCTTAACGAATTCTCTCATTCTTAAGGCAGCGGGATTCATATTAGGGTTCACATGGGGCCCAACGTCCCTATTGTCTTGAGCCGTCACAGCTTTAGCCAACAATTGCGTAGAGGACCTAAATTCTGCATGAGTCACATTCTCCACTATAGGGTCAATTGGAGCTTGAGGAGGATCTTGGGGTGGAACTTGGAGAGGAACCTCTTGTTCCACATTTCCTTCCTCATTTCTCCTAGCATTAGCCCTTGTATTAGCCATACCCTGAAAAAGCATAAGGCACAGATTAGGAGAAGGACCTACTAAAGCCAAACTCTATGGCATGACTTAGAGAACGAAGAAATGAAGTTTCCTAAGCATCCAATAGTATACTATTCATAAATGTGGCACGCTTCACCTTTATGAACAACACTATACTAGACGTGGTTTGATACAATCCTAGAACCATTCTAAACCTTGTGCTCTGATACCAACTTTGTCACGACTCAGGGGTATCCCCTAGATGTGACATGGTGTACTTGACCCAGTAGGGGTCTCATACAAGCCCTTAGCATATCATAACATAAGATAATAGAAAAGTACAGGAAAATTTAAAACTTTTATAATCAAAGTCATTTTTATAAAATCAAATGGAAGTCTTTCTATACTTTGTCTCAAACCATCTATTAAACTCTTGAATAAAACTCTTGGGACGCAGCCCATACAAAGTCTAAAACATAAGAAATGACATAAAGGAAATAATGGGCTTATCCTCGAAGCTATGAGTTCACCAAATCTTCAAGTTTTCTTGCTCTGAAACCCTACATTTGATTAGAATGTAGGCAATATGCATTAGTACAAAATGTACTAGGTATGATAGCTAGCACAACATCATAAAAGCATCTCAAATGGTTAGTCAACATAAGACATAATCATAAGAGATAATAACATAGTCATAGCATAATCTCCAATATAAGCATCATAAAATCATAAGTCAACATAAGACATAGTTAATGAGCATAGGAGATAAGTCATAATCATAATAAGCCAAGTCTTCAACATAAGCTTCATATAAGCATAATTGACTCTTACTCATCTCTACCATAATAGAACCATTCTCAAGTAACCTCAAAAGCATACAAGTGCAAAGCATGAATAGCATCCCATAATACCACCCAAGCCAAGTATCCATTTTTGGCGATCTTAACCATAGCCTATATACATGGTCAACTCTTAAGCTCTTCTTACCATAAGGGAACCATACACCTAAGTAACCTCAAAGCACACTTGTGCAATGTATGAAAGGCATCCCATACTAACCTTTACACTAAGCATAACCTTGAAGTCATGATAGTCATATTTACCCTACTTTGGTCTTATTACTAGCTTACTTGATATAGACAAGGGAAGTATCACCTTTAGTCAATCATATCATGTCAAGGAAGGAAACTATAGCACAATCCTATCTCAGCATACATAATATAAGAGAAAACATCCCATAAGTCACCTTAAGGTAAGCTTGTGCCATGCATGAACAAGACCCCATAATCTGACTCATGCTAAGTTAGACACTTTAGGTTCATCATTCATGTTCATCATCTCTTAACATCATAAAGACAAGGGTAATCACCTCTTAGCATTCATCTATTGGAGAGATATCTAGAACTACCATCCAAACTAATCATGCTAATGTTCATCAATGCAAAGGGGAGTCACCTGAAGGCATAAATGTTTAGTTCATCATGAAAGACAAGGGAAGTTACCTCAAGCCACACATATCATGGAATCATAAAGAGAGGGGTATTCACCTCTCGTCATACAATCATGGAATAATAAAGACAAGGGTATTCACCTCTAGTCATAAAATCATGGAATCATAAAGACAAGGATATTCACCTCTAATCATACAATCAATGAATCATAGGTATTCGCCTCCATGTTCAATATTAGAGGAATATAGGTATTCGCCTCCATATTCATTTTAAGGTGATAAAGGTATTCACCTCCATATCCATTTTAATGTGTAATGTAGGTATTCGCCTCCACATCATCACATAATGATCATAGGAAATCGCCTCCATGATCAACATAAAGGCTAATGGGTAATCATCTTTTGCCTTGGGAGTCACACATATAAAAAGGGTAATCACCACACACTCCTCATTCTTAACTAAGTAGAAGTAAGGGAACTCACCACACATTCCTATCTTATAAAGGTCATTTAGGGGAATCACCACAATCCTCATCACATCTTAGAATCCTAGGACTTAGATTCATTTTGGGTGAGAAACCTTTCAACCTAAAATCATTCTATGTGAGAGAACTTTTCATATAATATAATATTGATGCATAAAACCATATCTAGAATTTTACGTTAGACATTGGTATCATCATGACTCAAGTATATCTATCACTTCTCATATACAAGCCTTTATTAGGTAGATTAGGTAGGTAAAGATCTTCCACCTTAACTCTATCTATCAAGCTTATATTCTCATTTAGACTTTACTCTCAAAGACTTAGCATCAATAGTGAATCATATTAGCTTTACTCTAAAGCCCTAACTATTATTATCACAAGCCTTTCTCTAAAGATTTCTTTCTTAATCTTATCATTATACCTTGATTTCAAGGTATTTCAATCACATCTTTCATTACTAAGTGATTCTAGCCATAATTGATCACAAGGGTTCAATTTCCTCTTTACAACTCATGATCTTTCATATTGAATAAACCCTAGTTCAATTCATGATTATATGATCCTAAATTTGATCAATTACTACACATGACATTGATCCAAGAGGATCACCTATGAGCCTTCAATTTCACCTCTAATGTCATAAACCCACAAATTATCATAATCATAAAATAGACTAGGGCTTACCGTAGAAATCACATGAATTCATCATATTATCACAATTCAATGTTAATACAATCATAATTAGGTATTATCCACTAGATTGGAATCATACCTAAGCCCTACCCACAATGTAGAAGGAAACTAAGGGGGCTCTATGGGTGGAAGAACCCATAGATGATTAAGATAACATACCTCAATTGAAAGCCCTAAATAAAGCTTTCTTCAATGGACAGAATCGACCTAAGATGCTGCCCTCTTCCCTTCTCTTCTTTTTCTTCTTCTTCATTTCTAGACAGAGAATTATTTGGAGAGGATTTTGGGGTCTTAGATGAATGAGTTAATGACTTAGTTTTAGGGGCCTATTAAACTTATATAGGAGGTAAAATAACTAACTAACCGACCTCCCTTAACCCATAATTAATTACTAACTTAACCCCCAAAAATTTAACTTAAAACTAAAATCTGAAAACTGCCCATGACCCACGAAACCACCACCCGCGGACCGTGGATGGTGTCACGGAGCGTGCTGGCAACTCGTAGGTCAGTACTAGAGCTAAGGATTTGCAGTCCAACCCAAGCCTTGACCCACGACCCCAACCTACGGGGCGTGGGTCCACCTATGGCCAGTAGGTGGCCAAGCATAGGTTGCTGCCAAAAAAAAGCTTTTTGGGCTATCGTGAGGTCCTTCACAAGGACCCCTTGGGTGGTCCTTGTGGGGTCGTACCTTGACGCCCTAACCCTTAAGCCTCCATTCTAAGTACGGGAGTCATTTTTACAAGTTTTAGTCCTCATACTACACTCCAAACTCTTACAAAAGGCTCTAGAACTCACTAGTTCAACTTGCTAGTTTACGGGGTGTTACAAAAACCCTCCGTAAGGATTTAGGGGAGCAGTAAGTATAGTCTCACCATTTTCAGAGTCCATTTTGGGAACTTAAGGGTCAATTTATGGGAATTAGGCAATTCTCTCAATTTTTTAATGTATGCTAGCCCATGAGTATTTTGGTGATATAGTTTTCAGATGATTTCTTTGCAAAATCTTTATGAAACCCTCCATATGAAATTGAGGGAGCAGTACGTAAAGTCTCACCATTTTGAGAGTCCATTTAACACATTTAGGAGTCAATATACACAAATTAGGCATTTTTTTAGTTTTTTTGTGTGTGTTAACCCATGAATATTTTGGTGATAAGACTTTAGGATGATTTCATTGTAAATTTTTTATAGAATCCTCCGTAGGGAGTTGGTGGAGCAGTACCTATACTCTTACGATCTTTAGAGTCCATTTTAGGCATTTATGGTCCAATTTAAAGGAATTGAGCTATTTTCTTCATTTTGTTTGTGTGTTAGCCCATGAATTTTTTGGTGATACGACCTCCGGATGAATTATTTGTGAAAACTTTACAGAACTCTCCATAGGAAGTTGGGGAAGAAGTACGCAGAGTCTTACCATATTCAGAGTTCATTTTGGGCATTTAGGGGTCAATTTACAAGAGTTGGTCAATTTTCTTAGTTTTTCGTGTGTGTTGTGTTGGGATATACTATTAACCATGTAATTGTGTTATAGTAATTGTTATTTAATCCCTTGTAAAGATTTTTATGTTATTTATTTAACATAATAATTTTTTTGTTTAAATAGATCATTATGTATATATGTGTGTCCATTGCTTATATAATAGACAATTTTGTGTATGGAGTATTTTAAGTCATACACGGAAGATTAAAATTGTTGGTGCATATAAGTTATAAATTTATGTTCACGATCAAAGATGAAGTAGGACGAACATCTTGATGATCGTAACACAAGATTAAATATAATTTGATCTTAATTATGAGAATGGTTTAATTCAACTTGTTGTGCTAGTACATTTTGTATGTATTGAACGGACCAATTAGAGACATTTGTTTATGTTCTGAATATTTTATAAATAAATTCTCTAGTCCACTACATGTACTTATACTCTTAATCTTGATATAATTATTATGATCTACGTAATTTATTTTATTGTTTTAATCTATTAAAAGGTGAGACTTTTTGATGAGTCAATAAATTCCTAATAGATTAGATAATGAAAAATTACATTAGTGAAATAATAATTAATTGATAGAACTATGTCTCGGACCCGAGTTGAAGACACCCCTTTATGGTTACTTATAAGTTTTCACGTGAAAACCCTGCAGGTGGATTTTAGATCCATCACGTGAAATAAGTTAAGTAAATATAATAAAGGATTAATTTAGTCAATGAATTAAATTTTCAGAAAATGTTGATTTAATTGATTGGTGTCGGTAATTCTAACATCGGGGGTTAAATAAGTTGTAGTGGTAGATTTTGAAATTAAATCGAGGAGTGCAATTACAGAATTTTAGTGGAATAATTTGTAAGTTATTGCGATATGGTTAATTCGTTCATTTGAGAATTACTATCGTAATTGGAAGGCTCTATTAAATATATCTACGGTCCCTACTATGCCTGATTAATTGACCAAGTTTGAAAAGAAGGACAAATTAATTTTATTATTGATCTTCTTTAAAGGATGAATTATTTGAGAGTTAAATATTGAGTTAGTGACAAAAACGTTTGGCCTTAAATGGATGAACACGTTTTTTTTATTACAAAAACGTTTGGCCTTAAATGGATGAAAACGTTTTTGTATTAATCTCAATTTATTCTCATGATCCTCTTGATTGCTCATTAAGCCTGAAATTTATTTGGACGTTTTTCCTTTTCATTCTTGAGTTGGAAAACTAGTATAAATAGGCTGTATGTGGCATGAAAGAGATTATCCTTTTAAAAACAAGTAATACTTGCCCACACAAGTAACTTGGTAGTAACAGTCAATCAGGAAATAGGAGAAGATCGTAGTTCTAGATCCTTGGCATCTGGACGACTTTTGTAGTAGTTTCAACAGGTTAGTCTTCTTCTAAATTAGTATATGTTATATTGTTTAGTCTATATGTAAGATTTGTGATCCTGAATATAGCTTCCGTTGTGCATATTCTAACAATTGGTATCACGAGTCTTCTTACATATACTAAATAATGTAATAAGATAATTCATGATTGATTGCATGTCTATATGATGATGTGTTACTGTTTAATATATGAATTCGTTGTATCATAAATAAGTTATTTTCTGTTTATGAATTCATGATTTGATGTTCTGTTCAATGATGAAATCGAAATAAATCACTGTTTATAATTCAAGTTTGAAAACAGAATGTTTCATGTATTGTTGATAATTGTTCATTATTCAGATCTTGTAAAACGAATTCATGTTTCATGTTCATTGAATTAATAGTTTTAGAGTAAGGATTTTAAAGATTGTCTGGATTCTGAATATTTAAAGTACTGTGAAATTTTTAAAGAAAACGGACAGCATGCCATGCCTGGCAAGTCTGTTTTTTTCCTGACGAACTCCGATTGGCCTCAAATTTGGTTGGTTGATTGGAAACGGCCCAGTGAGCAATACACATCGCTATGCTATGACCAAGGGCCTTTAATGGCCATTCAGAGTCGTTTTGATGGGTTTTTGGCCAATTTTCTGTTTACGATACATTAAAAAATAAATGAAAAATTATTTTTAGTAATCCAGTGGTGTAAGGGTTCATCCCTAAAACTTATAAATGTATTTTATAGTAAATATATGAGTTTATATGTTGACACAGGTTCTCTTCCCCATCGAATACACTCATATAATTTGATACTATTTTGATATGTCGTTTGTTTTGATGACTTGTTTAACACTTTCCAACTAAGTTACATGTTGAAATGAACAAGAGACATAAGCTATATCCATATATACCTTATTATACTTAACAGAATACTCTCTAACTGAGTTGGACTTGTTTTGTTTAATTGGTACTATATTTAAACATGCTCATATATTTGCTTGAATAGTTAAGTTTCCCAATCGAATCTAACTGTTTATACGCATGATTATGTGAGTCTTGTTGTATTTTTTTTAATAATATATCATGTATGATTAATGATCTATTTTATCTCTCTCAGATTAAATATGTCTCACTTCAATCCCCTATCCTCAATCTTGAATCAAAATAAACTTGAGGGTCCAAACTATGTTGATTGGAAACGAAATTTAGATATTGTCCTAACTTATGAGGGTTATAAATTTATATTGGTTGAGGAATTTCCTATCAAATCAGCAGATCCTACTGATGAGGAAGTCGAAGCCTATGAAAAATGGGTTAAGGCTGATGAGATGGCAAGATGTTACATTCTTGCCTCAATGGCGAATGTCTTGCAGCATCAGCATCAGTCTATGACATCTGCTTACGATATGCTCGCATCTCTTAAGGAGATGTTTGGTGAGCAGAATCGTGCTACAAAGCAGACTTCCATGAAACCCCTTTTGACCACAAAAATGGCTGAAGGATCTTCTGTCAGAGAACATGTGCTGAAGTTGATGAATTACTTGAATGAGCTGGAGATACTTGGTGCTGAGATTAATAAGGAATCTCCAGTTGAGATGATCCTTCAGACTTTGCTGGACAGTTTTCAATAGTTTTGCTTTAACTATAATATGAATAAGATGGACATGTCTTTAGCGAAATTGTTGAATGAGCTGCAAGCGGCAGAGACTATATTTAAGCAGCAAGCTCCTGCGGCATTCCTGGTTGACCAGGCTGGGCCGTCCTCTTCAAAACCAACAAAATTCCAGAAGAACAAGAAAAAGCTCCGCAAGGCTGTGACACCCGGAGGTGATAAGGATGGTGTGGCTAAGACGAAAGACAAGCGCTTTCATTGTAAGCAGCCTGGACACTGATACGCTCAAATTACACCTCTTTACAGAAGTATAAGCGATCGTTATCAAGTAAAGAACCCAACTTGTAAGTTGGGATCGATCCCACGAGGAAAATGGTTTAGACTTTACTTTAACCAACAATTATATTCAATTAGTCAAATTATTTCCAGAAACAGGTAATAAAAGGGGGGTTGTGTTTGTGTAAAACAAATAGTAAGAACTTAATAAGTAATCAATAATCAAACTCAACTTTGGTTGTTATCAAGATAAGAGAA
>NW_006238927.1:6522509-6522619 GCF_000226075.1 Solanum tuberosum | reverse complement strand
TATCAACACCTTCAACTTAAATTCGTTGTTTGTCCTCAAGCGACGCACTACAACTCTCAACGACACTTGTATAGAAGCAATCATTTCTAAACTCAAGCAATCACATGGCT
>NW_006238927.1:6430491-6522409 GCF_000226075.1 Solanum tuberosum | reverse complement strand
TTCCTTCAGCTGTCTCTAAACTTCCACGGCTGAACACCTTTCCTGCAAAACATGATAAAAGTACATAAAAACCAATACAAAAAGGCCCTAGACACACACAACTTGTAAGTGAAATGTATTAGAAATACCGTAAACTCACGGTATATCAGACACTATAAAAAGCAATGCCCTTACTTTCAGGCTAAGATGAAAAACAAAGGTAACTCTTTTTTAAATGTAGTTGAAACCTGATTAGCGGCTGTTTCTACCCAATTATGGGCTGTAGATTCGGGAGCTACTGATCATATCTGCACTTCTTTGCAGGGGTTTCAGGAAACGCGGCGGCTAAATAAGGATGAAGTTAGTGTTTTTCAAGCGAATGGGCAGCCAGCACCAGACTTAGCTGTTGGAATAATTTCGTTTTCATTTAGTAGTTCCAGACATTTAGTTTTGAATAATGTTTTATATGTTCCTTCTATAAGAAGGAATTTATTGTCTGTTTCTAAACTAATGGATGATGGTTATGATATTCACTTTGCGAATAACTCTGCTGTTATTAAGTATAATAACTTTTTTATCCTTAGTGCCCCAAAATAAATGATTTATTTGTGTTTAAAATTTTCCACAACATACTTCAACAAACTACACTAAATAACATTGTTGTTTCGAATAAAAGAAAACATATTTCTCAATTGAGTCCAACTTATTTATGGCACTTACGTCTATGTCATATTAATATAAATAGGATTTCATGGTTGGTTACAGATGGACCTTTGAGTTCATTGAAAGTGGAGGCACTACCAACCTGTGAATCCTGTTTAGAAGGATAAAATGACAAAGAGACCTTTCCCTTCTAAAGGAAACAGAGCCAATAATAAGTTAGAATTAATTCATTCTGATTTGTGCGGCCCAATCAATATACAAGCAAGAGGTGATTTTGAGTATTTTGTGACTTTCACAGATGATTACTCCAAATATGGATACATTTATTTGTTGCATCATAAATTTGAAGGCTTTGAAAAATTCAAAGAATTTAAGATTGAAATGGAAAAGCGACATGATAAACATATCCAAATATTACGATCTGATAGTGGTAATGAATACCTTTCTGCAGGATTCATTAAGTACTTATCAGAATCAGGAATTACTTCTCAATATTCTGCCATAGGAACACCTCAACAAAATGGTGTGGCAGAACATAGAAATAGAACTCTTTTGAAAATGGTTAGATCAATGTTAAGTTATTCTGATTTGCCTTTTAGCTTTTGGGGATATGCCTTAGAAACTGCGAATTATATTCTGAATTTGGTTCCTTCAAAATCTGTACCTTTAACCCCATCCGAATTGTGGAATGGGCGAAAGCCTAGCCTACGGCATATTCGAGTTTGGGGTTGTCCAGCTCATGTACTAAAAGGAAAAACATATAAGTTGGAATCTAGAACAGAAGTAAGCATTTTTACTGGATATCCAAAAGGCACTAAATGAGGTTTATTTTACTATCCTAAGGATCAAAAGGTAATTGTCTCAACAAATGCCAAGTTTCTGGAACATGACTATTTAATGAACCATGTTCCTAGAAGTAAACTTGTATTACAAGAACTGTCCAAAAGAATAACGAGTAATGAATCGACAGAACAAATTCCACACACAGTTGTTGACATTCATTTACGACCACGTAGTGGGAGTCCATAGGCAAGCAATTGCACCTGAGGCTGCGCAGGAGGTTGCCCTAGAGCAAACTCAAGATATTTCACTACCTCAAAGTAGTGGGAGCAATGTCTAACACCCTGCGGCTGTGGAGGAAAATGTTCAGGATGTTCAGGATATTCAGAATTTAGTTCAAGAAGTAGCACATCATGTAGTGGCTATTCGTCATAGTGGGAGAGTTATTAGAAAGCATGAAAAGTTTACGCTCTTGGGAGAGTCATATCATAGAATCCCTGAAGAGCTTAATACAGAACCATTGAATTATGCCGAAGCAATACATGATAAAGATGTTGAAATGTGGATTGTTGCTATGAAATCTGAAATGGAGTCTATGTACAATAATCAAGTCTGGGATCTTGTAGAACCCCCTGTTGATGTCAAACCTATTGGTTGTAAGTGGATCTTCAAGAAAAAGAGAGGTATGGATGGAAGAGTGAAACCTTTTAAGGTTAGGCTTGTTGCGAAAGGGTTTACTCAAAAAGAAGGAATTGATTATGAGGAAACTTTTTCGCCGGTAGCTATGCTTAAATCCATTAGGATTCTCTTGTCCATTGCTGCTCATTACAATTATGAGATTTGGCAAATGGATGTCAAGACGGCTTTTCTAAACGAAAGTCTTGATGAATGCATCTATATGGCACAACCAGAAGGTTTCATAGAAAGTGGCAATGAACACATGTTGTGTAAACTTAAGAGATCCATTTATGGATTAAGCAAGCATCTAGAGCATGGAATATTTGTTTTGACAAGTCGATTAAGACTTTTGGTTTTGATCAATTTGGAAATGAATCATGCATCTATAAAAAAATGGGAAGGAAACAAAGTAGCAATTTTAATTCTGTATGTTGATGACATTTTGCTCATAGGAAATAATGTGAGCATGCTGAATTCAGTTAAGGAATGGTTGTCATCGCGTTTTGATATGAAAGACTTGGGAGAAGCGGCTCATATCCTTGGGATCAAGCTTATGCGAGATCGTAAACAAAGGATATTAGGCTTGTCTCAAGCACTTTACATTGATACTATTCTTGCAAGGTTTAACATGCAAAATTCCAAAACGGGATTTCTTCCTTTTAGACATGGAATTACTTTGTCAAAAGATCAGTCACCCAAAACGACTGATGAGATAGAGAGAATGAAGGCGGTCCCTTATGCATCTGTTGTAGGGAGTCTCATGTATGCTATGTTATGTACTAGACCGGATATCTGCTTTGCTGTTGGCATGGTTAGTAGATTCCAGTCTAATCCTGGGCAAGAACATTGGACAGCAGTTAAGCATATAATCAAGTACCTGAAAAGGACTAGCGATTGCATGCCTATTTTCCATCCTGGAAATCTTGTACCTATTGGGTATACCGATTCAGATTTCCAGTCAGATAGAGATTCAAGAAAGTCAACCTCTGGATATGTATTTACTCTGGGAGGTGGAGCCGTAATATGGAGGAGTATCAAGCAATCTTGTGTTGCTGATTCCACCATGAAAGCTGAATATGTAGCTGCCTCTGAAGCGGCTAAGGAGGTTGTTTGGCTCGGAAACTTCCTAAAAGAGCTTGGAGTGGTTCCTTCGGTTGAAGCACCAATCACACTTTATTGTGATAACAGTGGTGCAGTTGCTAACTCGAAAGAACCGTGAAGCCATAAAAGGAGAAAGCACATCCAAAGGAAATATCATTTGATTCGTGATATAACTCAAAGGGGTGATGTGAGAGTTTTGAAGATTGAATTTGGCGGACCCATTTACAAAAGGCTTACCTCAGAAGGCTTTTGATAAGCATGTGGAAGAAATGGGTGTTAAAATTGTGAATGCATGGTTCTAAGTCTAAGTGGGAGATTGTTGGGATATACTATTAACCATGTAATTGTGTTATAGTAATTTTTATGTAATCCCTTGTAAAGATTTTTATGTTATTTATTTAACATAATAATTTTTTTGTTTAAATAGATCATTGTGTATATATTTGTGTCCATTGCTTATATAATAGATAATTTTGTGTATGGAGTATTTTAACTCATACACGGAAGATTAAAATTGTTGGTGCATATAAGTTATAAATTTATGTTCACGATCAAAGATGAAGTACGACGAACATCTTGATGATCGTAGCACAAGATTAAATATAATTTGATCTTAATTATAAGAATGGTTTAATTCAACTTCTTGTGCTAGTACATTTTGTATGTATTGAACGGACCAATTAGAGACATTTGTTTATGTTCTGAATATTTATAAATAAATTCTCTAGTCCACTACATGTACTTATACTCTTAATCTTGATATAATTATTATGATCTACGTAATTTATTTTATTGTTTTAATCTATTAAAAGGTAAGACTTTTTGATGAGTCAATAAATTCCTAATAGATTAGATAATGACAAATTACATTAGTGAAATAATAATTAGTTGATAGAACCGTGTCTCGGACCCGAGTTGAAGACACCCCTTTATGGTTACTTATAAGTTTTCACGTGAAAAACCTGCAGGTGGATTTTAGATCCATCACGTGAAATAAGTTAAGTAAATATAATAAAGGATTAATTTATTCAATGAATTAAATTTTCAGAAAATTTTGATTTAATTGATTGGTGTCGGTAATTCTAACATCGGGGGTTAAATAAGTTGTAGTGGTAGATTTTGAAATTAAATCTAGGAGTGCACTTACAGAATTTTAGTGGAATAATTTGTAATTTCTTGCGATATGGTTAATTCGTTCATTTAAGAATTATTATCGTAATTGGAAGGCTCTATTAAATATATCTACGGTCCCTATTATGCCTGATTAATTGACCAAGTTTGAAAAGAAGGACAAATTAATTGTATTGTTGATCTTCTTTAAAGGATGAATTATTTGAGAGTTAAATATTGAGTTAGTGACAAAAACGTTTGGCCTTAAATGGATGACAACATTTTTTTTATACAAAAACGTTTGGCCTTAAATGGATGAAACGTTTTTTTTATTACAAAATGTTTGGCCTTAAATGGATGAAAACGTTTTTGTATTAATCTCAATTTATTTTCATGATCCTCTTGATTGCTCATTAAGCCTGAAATTTATTTGGACGTTTTCCTATTCATTCTTGAGTTGGAAAACTAGTATAAATAGGCTGGATGTGGCATGATAGAGATTATCCTTTTAAAACAAGTAATACTTGCCCACACAAGTAACTTGGTAGTAACAGTCAATCAGGAAATAGGAGAAGATCGTAGTTCTGGATCCTTGGCATTTGGACGACTTTTGTAGAAGTTTCAACAGGTTAGTCTTCTTCTAAATTAGTTTATGTTATATTGTTTAGTCTATATGTAAGATTTGTGATCCTGAATATAGCTTCCGTTGTGCATATTCTAACATGTTGGCCCATGAATATTTTGGTGATATGGCTTCTGAACGATTTCCTTGTGAAACCTTTACGGGACCCTCCGTAAGGAGTTGGACGAGCAGTAAGTATCAATAAGGATTGCCGAGTCCACTTGGCGAGTCGCTGAAGGGTCTTACTTCGCCTTTTGTTCCAGTGTGCTGAGCCCTAAAGGAAAGGATCAGGTCGGCAGAAAAAGGGAGCAGTTGGTGCATCGCCGAGAAGTTCCGCGAAGCAGTACTATGTCGCCCAATGACCCAGAGCACGACGATGCTGAAGGTTGGTGCAAGATGGCGATGAACTATACCAAAGGGTGAATCGCCGAGTTGATCAGCGATTCCGACTAACGACGCCGAATGATCCGCTCCAGCACAAATATGTGAAAAACTATAAATACTAGTTAGAGTTGTAGTTTTAAGAGTCGAACAATTATTATAATTTTCATATAGAATAGTACTTTTTGTTATTTTTGCTCTAAGTTTGAGAGGGTTTTGAAGACTTGAAGTTCCAAAGGGTTTCATCTGCAAGATTTGGGTTTGGGTCTCTTGGATTCTTCAATTTTGGCATGTATCAAGACTTAAATCTTCATACCCAGTTGAATGCAAGCTCCATTTGGTATAAATTTCTATCTCTTATACATGTGTTGTTAAAAACCCAATTCTTGGGGTGTGATCTAGCGAATATGGGTTAAGATAATTGTTGGGTCTTGCTTGGTGATAGTCTATTCGTAGTTTAAATGTGATTTCGTTTTGTGGTTGTGGATGAATTTAATGAATTTGTAGTTGCAAATACAAGTTATTTATGTGTTTTCGCCTTGCACAAGAGAGAGGTCGTAAAACTAAAACCACTAGATTAATGGCCATGTGAGTGGGTCAAGCTGAGGTTTAGCTCGAGAGAGTGAACCCTAGTCCCATGTCCACACATTTAGCTCGAGAGAGTTAGTGGGTTAAAGCGTAGGCTGGTCTTCATGCGGCAAGTGGGTGTCCGAAAGGAACACATTTGAAACATGGTAAGTTGCTCGAGAGAGAGTTTATCCCCCTTAAAGTTTAGCCTAGTCACAATTATTTTATGAATCTTCTATCGAAAGCATGTACCCAATAATCTAGCTTAACCTGTATTCCCGTCACATCCCAAGTATCCCCTCTCATTACTTAGAAATCCTTGTTTATTTTGCTATTTTTTTACTTACCAATGACAAAACCCCTCATTGTTAATTGACACTCTTGTGTCCCCCTTTAATTTACAATGTTTTTAATCGTTAATGTCTTTAGCTACGACTTGTTAGAACTGAATTTCATTTTTCTATTAATTCTCAAAACCACTCTCTTGGGAACGATCCCAACCCTTGGTTGGGTTACTAAACTATTGTACAATCGTAGACACTTGAATCTTGTCTTGAATACGCAAACATCAGCTTACACACTGCATCAAAAACATTGATGCAATATCCAGTAACTATCGTTGTTATAGAGATAAGACTCTTGTAACTTCCACAAACTCGGTGAAATTATCCTTCACCGGAACTCCAATTCTCAGTTTCTTTCCATTTATTGGTATCACCCAACCTTTAGGAACAGAAGTAGTGTCACCAGGCCATATAATAGATCCAAAGTTCTCCTTAGAAACAAAATATCCACGTCTCGAATGTAGTTTTCTAACAATGCCATTTCCTCTTGTCCAAAATCCAATTTATTTAGCACCATTACCAATAACATTGATGATCTGATAAGGTGGAGATTGCAATGTCCATCCACAATTTGAAAGTTTCCACTAAGGTCTTTGAAAATAGTGTTTAGTATAGCTTGAAGAAGCTTTGGACCATCCCTGGAAACTCCAAAAGCTTCAAGATCTGTTGCATTTCCTGAAAATTTTAGAGGTGTAAAAATTAAACGTATTTCACTACTGAGTTTCTGAGAGTCTCCAAAAATGTTGCCGCACTCATGTTGGAACCTTAAAAAATGCACTACTTTTGAAAGAGTTGACACGCATTTTGTGACATATTTTAAGAGTTCGAGCAACAAAACCCATGAGCTGAATTTTCCCTAGTTTAAACTGTTTGATTTACAGCATATTGACATTAATTATATATAAACATGACAGCCTTTCATCTTTGAGTGTGCACAAGTAGACACTTAAACTTGTATAAAATTGAACAAGTAGACACATTTGTCATACATGGCATAATACATGTAGAATGTCATGTAGGATACACAATTGTCATGTAGGACACAAAATTGTCATGTAGGGTCATAATTGTCAGCTGACGCCAAGTTAAGGGTCATATTTATGTATTATGTCCATCCTATCTGTTGACTTGATCAAGTTTCTTAAACTATTGGGTCAAAACAGGTCAAATAGTGCAACTAAACGAGTCAAATACAAACCAAACCCACATATACATAAATCAATTTTAAACATTTAGGTAGTAAAGTGAAATACACTTCCAAGATATTTTATAAAAAAATGCAAAATAGAAAAGGAGGTGACGTTGATAGTTTGTTTGGCCAAACTTTTAAAGTCAACTAATGTTGTACTAAACTTGTTTGTGTTTAATCTACTAATTTAAAAAGCACAATAATTAGTTTTTGGCCAATTCTTTTTCATGACTGTGGTGTCTGGATCAATTTTAGCACATCTAGATTAACAAGATATCTATTATCTCCCACCAGCAACAGATACCAGATTTTTAAAACATAGTAATTAGTATTCGACCAAGTTTCTAAGTATATTTTTTCAAAAGTTTATTAAAAAATATATTGAGGAAGAAGTTATTTATTTTAGTGTCATGACCCGAGCCTACACTCTGGACGTAGCCAGAATTCGGGAACCATTGCTGGTCCCCAAGCGAACCCTCATCTGGCCGGCTACAAGCGGAAGACTAACTCAAGCATACAAAAGCTTAAAACTGAAATAAATTCAATAAACTCAAATAATCAACCTTTTTAAAAGTCTATACAATACTCAAAATAAAAGTAAATACATAAACTCCTCAACTATGTTTATCTATGAGGCATCTACTATTACAGAAGGATATCGGGACAAGACTCACGACATATCAAAACTACTAACGGTAAGATAAAGGTGAAGTCCTCTGGAATATAAGATGACTCACCAAAGCTGACTGGAATATCACATGGCCTCAACGAAACACCTGTTAATGATCCTGAATACATGTATTTGCATCATGAAACAATGCAGGCCAAATGACTCAGTACATGGACCATACGAGCATGTAAGGGGAATTCTAAAGCATAAACATAAGCTTGAACTGATGGAAATGAAACATACTTACCTCTTCTCAACTCACTCAACTTAACTCAATGAAGTTCAACTCAACTCAGAGAAAAAAGGGCTCAACTCAATAGTAAGATACTCAACTTAGAGAAATATAATTCAACTAAACTCAAAGAAATATGACTCAACTCAACAATAAGATACTCAACTCTGTGAAACATAGTTCAACTCAACTCAGAGAAATAGGGCTCAACTCAACAATAAGATACTCAACTTTGGGAAACATAGTTCAACTCTGGATACTCAAGCAGCAATAAAAGATGCAATATCTAAAAAACTTTTTAAAAAGTAGATAATAACTCAATTTTATGCAAAAATACAATAGTAACTCAATTGTATGAAAACACAATAATTACTCCTATTTGTATGTAAAGATACAAAATAATTTTGTTGGGGAGATTCTCTAACTGACAACTATCATTATGAGCTATGTGATGATACAACGTCTAACCCACGCTGCCAGAAATGTCCTTTACTTTGTCAGGGTATAGAACCTACTACTAAGTGGATCCACTAGTCTATGCTAAAAAGCAATACGGAATCATCTAAAAAGTATGACCCTTTTTACCCACGTTGGCTACAATATGGTTTATAGGGGCTGTGAGTTGTATGAACTCTCCCCCATCAGTGCTCAATACTACTCCAAAAATATACTAGCTCATATGTTCTTAAGAAAACATAACACTTTCTGTGGTTTGAGATTATTACTCAAAAATCATTCTCTTAAAAGGAGATGGTACTAAGAACTGCTCATGAAAACTCTTTTGGAAATCGGTTTTTTCTCTCTGCTTAAATATATAAATATTTACTCTTGGGAATACTTAGTTCCCATATATCATTTTAAAGAAAATGAACTCAGCTCTACTCTTCCTCAAACTCATATGCTCAAGTCTTAAAACAAATTTTTAAAAGGTTTGCAGAAGAATTCTAAAAATAGGGTTCATGCAGAATTATGGAGATTAACTACTCAACTCAAGGACTCAATGATACTTCTTATCTCAAGACTGCTCGACTCATAGGGTTCATGTGGAATTAAGGTCATGAACCACTCAACTCAAATACATTCATGGATAACATCCCATGACTAGGAATATCATCTCAAAAGGCTTAGGAACTCAATACTCGAGGCATAGAACATGAAAATACTCCTCCTCTCAAAAGTACTCAATTTATGGAGTTCATGCGGAATTTATGGGCATGAACGACTCGACTCAAATATATCAATGATAATGTAGACTCATGAATATATTCTCCTCATTCTCATACTCACTTACTTGAGTCTTGAAACAATTTATAAGTAATTGTAGTCGAAAAGACTCAAACGGACTTTCTCAAAAGACTCGAAAGAACTCTCAAGACTTGACTCTTAGCTCTACCTTGAATTTAAATTATGAATTCAAGGTTATGATTCATGTTATTAATGATTTATAAACGTTTAGAAGTAGTTTAGAGTGTTTAGAATCAATAAGGATTGAAGGAACCCTTTTAAAGAACTCAGACGGGTAAAACGACGGAGAAAGGGTGGGGACAGGTGACCCTGGCACACTGTGTGGCACAGGGCGCCAGCCCTCTACCTACAGACACTCTTTGCTAGGGCAATGGTGGGGCGGCGCGCGATCCCATTCCCAAAAAATCCCGATGAATTTCTTTGCTCATTTTCTCACCCTAGTTCGCCTAAATTCGAATGGTTTCTTCCCCACTCACTTAGATTCAAATACCCAACCTAAGTATACACTACTCTACTCAAAACAACCCTCAAATCACTACTTTCATATCAAAAATTCCTCAAAACTTCAACAAAACAAGATTTAGAATGAAACTTCAAGATCACTTATCAAGAACTTAAATTGCTCAATATTTATGGATAGATTCACAAAAGAAACTCATGATTGGCGTGTGGATTAACGAACCCAACACTATGGAAGCTTACATACCTCAAAGAACTAGGTTCTTGATGATATCTTGAATTTCTTGAACGAACACTTGAAACTTTAAACTTTATCTCCTCTTGAATCTTCTCTCTAAAACCCTAAATGCTTTGGGGATGAATGAAATTAATTCTTATCAGTTTAGACCCTTAATTTGGTGTAATTTCTGTTTAGAATAAGTGGGGGTAAGGAAAAGACTAAAATACCCCTCCAATTTTAGGATAACTTTCCTTAAATGGACAGCCTAACTTCAAAAGGGCATATCTCCCTCATACGAGCTCAAAAATTATCAAAATTGGTGGCGTTGGAAAGAGGACTCAAAGATCTTTCATTTGATATCTTATAGGTCTCCTAACTCATCCTGAAAGTTATGGTTGTTTGAAGTTCACCCAGAACTTAAAAGAACTAAGGAATGACTTGAATGAATTCTCTTTAATTCTTTTTGGAACTCAAGGTGCTATATCTAGTGACCTGACCTTAAGACTTAAGAAATTTTAAATTCCTTGGTAAAATCCTACTCATACCTAAAAAGGTTCAAGTCTCAGTTCAAAAAAATTTCGGGGTGTTACATTATCTCCCCCTTAGGATCATTCGTCCTCGAATGACGCCTGGACTGGTTATGGAATGGGGTTAGTCTCACTATCTCTTCTGACTCATGAACTTGCCTACTAACACAGGCTAGACTGATTCGTACCAAGAGTTGGGACCTTTCTATAGCACCTAAGTCAAGAACGATACTATTGTGAACATAGTCACACTCTCTCTGAAGTTACCTTATCTCAAACAAAGGAAATCTGGGCATGCAGTAAGAATTGGAATACCATTCCTGGGGTAATATGACGGCTAAATATTTAAGCTTAGCAACACTCCTCAACTACGCTATTATTTCCTTATACCATACCTCATTGGCTACAACTCATAGTTCCCTCAAGGGTGCATGACTTCTCTTATTAAGGCCTGAGTCTAACGACACGCTCTTACTATATTCAAGCTTAACCCAAATCCTAAGGTTCGAGTTCTATACCTCTCTATAGGAAGTCTCATCCCAAGAACATTACTCTTTACCACCTCATTTACTCAACATTGGGCTCATATTAAGAACTACCTCGTGTTTAACAACACCACATTCAAGCCTAGTACTCTAACAACTCCAAGGACTCCTACTAACTAGCTCCTTAAGAATTTCTCATTCTCTCATCATCTCTGCCATACCAACTAGAATTTGTCGCATCACTACTCGGAACCAACTAAGTGTTCTCATTTAACTGTTTCTCACAGTAAAACCTCATCCTCCTCTTCCTCCACATTTATAACAGTAGGTGGAATTATCACACCATCATTATCACAATGAGAACATTAATCTTCTTCTTCAAACATCACTCCCCTACTAAAAGGACTTCTGAAAATATACCTCACATACTCTTTTGAACTCATTACTATCTTATTCTCAACACTTGACTTGATTTCTCATCACATCATCTCCCCATAAGGTCTAAAGCTGACACTTGAAAGCCATGGACCTATTCCCTCATCTCTAAAATGGTTTATATCCGCTTTACTCTAATACTCGGGAAAAGTTTACCTCATGACTAAGAACTCTCCCTAAGCAAGTACTAAGGCCTCATTTGTTAATCAGCTCCATAACCTTCTGAATATCATGACCCTCTCTAAATAAATCATATGCCTAGTTTTAGATCTATCACCTCATGAATACGTTGTGCTTCTATTCAACACATTTATTTAGCCTCCTCTAACACGATGGCACATCAACATCAACTCTATTTTGGTTAAAAGTATACTCTATCTCATGCGGACTAGTAACTATTCCTCTTCCTTCTATCAAGAACTCTCTACAACATTATTATTCCTTATTTCACTCATAAAAGAACTCAACACGTATAACTGACTGGTGCATGATTGCAATAACATAATCTGCCCCATCACTATCTCTTTTCCTTAGATTACTGAACCTCTGCATACCTTCCTCTAACTCTAGGCACTTTCACTACTACTGCTCATAATTTCGTAACTCATGCTACCTTATTGGGATGAAAATACTGCCCAAGCTCTAAACATACTTCCTCATAAGGATCTCAGTTGAAACAGGTCTTAGAGAAGACAGTGCAACTCGCTTTTATTTGAATGCACGATTCATATGAACATGAGCACATTCCTTTAAAACTCAATACTTAACTCACTCACAGGCTTCTCTCAATCCCCTCTGCAGTCTAATGACTTCCTCAAGATTTTTGCTAAGAGTAAATCATCAATAAAAGACTAACTTTTCTTTTCAACCACCAGTAGTATGGAGAGTATTCGAATGGATCTGATAACACACGAGTTATAATATGTCTATATGACATATCTCTATTGCATGATTAAGAGTACGAAAGAAGGAAAACTATTCCTAAATGTTTGTAGTCACTTATTTAGAGAAGTGGGTCCCTCAAAACCATAAATAACATCCTACTTGACAAGGCTTCATAAACACCCTAGGACACTTGAACACTGTGCTTTGATACCAAGTTTGTCACAGCCCGAGCCTACACCTAAGACGTGGTCGGCACTCGGGAACCATTGTTGTTCCCAAGTGAACCCTCATCTTGGCTGGCAACAAGCGGAAGACTAACTCAAGCATACAAAAGCTAAAAACTGAAATACATTCAATAAACTCAAATACTCAACATTTTTAAATATCTGTACAATACTCAAAATAAAAGTAAATACAAAAAGTCCTCAACTATGTCTATCTATGAAGCCTCTACTAGTAAAGAAGGATATAGGGACAAGACCCACGACATCTCAAAACTACTAACTATAAGATAAAGGTGAAGTCCGCCGTAAAATAAGATGGCTCACCAAAGCTGACTGGAATATCACATGACATCAACGAAACGCCTGTTGATGATCCTTAATACCTGTATCTGCATCATGAAACGATGCCGGCCAAATGGCTCAGTACATGGAATGTACGAGAATATAAGGGGAATTCTAAAGCATAAACATAAGCTTGAATTAATGGAAAAGAAACATACTTACCTCTTCTAAACTCACTCAACTCAACTCAATGAATCATAGTTCAACTCAACTCAGAGAAAATAGGGCTCAACTCAATAGTAAGATACTCAACTCAGAGAAATAGGGCTGAACTCAATAATAAGATACTCAATTTTGTGAAATATAGTTCAACTCAACTCAGAGAAATAGGGCTCCACCCAACAATAAGATATTCAACTGTGTGAAACTAGTACAATAAAAGATGCAATATCTGGAAAGCTTTTAAAACAATATATAATAACTCAGTTGTATGCAAAATTACTATAATAACTCAATCGTATGAAAATACAATAATAACTCTTATTTGAATGTAAAGATACAAAATCATTCTGTTTGGGAGATTCTCTAATCGACAACCATCACTATGAGCTATGTTATGATACAACATCTAGCCCATGCTGGCAGAACTGTCCTGTACTTTTCCAAGGTATAGAACCTACTACTAAGTGGATCCACTAATCTATGCTAAAAAGCAAGAAGGAATCATCTAAAAAGTATGACCATTTCCACCCACGTTGGCTACATGGTTTATGGGAGCTGTGAGTTGTATGAACTCTCCCCCATATCGGTGCTCAATATTACTCCCAAAATATACTAGCACATATGTTTTAAAGAAAACATAACTCTTTCCGTGGTTTGAGATTATTACTCAAAAATCTTTCTCTTAAAAGAGATAGTACTCAGAATTGCTCATGAAAACTCTTTTGGAAATCGGTGTAATATGTAGTAGTCCCATGACTAGGAATATAATCTCAAAAGGATTAGAAACTCAATACTCAAGACTTAGAACTTGAAGATACTACTACTTTCAAAAGTAACGAATTTATGGAGTTCATGCGGAATTTATGGGCATGAAAGACTAGACTCAAGGATATCAATGATAATCTAGACTCATGAATATATTCTCCTCATTCTCATACTCACATTCTTGAGTCTTGAATCAATTTATAAGTACTTGTAGAAGACTCTTTGAAAACACTCAAAGGGACTTTCTCGAAAGAACTGACTATTAACTTTACCTTGAATTTGAATTATGAATTCAAGGTTATGATTCATGTTATGAATGATTTCTATATGTTTAGAAGTAGTTTAGAGTGTTTAGAATCAATAGGGATTGAAGGAACCTTTTTAAGAACTCAGACGGGCAAAACGAAGAAGAAGGGGTGGGGGAAAGCGACCCTGGCTCACTAAGTGGCACACGGCGCCATCCCTCTACCTACATACAATCTCTACTGGCACAATGGTGGGGCGGCGTGCCAGCCCATTCCCAAAAATGCCCCGACGAATTTCTTTGCTCATTTTCTCACCCTAGTTCACCTATATTCGAATGGTTTCTTCCCCACTCACTTAGGTTCGAATACCCAACCTAAGTAACCACTAATCTACTCAAATCAGCCCTCAAATCACTACTTTCATCACAAGAATTCCTCAAAACCTCAACAAAACAAGATTTAGAATGAACCTTAAAGAACAGCTATCAAGAACTCATCAAGAACTTAAATTGCTCAATATTTATGGGTAGATTCGCAAAAGAAACTCATAATTGGCGTGTGGGTGAACCAACCCAAAACTTTGGAAGCTTACATACCTCAAAGAACTAGGTTCTTGGCGAAATCTTGAATTTCTTGAACGAACGCTAGAAACTTTGAACTTTTTCTCCTCTTGAATCTTCTCTCTAAAACCCTAAATGCTTTGGGGATGACTGAAACTGATTCTAATCAGTTTAGACCCTTAATTGGGTGTACTTTGTGTTTAGAATAATTGGAGGTAAGGAAAATACTAAAATACCCCTCCTATTTTTGGGTAACTTTCCTTAAATGGATAGCCTGACTTCAAAAAGGCATATCTCCCTCATACGCGATCGAAAATTAGCAAACTCAGTGGCGTTATAAAGAGGACTTAGAGATCTTTCATTTGATATCTTATATGTCTCCTATTGCATCATATACTGAAAGTTATGGTTGTTTGAAGTTGACACAAAACTTAAAAGAACTAAGGAATGACTTGAATGAATTCTCTTTGATTCTTTTTGGAACTCAAGGTGCTATATCTAGTGACCTGACCTTAACACTTAAGAAATTTTAAATTCCTTGGTAAAATCCTACTCAAAACGAAGCAGGGTTCGAGTCTTAGTTCAATTTTTTTTTTGGGGTGTTACATTTAGCTTATAAAAAATAATTTCGGTTATTTTCCATAAACACTTACTTTCTCCAAAAACTTGATCAAACACCTCACATTTTAAAATACACACTTTTTTCTTAGGCATAATACACAAACATGATCCTTAACTTGGCTTCAGTGGACAACTATGCCCTCCAATTTTGAGTGTGCACTAATAGACACTCAAACTTCTATAAAATTGAACAACTAGACACCTGTGTCCTACATGGAATAATATACAGAGGATGCAACGTAGGACACAAAATTACCATGCAGGACGAATTAGGTGTCAATTTTATGCAAATTTAAGTGTCTACTTGTGCACACCAATAGTTGTCATCTAAAGCCAATTTAAGGATCATGTTTATATATTATGCCGTTTTCTTAAGAAAATAAATTGTCTTGCAAAAACTTAGTCAAACATGCTACGAGTCATGTTAATATATAACCGGTTGTTTGATATATTTTGACCCAATTCAGACTGACCAAACCACACTTAGCATGAATGAATCATATGATCCTATTTTAACGTTCAAATTTAATCCAATCTATCTATTTGCCACTCTTACCTAAAACATTTGGTTTTCGAAAAGAGGCCCCACTGATTCTCGATTTCTCAACAGCCATGGCTAACGCAGTAGTAGAATCATAAGACGATAATCCATAGACATCCAATTCCACATCAACAATCCTCGAATTTTCTTCTCGAAACTTCATCTTCCATCTTCGAATAAAATCCTCAACTTTTTTAGTCTTTGTTACATAAGGTTTCACCCCAATAACACCTTCCATAGATTTAATAACCGAAACAGCCATCAAAATCAGTTGATTCGCCATTGCATCTGTAACAATCTAAACAAAACCTTCACTCATCATACCAATTTCTTTCGCCATTGCAAAAAGCTTCGAACCCAGTGAAGTCGGCATATGCACAATAAAAACCCTAGACTGCATATTCATCAATTTCAATAGCTCAGATTTGATCTCATATAAAGTGGAAAATTCAGAAATTACACTTCGATAAGGTATACGAGTGTTGATTTTGCCAATGCGTCTGCTAAAAAAAGGATTAATCCTTCTCCAAATTGATTGTCGATGTAAATTGGTACAATTTGACGCCATCCGAATGATTGGATAATTGAACTGATTGGTTTTACTTGAGATGAATCGTTATGAGTGGTACGAACAAAATATTGATTGCTGAATGATGAAAGAGATGGACTCGTTGCAGAGAAGGAGATGATCGGTACTTGTGTTTTTTGGCCTAAATTAATGAAAAAATTAGCTTGCATTGATAAAATTGGACCTATTATGGCTTCCACTTCAAGATTCTTCAGTAGGACAAGTGCTGCATGAGTAAATTACCATAGACACATGAGACAACATTTAAACAAAGGTTGGTTTGGTACCAGAGATAAAGAGATAATTAATATTAATCTTAGTTATATTAATTTTGGAATAGATTATTCCTGGTGTGGATGAAAATGATTCTGGACTCGGTAGGTTGAAGGTTCTAAGTCTCTTAGAAAGTAAATTAGAACACTATTGATCCTTTGATTAAAGTGGAGTAGGGGTAAAATGTAGTTGGTTAGTTAGAGTTATGAATGTATTATAGAGTAGTTGGAACTAGTTTGGAAGTGAATTATGTAGATATTAAATTCTGCATAAGTAATACCATGTTTGATAGCTGGTTAGGAGATAAATTTATTCATATACAAAAATAATATGGTATATGGTTTGAAATTTAAAAATTCACATAACTAGTACATGTATAAATTATCAGGGAAGGTATATATAAATTATTTTATGCAAGATAGAAGGTGGAATAATTAATACATGAATGATTAAATGTTACATAATTAATCTCTGCATAAAATAATTAATACATAGATTTTCTCATATAACCAATCCCTAATTACTAGAGCATGCGTAACTCTAATCTACTACCATACAACCCCTAATAATACATGAATTAGTTATTACAAAATCTATGAATTATTTTATGCATGAATAAATTATGTAAAGTTTAATAATTCGTATTAGTTATTACTTTCTATATATTCTATATAAAATAATGCATAGATTCTTTCGTAACTTATATACCAATCAGTTATACCTAGCAAAAAAATATTACAAAATATGGTACTATTACTTTAACTATTAATTGTAAATTATACGAAAAAGTTAGTTAACAAATAACAATAGAAAGTTGTAAACCTTATCTTATACTTTTTTTTTGTTTTAATAAATCTATAGGCTCAATTAACCTTAACACTAAAAAATATTAAGACGTGTTAATTTGTTTTAAATTTTTTAAATTACCTAATCTTATATTTTTACATCTTTGAAGAAGAAATCAAGATTAGAATACAAGTCAGATGAGTGAGTGCCATAAGTTCCCCAAGCATGCACCTATAATTAATTATGTTAATTTGCGATTATATTAATATATAAAAGGTTATATCAACATAATAAACTATATTAATCACAACTGTTAATTACTTGTTGTTTAAGTTAGGCATAATACATAAATGTGCCCTTCAACTTCACCTCATTTTATATTTATGTGCAATGACCCGAACCGTCGTTAATTAGGAAAGGAAAAACGTCGAGAAGACTGGACCCATCATCTCGACAGAGCAGGACAGGTCCCGCTAGGGCGGCGGGGCTCCTGCGGGTTAGGGATCCCCAGAGCGGGACATGTTCCACTACGGCGGCAGGGCTCCAGCGGGATAGGGAGCGCCAGAGCGGCAATGTCGGAGACAACTTAAATGACGCGAAGCCTTATTTTAATTTCTCCTTTTTCCCAAAACACCAAAAAGAGGTGAGGATCACCCCAGAAACCCTCAAAAGGCTGCTCTAGGCTTGGGAAAGAAGGAGGAAGAGATTTCTAGTGCAAGGGTGACGATAACTTGCGGATTCTCGGCCAAATCCACCGTCTCGAGGTCCGGAACCCAGGATCGGAGATATAATCCCATGCAGCTGCTTGGCACCCAGGTAGGGTGAACAGTATCCATAGTCTTACCATCTTTAGAGTCCATTTTGGGCATAGATGGTCCAATTTAAAGGAATTAAGCTAAAAAAAATTTAACTCTTTTGTGTGTTATCCCATGAATTTTTTTGGTGATACGACCTCCGGATGAATTATTTGCGAAACTTTTACAGAACCCTCCATAGGGAGTTGGGTAAGAAGTATGCATAGTCTTACCATTTTCAGAGTTCATTTTGGGCATTTAGGGGTCAATTTACAAGAAGTAGGCAATTTTTTTAGTTTTTTGTGTGTGTTGGCCCATGAATATTTTGGTGATACGGCTTCTGGACGGTTTCCTTGTGAAACCTTTACGGGACCCTCCGTAAGGAGTTGGACAAGCAGTAAGTATAGCCTCACCATTTTCATAGTCCATTTTGGGCATTTAGGGGCCAATTTACATGAATTAGGCGATTTTCTCTTCTTCTTTTTTCCGTGTGTGTTAGCCCATGAGTATTTTAGCTATACGACATCCAAATGATTTCTTTGCGAAACATTTATGGAACCCTCCGTAGGGAGTTGGGGGAGTAGGAAATACAGTCTTACCATTTTCAAAGTCTATTTTGGGCATTTAGGGGTCAATTTACAAGAATCAGGTGGTTTTCTATGTTTTTCGTATGTGTTAGCCCATAAATACTGTGGTGATACAACTTCCACTTAGAGTCTATTTGGGGAATTTAGGGGTGATTTCACAAGAATTAAGCGATTTTTTCAGTTTTTCGTGTGTTAGATAATGAATTTTTTTGGTTATACGACTTCCGGATGATTTCTTTCCGAAATCTATATTTCATGATTTAGCGTAAATACGGGTAAAAATAATTATTCAAGCTCAATTAGTTACTTACAAATTATTTTAATCTTCGGTAAAAAAGTTTCCTTCAAACCAATAAGAAACTATAAAATGACATAGTATAATTTTATGTTGAATGAAAATGTTCTTTTGGGGGAACTTCCGACTCACCATTTTTCTAGAGTTAGTTTCATTACATAATATTTATCTTGGAGGAGTTACATGCTGAAATATTAATTATAACTCAATGGACTTGAATTTTTTTTAGTGAAAATGAGATATACATGTCTCAATTTAAATATTTATTTATTCATTTTATTTTTCAACCGTAATTGATAATGTTTTCACCGAATACTTTTTATATATCCAAGTTGAGGTGCCTAGTTAGTTTGAAATCCATGATTATAAGAGGCAGCTAATACAATTTATTTACTCACCTTGTTAAGAGGAAATAGCTTATATATTCAATAATATTCTTTCCATCTATCTACAATTACGCTATAGTTGACAACTTGACACTTCTGTTCAAATTTATTTACACATCTTGTTTTATATGTTTCATTAGAATTTAAAATTTCAAAGACATTTTGTAGATTTACTTTTTAGGAAAATAATTTAATAATTTAGCAATATTGTTATGCTAATTCATCAAGCGTCTACAAATCTTTGACTAGGGCAAAATGATCTCTGAAAGGCCTTTTTATATTGTTTTTCATGTATTTACTTTTAAAAAAATAATTTGTCATTTTTGGAGAAGAGAAAAGAAAAATTATAATATAAAATACAATTAGTAAGAAATTCTATTCAAAGTGACCAGATTAATTGTATTTTTTTAAACAATAAGACTAAATTAAGTAGAATATATATATAAGATAAATAAAATAAATTGCATTGACTAGATTTTTTTAGAAAAATAATCTATGTTATCTTGAAGAAAGAAAAGGAAAATTATAAAATAAAAAGATTTTTTAGTAAGAAATTGACCAGATTCATTGTATTTTCTAGACCATAAGAATAAATTAAGTAGAATATATTAATAATGGAAAGAAAATTAATTGCATTGACCAGATTTCTTTAATTCAGATGATACTTGACTAGCTATAAATAGGACCTTCTAAGTAAATAGGGTACACCCAAATGAAGGAAGTGATAGGTGAATAGATCGGTAGGGTGAATGTAGAGAAGCTGAGTTGCTTTTCAAAGAATTGAAACTTTGAAATGAAAATTCACACTTCTAGAGCCACTGTCGGAATTATCGATAAAGCACCTCATTCTTTGAAGGAAAAGTTTTCCTCGGGGAACGGTTCATAATAATATTTATCAATATTTCCTATAGTGGCTCCAGTGGTGCGAAGTTTCATTTTGAAGTTCCAATTCTTTGGCAACCAGTTCGGCCTCTCTACATTCATATCTTTGCCTATTTATTCATCTGTCGCATATGCATAAAGATATTGACATTAATAGAAGGTGCTAAGTATCTTCAAAACTATCTGTTTGCTAAAGTAAAAAAGGAGTACTAACTTTCTTTATTTTTGAATTGCTCATTTTATTATATTGTCAATTTTTATTTATGCTCGTTAAGTAAAATTTTATACATAAATCAATGAGCTATTTTATATATGCTAGCCTTTTAACTTGTATTATGAACTAGACACCTCATCCCAAACAAAAAATAATTTTTAAATGTGTTTGATGCTGATTATGCCATCAAGAGTCATGACGTTTGTCTGAAATATACAATATTCATGTTCTTGCAATTATTAGAATCATTAATTAGGTGAAATAATCTCTCCAACAACTAAACAAAGTAACAATTAAATTTTTTTCATCGAACGTTAAAATAAGTGCATGCAATAACCATAAAGAGATTTGATTATACACAATGATTTGTTTCTATCTTTGGTGAGTTTATTATGTACTAATTATTGTCACCTATATATGATCGAAGCAACATCCAATGTTAGCTTGACAATGACAATAATATTGATGTTCATGAACATTTCACAATAAAAAGGGAGCTAGAATTTGAACTTTATAGATTCTTCCTGGCCAAGATTCTGCTTCTTTCGCGCAATGAAAGATTAAATCGTCTTATGATGTGCCAATGCTCATGTATGAATTTCGTTAGAAAGATGATGAGAGCCAAAACTGCAGCAATTACAGCCATGACAAAGAGTCCCCAGAAGCTATCTAGGCCAAGACTGTTGGAGGAGAGTGATGTACTAGAATCGGAACAAGTAGATTCTCCAAACCATGCTCTCTCTATTTGTACCATCTTTTCACCTTCTGTCACATTCAAAACTGCTCTCGAAACATCAGGTACTAGAGGAGATCCTATCGGGAAGGCCTGGATGAAAATCACAAGAACGGTGAATATAATTCATAACTTTACTGTTACCAAAAGAAACTTTCTTGATCGAAAAAGGTGAGGTGATAGAGTATAAAGCTAATACGTTCTACTGAATCTAACATTTTCAACATCGTACATATATATATGTGGAGTACTATACATTGACATTTTAAATTTGCCTCTGCTTGTGATTCTTGTACTAAAAAAAGGAAAGAATATCGAGAAAAAAGAAGAGTTACTTACAAATCCAAAGCCATGAGTCTTATACGTAGGTCCAATCGTGGCAAATTTCAAGCAATAATTTGCAAGGAAAAGCTTCACATAAGGAATCTCATCGAAAACAGCAGCAATACCACCATTTGAACTTCCTTTAGCGAGTAAATCAACGCATTCCTCTGGAGTGTTATATGCCTTAAGCCTGTCCTCATCAAAGTTCATTTTTCTTAATAGTCCTACTACAAAAAGAACCTGGTCGGTAGCCCACATAGTCCTTGCTCTTTAGAAGTTCTTTTACATCTTTAACAGTTGGCTGGAGTTTTTCAACTGTTAACATTGATGTAAGATTTGCTGTGTAGCTTGAAGTCAATATGAGTACTACTAGGAACCAGACGATCAACACAAACCTCGCCAAATTGCTTACTATCCCCTCCTCTGGCGATATCAAGAATCAAAACAAAGCATACGTTATATATAACAAAAGGTAATTCAAATTGAAGAGTGTGTGTATGTGTGTGTGAGTGTATGTGTATACTCCGTGTAACGACTCATTTGGTCGTTTTGAGTACTAGAGCTTTTTATTTCATGAAATACTTTCTCATAGATTCTAAATGGGTATTTTGGACTATTCGTAACGACAATTATGAAATTAGTGGGGTAGTTTTAATAATTAATCTAGTTGGTGCTTAAAGAAGATACCATTTAAAATTAATAGTGGGTCGCTTTTACACTTTCATAATTAGTCATATAATAATTAGGGTAATAATTAATCTGTAGAACAAAAGAAAAGAGGAGAAGAGGGGAATAACGGAAAGTGGTGTTGAACGAAGGAAAATTACGGGGGACTTCAGGTGAGAATTCTCTTCATTTTTTTCTAGTTACACGTATTAATTATATGTAGGTGATTGAATTGTGATTAGTTTTCTGATTGGTGATGTAAGGAAATTATGTAGTGCAAGTGTAGGGATAGAGGTGTGAATTATTATTCATAGGTTAGTGGGGGAGGTTTTTGGAGAACAAAGTAGAAGTGTTAATCAATTTGAGTTCATTATATTAAATAGAAGTGTGTTCACGGTTTGGTTTCGTAACCAAGTGCTTGGAAATTCTCATATTACTAAATTGTTATTAGAGAATTGAATTTTCCTAAATTCTATTTGTAATCTGTACTGCTAATGATGGGAAATTAATTCAAGGATGGGGTTGAGATTAGTAGTCTTGTGAAGTTGTAGCGATGGGTAGAGTAGGTGTTGGGTTGACATATGTGTATTAATTAATATATGTAATGCTTATTTTTTCCATATATGAAAATAAATTGCAATTTGAAAGATGCTCCTGGGTAGCGTGATTTATACAATATGATGGGTTAGGTAACTAAATAAGGGTGTTGTATTATATAAAATGCACTAGAGTTATGTTATTTTGAGGAATTAAGACTTAACCCTAGACTTGAAATTTAGGAAATACGAAGTTGACATATTAGTTGACATAAAAATTTAAGAAAGTGATTATAGTAATATGGATACCTATAGACTTGTTTACTTATGAATTATGCATGTTTAATAGATTGTAAACGTTCGGAGGCATTGAGGAAAGGGAACGCTTTGGAAAATTAGTTTGCTCGACTTTGATTCCTTGGTGGAGGTAGGTTATGGTTTATTCTATGTGATAGATAGACTCTTAATAGTGATTGATAGTCATGGACTGATAATGAGAATTTTTCTATGTATTTGGTTGTTGTGATTGGTCTGCAATCCCAAGACCGTGAATCCATAATCTTGAACCTTCTCTATCGAAGTGATGCCTTGAATAAAGAAGCCTTGATGAAATATTGTTAATGAAGTGAAAAGTGGTGATAATAAATGATAAATTAACAATATTATTGGATCGGGTGTCATGTTTCGACATGGTATTATTAGATTAGGTGTCACGTTCCGAAACGGTAGTATTGGATCGGGTGTCACGTTCCGACACAGTATTATTGGATAGGGTGTCACATTCCAACACGGTAACATTAAAGAGGAAAACATATTGAATTAACTGAATGTACTCAATCTCAAAGAACCCATTTCCCAAATGAGCATGGTGTGGAGGCATGAGTCCTCGTCTGTGTGCTTGATATTGTGATTGATTACGTACTTGCTTCAGTTGTCACTTGTTCATGTTGTTTGTTGCTTATCACCTACTAAGTTCTATAGTTGATTTTATACTATTACTTTATGCATATTAGTTACTATTTTGAGTCGGCCGATGATATCTACTCAGTACATATTCCCCTGTACTGAGCCCTACTTGTGTTTTTCTTTGTTTTCATTTTGTGGAGTGTAGAGAGTGTACCAATGACTTCGACTCGCCCTCATCTCTAGCCAGTCTCCAGCACATCAGGTTTCAGGGTAAGCTATTCATTCGAGCTCATGTTGGATTCTCTCGTTCATGGCATGATATCCTTAGTTTTCAGACAAAAACTATTTTATTCATTTATTTTGGTGTCTTTGATACTCTTAGACTTAGTATTGGAAGATTAGATATCCTTGATGTGATGACTTTCAGGTTTTGGGGATAATATGTAATAGACTTTAGAGGTTTATTTTATTGGTTACTTTAATAAGTTTTGAGCTTCCGCATTATGGTTGTTATCTATGGTTGAAGAATCGATATAAGTTGGGGTTGAATTGGTTGGTTCGCCCACCTAGGAGGTTAAGTGCGGGTTCCATTCATGACTCGTTTTGGGTCGTGACACTCCCTCTGTCTCATTTTAAATGGCTATGCTTGACTAGACATGAAGTTTAAGAAAGAAAGACTTCTGGTACATACCAAAAGTGATAAATTATGCTCTTAGAAGCATATCATGACATTTCTTATGTCGATGAGAACATTGTCATTAAAGGCAATATGGGAAGTACCAATGAGTGTTATCAAAAGCAAAAAGCTCTAAGGTGCGTAGGGCTTTAAGTTTGAGCCTCACTTCAGGGCTTAAGCGTGCCTTTGATAAGATTGATACTAATTCAAGAGGAGGAAAGGGAAATTACTCTGTGCAAAGACCATAGTTGAGAAGGAGAACCAAAAGATCATTCCAACTTGATGCCAAAAAGGTCCTCTAAAGTTTTCATTTACTCTATGTTCGAGTAGACAAATGACGAAGCCTATGAAAACAAAAGAACAAAAGTTTGTTAACCAAAGCTCTCAAGTCAATGGCTTCAAAAATACCCATGCACTATCTCTATTATCATCTTTGATTGGCACCATCATCGTAACTCCAGACTCTGTGTATGGTAATGTAAAGTCAACAAATTGTGACCTATTCGAGACAATGGTAGTATCCCCTACAATAACATCAAAGTTATGTTCATCTGTTAATCTTTGTAACATGTAAGAATCATCGAAGTATACAAGTGCAATAGATATTTCCCTATAAGATTCGTCCAATTTTTTTTAGTTCAGTATATGGAGCTCAATCGTTTTTCCTTCTATAGGCGTGTTGCTATGTAGTATAACATTTACATTATCAAGTCACCTAAATAGTAATAACCTGAAAAATAAGGTGAGTTACCTTTACAACATGTTTAAAAGACACTGTTAACGGTAACATCTCTTCGTATTGTCAGTATATATAACTTAAAAGTCGATATTAGAGGCGTCAGAGAAATTTACCCCAACAAATACTTGATAAACTAGTTCATTATAATCACCGAAACTTTTTCCATCAGGAGCAGCAAAAGGAACATATTCATAAGGAACAAAATATGCTAATGCTTCCATCACTGCATCAAAAACATTGATGCAATATCCAGTAACTATCGTTGTGTTAGTTGTAAGACTCTTGTAACTTTCCCAAACTTGGTGAAACCATCCTTCACCGGAACTCCAATTCTCTATTTCTTTCCATTTGTTGGTAACACCCAACCTTTAGGAACAGAAGTGGTGTCACCAGTGCTGGAATTGATACATTCACACCTTGATGTTTAGTCTTTCAATATTGTCTCTTAGTTTTTCAAGAAGTTTTTTAGGATTTTATAATACATGTATCTAGTAAGTTGTGATACATGTATCTAGTTAATTGGGCAAGAATTTTTATTTTCTATTTTGAGTAGTATAAATAGTGATGTAGTTGATGATTGTAATCATCTCAAGTGGCCTTAAGTAGCCTATATAAAACTTGAGCATTCTCTAAAGATAGTATTCTCCTTCTATATTTCCTACAAATTGGTATCAAGAGCAGGTTTTCGTTCTTAATCTGGGGTTAGGTGAAGAAACAAAATATGGCATCCAAAACAAATGAAGGTGTTAATTCTTCAGTTGTTCTTACTCCATTTTTTTATGGAACTGATTTTGAATACTGGAAGATAAGAATGAGAACATATCTAAAAGCTGAATGTTTGTGGACTATTGTTGTAAATGGCTATGAAGAGCCAAAAAACGATGGTGAGCTTTCAGTAACAGAGATGAAAAATCTTGAGGCTAAGTATCGTCAAGATACAAAAGCCTTGAGCAAAATCCAAATGGGAGTCTCAAGAGCATATTTTGCGAAAATTGCTACTTGTGAGACTACAAAGGAAGCTTGGGAGTCTCTAGAAATGGAGGTGTATGGTGATGAAAAGGTACGCACTATAAATCTTCAAACTCTTAGAAGAGAGTTTCAAAACATGAAGATGATAGAATTTGAAAAAATAGATGAATATTGCACAAGAGTCATGAATATTGTTAATGAAATGAGAAATCACGGTGATACAATTTCTGACCAACAAGTTGTGGAAAAGATTCTAATTAGTATCACAGAAAAGTATGAGTACATTGTTCCTATCACTGAGGAGACAAAAAATCTTTCTAAGCTTTCCATCAAAGAGCCTAGTTGGATCATTTCGTGCACACGAGAAGCAAAGATTTTTTCGTGAAGATCAACCCAAAGAGATAGCTTTCCAGTCCAGAACGAATGAGAATTCTCAAAATTTCTCAAAAAATCAACAAAAGAAGAAATACAATCCAAAAAACAAGCAGGATCATGATGATTCTTCTAAGAAGATTGAAGAAAAAGGTGAGAAAAGTACTAGTCTTTTTTGTAAAATTTGCAAAAGGACTAATCACAATGCAGAAAAATATTGGTACAAAGGAAAGCCCCAATGTAACTTTTGTAAAAAAATTGGCCACATTGAGAATGATTGTTGGCACAAGCAACAGGAGCAAACAAATTTATGTGAAGAACATGAGGGAGAAATGGAAGAAAATCTTTTCTTTGCTTCTCAATGTGATGTTTCAGCAAAAACCAATGAATGGTATATTGATAGTGGTTGTAGCAATCACATGACTGGAGATGAAAACGTTTTCCTCTCAATTAATAGTAGCATCACTACTAAAGTGAGAATGGGGAATGGAGCCTTAGTTGATGCAAAAGGTAAAGGTACCATTTCGATTAGCATAAAAGGGAGCGGTAAACAAATTTATGATGTACTTTATGTTCCTGACTTGGAAGAAAATTTGCTTAGTATTGGTCAATTCATGGAAAATGGTTAATCTCTTTTGTTTAGAGATAATTATTGCAAGATTTATGATATAATTGAGCCAAATCAAGTCATCGTTGAAGTAGAGATGACAAAAAGAAAATTTCATTTACAAGTTCAGTACATTGCATTCAAAAATGAAGTTGTAGATGATTCATGGTTTTGGCACAAAAGATTTTGTTACTTAAATTTTCATGATTTGAAGCTTCTTAAGAAAAAAGACATGGTGCAAGGCCTTCCTGAGATACATACTGAGATTAAGGTAGAGAATACTTCTATCATATCTTTAGATGTGTCAAATCAAGAAGAGGATGAGAAAGAGGAAGATATCCCTCAAGGGGGAGAAATCTTAGATTCAGATGATGAAGAACCACCTCCAAGAGGAAAACAATGTTGAGTGACATTTATCAAAGATGCAACTTTACTGGTGTTGAGAAATAAAATTATTAGGAGGCAATAAAGCATGATGATTGGAAGAAAGCCTTGGCAGAAAAAATTCGGAAGATTGAGAAAAATAATACTTGGGAGTGTGTGACTATACCCAAAGAAAGAGAAGTTGTAAGTCTAAAGTGGATTTACAAAACCAAACTCAATCAAGGAGGAGATATTCAAAAGCACAAGAGAAAGGCGAAATTCAGTTGTAATTATTGTCGAACAGGAGAACAACTTGCTGACATCTTCACCACAACACTTCCAAGTGAAAAGTTTTGCCATCTTCGAGAAGACATTAGAGTTCTCAAGCAGACGCATTAAGGGGGTGTGTTGGAATTTATGCATTCACACCTTGATGTTTAGTCTTTCAATATTATTTCTTAGTTTTTGAAGAAGTCTTTTAGGATTTTGTAATACATGTATCTAGTAATTTGTGATACATGTATCTAGTTAATTGTGCAAGACTTTTTATTTTCTATTTTGAGTAGTATAAATAGTGATGTAGTTGATGATTGTAATCATCTCAAGTGGCCTTAAGTAGCCTATATAAAACTTGAGCATTCTCTAAAGATAGTATTCTCCTTCTATATTTCCTACAACTAGTCCATATAATAGATCTAAAATTCTCCTTAGAAACAGAATATCCACGTCTCGAATTCGGTTTTCTAACAATGACATTTTGTCTTGTCCAAAATCCAATTTCTTTAGCACCATTAGAAATAACTCTGATGATCTGATAAGGTGGAGATTGCGATTGTCCATCCACAATTTGAAAGTTTCCACTAAGGCCTTTGAAAGTAATGTTTAGTATAGCTTGAAGAAGGTTTGGACAATCCGTGGAAACTCCAAAATCTTCAAGATCTGTTTCAGTTCTTGAAATTTTTAGAGGTGTCAAAAATAAACTTATTTCACTACTGAGTTGCTCAGAGTCTCCAAAAATGTTGCTACACTCATGTTGAATTCTTAAAAAATGCACTACTTTTGAAGGAGCTGACACGCATTTTTTGACATTTTTTAAGAGTCCGAGCAACATCGCCCACGAGCTAAATTTTCCCAAGTTAAAACTACTTGCATTACAACCTATTGACATTAATTATATATAAGCATGACCCTTATCTTGGCTTTAGAGGATAACTTTGCCGTCCAACTTTGAGTGTGCACAAGTAGACACTTAAACTTGTATAAAATTGAACAAGTAGACACATTTGTCATACATGGCATAATACACAGATGTAATAACCTGTACTTTCCAAACACGTATATGACTAAGTTAACTTCGTATAAAGTGTTTACACTCGAGCTTGTAAGGTAGTATTTTAGCTTAAATATCTAATTGACCAAGTGTATATAAGTGTAAAGTAACGGAATTAAGATTTGGAAATGAAATAAAATAAGTGAGATACTTGCTTCACTTTATTATACTACCAGGTGCATCACCTACTTAGAATGTATGGATCAAATTAGAAGACCAAGCAGGTGCATCACCTACTTAGAATGTATGATCAAATTAGAAGACCAAACAGGTGCATCACCTACTTAGAATATATGGATCAAATTAGAAGATCAAGTAGGTGCATCACCTACCTAAAATACATGGATCAAATTAAAATACCAAGCAGGTGCATCACCTACTTGGACTTTTTGACCAACTTAAAATGGCCAAGTAAGTGCATCACCTGCTTGACCAAATTGTGGTCCAAATGATCAGCAAGAGTCTGCCAAATAGGAACCTTGTAAGATCAAGTTTAGCTGATATTCTTCTTTATTTTAACTTACAAAATAAATATTCTAGCAATTCTATCTCTCAAGCTCTCTCTTAACCTTCAAAAAGCCACCCTTATATCCATCTAGGGTTCTTAAAGTTGTCTTTTTAATAAGCCAAGGTAAGTAAAATAATTTATGTGTTGAACTTTATTTTGCCATGGAAGGTTCTGAAAATCATGTTCTTTATATTTGAAGTGGAGGACAGCCCCATCCAAGCTTGGAAATCCCACTTTCCTAGTATAAGAATTTTCGCCAACAAGGTAAGGTCACTTCCCCAGTTTTGTCGGTTGGGATGGAGAATTATTTAGGTATAAAAGTAAAGAATTCACGGGACAAGGATCAGAAGGTATAAGTTCAATAATTTTCTGTTGCGTTGAAGGATTTTGTGACAGTTTAACGGCTGTTTTATATGTATATTACTTTGGAGCAGTTGGGTGACCTTATATGATGATTGTATGCAATGTATTTAGGTGGAAATGTAGGGTGTGGTGATACACCATCTGTTTAAGAACTATATGAGCTTACTGCCCATTACGTATTTCACTACTGTTTCACAAGGACCACATTCTTATTAGTTGTTACTATTAGCTTCATTATGCACTTATATTGTGATTAAGACCTTCATTAAAAGGCTGAGTTGTTGTAGTCATATTGGCCCAAAAAGTATGTATGGCTAAAAGAATCTTTTTACGCCTCTAAGGTACAGATCTCTGTCACCTGTCTCTTTTATATGAGTCAACAAGATCCTAGGTTACACATGTTAAAAGTGTTCAATTATTGGATACACAATTTGTTCATAAACTGCCAAATGGCTTCATTTGTTTATTTAATCATATACTTCATTTGCTCACATGTTCTTTTCATTGGATATCACTCCCATTGTTTTAGTGTATAATGTTACTCTACATAATCCTTACTTGTTCTACTTAGTATAAAATTTATATGTTCTAACTTGAAATGTGCACTTGTCCCTATCTTGAATTTTTCCACGTGTCTAATTAGTTTCCATGTTCATGACCCCTATTATTTGATATCGTTTACTGAATATGATTTAGCCCACAATAAGATTAATTGTGTCATATAAGTACCACAGTTAATATTACTACATTAAGGTTACAACTGTTTCTTATGTCATTGTTGCTGCCTCAAATATTTTATTCACATGTCTACATCACTATTATATAGTCCCAAAGTTCAAAAGAGTTATGAACAATCTCAAATATTAAGGGAATGACATAAATTGAATCTTTATAATTATAGGTGGCAGCTCATGGGGGTTGAAATCCTAGCATGGGTCTATCCCGAAAGCAAAGTTGCATAATTATGGGTGGCAGCCCAGGAGTTGAAAGCCTAGCATGGGTCGATCCCAAAAGCAAAGCTGTATAATTATGGGTGGCAGCCCATGGGCTGAAAGCCTAGCATGGGTCGATCCCAAAAACAAAGCTATAAATTTATGGGTGGCAGCTCAGGGATAAGATACCTAGCATGGGCCGATCCAAATAGATGTATTTGCGGGTGACAGCTCAGGGGTTATAATACCTAGCATGGGACGATCCTAATTTGTATATGTATGAGGAAACCATCCCAGGGGTTAAAATGCCTAGCATGGGTCATCTTCTTCTACCACAGATCAGTTGGTCATTTGTATGCCTTAAAAAGATTATAAATCAAAGAATAGTAAAGAAAAGAATGCAATGTATAGGATTCCACAAGTGTAAGCAAAGATGCTCTTTTGTCCTTATTATTCATCTGTTCCCGGTAAATGATGTAAAGAACAAAATCCCAAGTGTATAATGTGTTACGTTACCACACGATAATGAACAACCATAAGACACTTGGAAAATAATTATATGGTGCTAATGCATGACTTGTAGTTCTATAAGATACTTACTTCTCAATACAGGTGTATATGTTAAGTACCTTATTAATTCCTTATCTTCTGTTATCAATTGGCCATTTGTTATTTTGCTTTCTTTACATACCAATATATGTCGTATATGTATTGACGTCCCCATGAATGAGGGCACTGCATTTCTATAAATGCAGGAGATGTGTGATCATCTAAGGCATCTTTTTGTGTATCCAACCGAGGAATTGGTGAGCTCCACTCTTAACTGGACCTATCATGTGTCTAGTGCTCTTTTGGTTATATTTACAACTATAATTTGGGTATGTCGGGACCCTCTCCCGGCCACTTGATAGTTGTACGGGCATAGATCCTCTACTAGAGGCTTCATAGACATGGTATAGTAGTTATATGTATTTATAATTTCATTTTTCATTTGTATGAGTTTGGCTAGTTGGAGCTTTAGTATACTAGTTTCTTAGAAACAGTTCTATTTTGCATAGTGATTCATCTTCTCATTGTAGGTCAGTTGTATAGATAGTTCATATGCTACTTGTCTACCTCACCCTAGCTTGGGGCATGACAAAATGTGGTATCATAGCACTAGGTTCAAGTGTCCGAAGGAGTATATGATGCCGTGTCTAGTAGAACTCTACTTATGAATGTGTTGCGCACCACATTTATAATTAGGGGGCTGCTTGGAGATTTAGGAAATGTGACCTTTCGTAATTCAAATCATTCAATAGATCTATGTTATAAGAAGTTCATTCCTACTAATACTCTATTTTATGCCATCCAGAGTATGCCTACCATAGGTAATGCCCGAGGAAAATGGTAGCAACCTTTAAGGAAAGGTGTTACAGATTAGGGCTTAGTAGAGCTCGTTTAGGCTTACCCTTTGGGTGTGCTGTTAGCCACAAATAAGGGGGCTTGTAAAGGTTTATGTGTTACTTGCATCTACAGCTGGGTTTGCACCACTTGTATCATCACCTGGTTCGCGTAAATTGGATATGAAGGGAGATATTTATATTCTTACATGAAGATTGGTTTCCCAATTCAACTAATATGGCTGCAACAATTTCTAGTGCAACATTTTTGAAGGATACAATTGGTTATGGAATTTCAAATGTCCTCCATATGACTCATGCAATGGTTATAGGATCTAATCTTATAAATGACATTCAGTACCTCCTCGGTAATATGCCTATAACCTTCAAGGTTACATAGATTAGAGATAAAAGTTGAGGAATGACCTAGTTTTTATCAGTAACAAGATGTGGCAGTAGCATGATATGATATGAAAATATACCACAATAGTATTGATTAGAGATACCTCTAGTTAGCCGATACGGCCTAATTCTTCTATATATCCTTCCGAGTATGTTGGTAGTTGGGTTTACAAGATATGTACATATGAGTATGACCACCTAGAATAGGAAAACATATAGATCCCTTTTATGGTTAGAAAACTTTGTGGTAAGTTTTTCAATTGTTTTTTATAAAATTATACGCATAACATCTTCTCATTGTGATCTATCTTTTGGTTATATAGGCTTACTATGTGATCAATTATTAAGGCTGAAAATGTTGAATAACTAACATAAGTTATGATCGGATAGAATATTCAAAGTAGAAGAAATCATAGGATCGGTTAATCAGTAGCAGGAGAGTGATCAGTTACATATGAATAAAGGAGAACAACATTTGAATACCATCGAACAAGTGTTTGTATAAACCAGGGGTCCTAGCTACGGAGAGATGACTAGAGTAAGTTTTGTGATAGTAAGAAATAAAGATGACATATATGTATGAGAAGATGTTACGGAAGGAGACATAGGTTGTACCCTTACTATAAGAAATGCATGCTAAAAATGTGACAAAAGAAATCGTCAACCTTAACCAGTTGTAAAGATATACCCAAAAATATTCCCCCAAGAACATTTTGAACTTTTGTCAGATAGAGAAAACATTTTAGTATTAAATTGAATTCCAGACAAGAGGGAAATTGAAGGATTAGTTTGATAGAAAATACATTGATCCTAATGTGCTAAACTAGGATGCACCAGTATCATGTGTACAAAAGAACGATCGTTCATTATGCATATGTATAGACTCTCAAGATTTTAATAAAGCGACTACCAAATCAATTTTATTTATGCCCACAGTATTGATCAAATCCTGACTAAGAGAGAGGATGATTAATCATGTGACACTTGTTCTTATTTGGTCACTTGAATGGGAAATGGGTCAGAGCACCCTCATTTATTATGTCATTATGGAAAATCTATCAGCATGACTGTACCTGTCTAGCTAAGCCCAGAGTGGCTAACCCTCAGAATCTATAAAATCACAAATTTACATATACTTGACATGTATGTGTGCCTGCCCGTAGGTAAGAGTTTATATACCATAGTGCCTTCAAGTTCAACTATTCATTTGCTTATTACCTTCATAAGGTTACCATACATCGAGAAAAAGTTGACCTTTACCTCTTACTCCTACACACAAATTGTAAAGAATTTCTCCTCTATTGTGGCCTCAGTGTTTAGACTGACACTGAAGATGACCAAGTTCCAATAGTTGGAATACTTAAATGAAGAATTCTCAGGATCTAAAAAGGAGAACATGAAGGAATCAATTGTGTGAGCTTTGATGTGAGTATAGAAACACGAGCAAAACTATCTCAGCCACGATTTAGAATCAGCAGCAGTATGCTTGCACTTAAGGTATGGCTAAGAGGTTCTATGTCTTGTAGCTTACAAAGGCTTAAGCTGCTTATATAATCATGCATGCTACATGTCCTATAACTCATTTATCTATATGTCATAAGCCCTTTATGGATTGTTTTCTAACATATTACATAAGTCATTTACCAATTACCTTTGGGTGTTATACACTTCATAGAGCCCTCACTTATTGCTATATGTTTCATAGTGCCTTGGCATGTATGATATATTTCACCGATTACTTGCAACAAATCATTTGTCTATATTTTATGTGCATAGTACATTAGTTTCGCATATGCTATAGTCATCTTAAATTACTTCCTCTTGGGTTATATGTATAATAGATCACTTGTCTGGATGTTATATGCTTCATAGACCATTTGTCTATATGTTACATGCCTCATGGCTTACATTCTTAATAGGCCCCACTTATCATTTGCACATGTGTCATATGCTCACTTCTCCTATTTCATATGTATACTTGTTCACGTGTACCACATGTCCATGTGATATAGTTAGCCTAATTCATGTTTCATGGCACTTTCTTTTATGAATGTGTCTTATAGTATGCTTGTTTATATGTTACATGTTCTCATAGCTTTAGTACTCACGCTTTATGTGTTCATCTAGTCCATTTTCTCAAACGTGTCTCATGCTTTATAATTCATCAACCCATATAGTACATATCTATGTTCTCATTGTCCATATGTCATATGTCTATTAGGTTCACTTGTAGCGCCTTTTCGTGCTGATTTTCTTACATGTCATAGACTTTGTGAATTTTTTTCATATGTCTATGCCTTTTTGTTTATTATTTACATAAGTATTAAACATGTTAGGGTAAAGTTTCACTATATTATGGTGAGGTAGGGATCAAACTTAAAGGGCGGGGCATATGAATTTTAGCACAACATTTACCCATGGATAGATGGCTAAGCAAAGTTCCCTACTCAGATAAAATCATAGAAAATTTAGAGTTTACATTAACTGTGTGTTCTTACAAAATTCACATGTGAAAGACATCATTAGATTCGAAAAGAAAAGGATAGTGGAGCCCTCGATATGTTGCACATTAATAATTTTGGTGCAGAATTGGCTAAGTTGCTTATGAAGTGGACTTACATCAATAATTAGATTCAGTACACCTAGTATTTCATGTGTACATGCTATCAAAATGTGTGAGAGATGTATCCTTTGTTGTGCCATTTGGAGATATTGAAGTCAAAGAGGATCTATCATCTGAAGAGGTACCCATATCCATTCTAGACCATAATGTTAGGAAGTCAAGGACTGAGAGATGTAGACTCTGTTAGAATAATATGTAGGAGTCATAGGGTTGAAAAAGTCACTTAGAATCAAGGACTTTTTTAAGTCCAGGTATCCATAATTGTTACAAGAACCGAATATCATCTTTTATCATATTTGTCTCCTCACTTGTTCATTGGCTTATTTATTATTGGCTCACTTGTTATTTTTCTTACGTGTCATATGCCCTGATGGGTAATTAATATATACGATTCCCGAATTCCAAGTGTTTCACTTCAAGTTGGTGGAAAAAAAAGGGAAAAGGTATTTCACATTGTACATAATTGTTTCACTTGATTATATTTGACCAACAGGAGCCTTACTTACAATTTTATTGTTTCATGTGTTATACTTGATGAACCGCCTTGTGACGCTTGCATATATTCTGGTCAGTCAATAGAATTGGAATAGTCTTGCCTTCAAAGGAAACATAGGCAATACTTTTGAAAATTTTTATGGTCAACATTTCCTCGAGCTACACCTCTCATTCGAGGACGAATGATCCTAAAGGGAGGATGATGTAATAACCTGTACTTTCCAAACATGTATATGACTAAGTGATGCTTATCGTGACCAATGACACTAATCTATGGTACGAGTGTCTACGATTGTCGATAATATAGTAACCCAACCAAGGGTTGGGGTCGTGTCTCAAGGGAGTGGTTTTGAGAACTAATAGAAAAAATAAAATTAAGTTCTAATTAGTCATAGCTAAAGACATTAACGAGTAAAAACATAGTAAATTAAAGGGGTGACACAAAAGTGTCAAATACCAAATGGGGGTTTGTAACAAGTGTAATAAAAACAACAAAATTTAAAGAGGAAGCAAGTATGGGGAGAAGTTCTTGGGGATGTGACCGCAATATAAATTGATATAAATCGTTGAGTACATGTTTTCGATAGGAAATTTGCAAGCCACTAGTGACTAGGCTAAGCTTTAGATGGAAATAAGTTCCCTCTCGGGGCAACTTACCCCGTTTCAAATGGGTTCCTCTCGGACACCCATATGCCGCATGAAGGCCAGCCCACGCCTTACCCCACTCACTCTCTCGAGCTGAGTGTTAGGATATGGGACTAGGGCTCACTCTCTCGGGCTGAAGCTCATGTCGACCCACTCGTTGGGCCATCAGTCTAGCGGTCTTGGTTTCGCGACCTCTCTCCCTCACAAGCCGAAAACACATGGGTGGTTTTGTATTTGCAACTACAAACCCATTAAATTAAACCACAACCACTAGCTGAAATCACCATTAAAATACATATAACCTATCAACAAACAAGACCCAACAATAATCTCAACACATATTTGCTAAATCACACCCCAAGAATGGGGGTTTTAGATAGACATGAACAAGAGATAGAAATTTATACCTAAATGAGTTTGCATTCAAATGGGTATGAAGATTTAAGTCTTGTTATAGGCCAAGAATGAGGAATCCAAGAGACCCAACTCCAAATCTTGAAGATGAAAACCCTCTTCTCCTTCAAGTCTCCAAAACCCTCTCAAGCTTAGAGTAAAAAATATCCAAAAAGTACTATTCTATTGTGTAAAATTATAATAATGCTTAGACTCTCTAAAATTAATAAAGAGTTTAGTAATTATAGACTTCAGAAAATAGTGTTGGCGGATCGTTCGGCGAGGTTAGTCGGAATCGCCGATTAACTTAGCGATTCACCGTTTGGTGTAGTTCATCGCCTTCTTGCACTAGCCTTCAGCATCGTCGTGTTCTGTGTCATTCGGCGACATAGTACTGCTTCGCAGAACTATTCGGTGAAACGTCGACTGCTTCTTTCATTGCCTTTTTAATCCTGCTCCTTCAGGAATTCGCGTACTGGAACAAAGGGAGGAGTGCGTCCCTTCGGCGGATCGCCAAGCGTACTTGGCGATGATTAGGCTTTAGCTTCTTCGTTCTTTTCAGCCTTTTTGTTCCTTTTTGCGCCTAAGTGTCCATACTTCCACTAAAACTTCAAATACCTGAAACTTAAGTGTTTTCATCAGATATTTTAGAATAAATAAGCATTTGAGGACACTATTTCTATTAAAATAAAGCCCTAAATGAGTCCAATTTGTGGACTCATCAACACCCCCAACTTAAACTTTTGTTTGTCCTTAAGTAAAACTCAAGTTCAGCAGTTCAAATAGGATGTTTCAAATAGTACTACACAAGACTAAATCATGAACATACACAACGAAACTCAAATTACTTCTGCAAAGATCAACTGTGTACTTAAAGATTCAAGTTGTGACACACCATTACCAAAGATTCTCATGCTCGCAATACTTGCTACTTGTGCAAGTTCAAGCTCAACAAAAAGTATCTAAATACCCTCACATAAAGAATGATTCCTTATTCACACAAAGAGGTTAATCAATTAAAGATCAGGAATCAAATGCAACGCTCACACTCAAAAAGAGGAACACAATGCATGTTTTCATCAATAGACTTGCCCTTATTTTACAATTGATCTTCGGTTCAGCTCACTCAAGATCAAAAAGGTCTTTCTAAGGCTTGTAATGGGGCTGAGTGCCAAGGTATGGTCATTTAGGCCGAGTGACTTTTCATCCTCGTGAGATGTGGTGTTCTCAAGGCATTCCCTTCTTTTTCTTTATCAATTATTTTTCTAGTGCTTCTAAGTCATCTTTTTATTCACCTCCATGGATTGCTTGGAAACCCGATTTTATTTGTACTTTATTCCACATTTTGGTTCCGAAGGGTTTCCATTGTTCTACAACACCATGGGTTAAGGGGGACTTTTCTTGCACTTCTTGACTTCTTCTTTTCCTTTCACCACACCCCAACTTAGGCTTTTGGCCTATGTTGGCTATTTGCTAAACCACAAATCAAGAAGATTATAGGTAGTGGGTCAAGTAAGGTCTAGGGTGCATCAAGGTTCTTCCAAAGAAAGGTAAGGCTCAAAGGGTGTTCAAGAGAGTTTCACACGCTCACGTGTAGGCCACAAAAGAGGTAAATGTCAAATTTGGCTCACACTCTTCAAAAGTTGCCTAAGATCATTTCAAGAGTACACCTTACTAAATCAATTAGACTAACAGGGTAAATTCTAGGTTTATTCATGCAAAGTTCAAAGTGAGATCATCACACAAGGCATCGACACTTGAGTCAAACAAGACCACACACTTTCGCTAGTGTGCAACGATCATTACAAGAGAATCAATTTGATAAATGGCTAATCACAGCGAGATGCAAATATTTTACATATTGTCTATACAACTTCATTTGGCCTCATCGTAGCCGTATGTTCATGTTTGTTCTATTGAGAGCACTATTCAAGTCATCGGTATTGATCGAAATCGAGAATCAATTTTTTGCAAAAGAATAGCCACATTCAACTCACGAAGGGTGGAAAAAATGTGTGAAAATTTCAAAAAAATTTGGAAGGGTCAAAATTATTTTGAACTTTTAAAATAAAGGAAGCCATGAGCTCAAACATCCACAAAAAGCAGTGTAAAAACAATTTTAAACAAAACACCCCAAATATATACACAAAACACAACTATCAACACAAAAAGTGTGGGCCTCACCCCACCACAAAAAAAATTATTTGTCCTCAAATGCAAATAAAAGTAGCAAAAGTAAAAAAAAATATAATAAGACAGAGAGGGGTTGAAGAAAGGTCCTGTCTATGTAGTCTCTCTCTCTCGGGGTCACAGTGGCTGATGGAGCAGTCTGTATATGGGCATCAATGCCCGGAGTAGCCTCAGACTGAATAGTAGTGTTAGATCCGCTAGGAGCTACTGTGGACATCTCAGTCGGCAATGTCTGGATCACCGGTTGCACAACCGTCTCTATAAGATCTGGCAAGTCTCTGAATATTCCCTCATCTTTGCTCTCCTGTGTCTCCTTAGCATACATTGATATCGACTCCTCATTGGTCTCTGCATCTGACTCTGCATGTGTTGCGCCATCCCCCTGCACATCTCTGGTGGTCTCAGAAGCATCCTCATCATCTGCCCTCTCTATTAGTGAAATAAAGTCAGTAGACTTAAGGTAGTCTACGTCCTTCTTCAAACTCACAATCTCGACTTTTAAAGACGCCACCTCAGAGGCTTCCCCCTGTTTGCTCTCGCAAGCAATGACTCTCACTGTCAAGGCATCAACAAAGGTTTGAAGTAGGGTAAGTGTTGCTAGTATGGCCCTGTCGATCATCCTTAGAACAGACATTTCCAGTCGGGTAGCTCTCACATCAGTTGAATAGGCCAACTGCCCCGTCTTCAGAATCATGGCCTGAGTGATCTTGGAAGGCTGGGAGGATGAAGAAGCACCTGGAACCTGTGAGGAAGAAGAAGAGGGAGCTTGTATACCTGAGCGCTCAGAGGCCGGGGTGGACAAAGGTGTCTCTGCTGATAATGAGTCAACATTGACCTCTGGAGAAGTATCTGTTAGGGCTTCTCTTCTCCTGTCATCCTCCTCTCATGTGAATTCGGCCTCTATACACCAGATTAGTAAAGATTTTAGTATTTATAGACTTCAGAAAATAGTGTTGATGGATTGCTCGGCAAGGTTAGTCGGAATCGCCGATTAACTCGGCGATTCACCGTTTGGTGTAGTTCATCGCCTTCTTGCACTAGCCTTCAACATCGTCGTGTTCTGTGTCATTCGGTGACAAAGTACTGCTTCGCGAAACTATTTGGTGAAATGTCGACTGCTCCTTTCATCGCCTTTTTTATCTTGCTCCTTCAGGGCTTCGCATACTGGAACAAAGGGCGGAGTGCGTCCCTTCGGCAGATCTCCAAGCATGCTTGGCGATGCTCATGCTTTTGCTTCTTCATTCTTTTCAGCCTTTTTCTTCCTTTTTGCGCCTAAGTGTCCATGCTTCCACTAAAACTTCATATACCTGAAACTTAAGTGTTTTCATGAGATATTTAGAATAAAATAAGCATTTGAGAACACTATTTCTATTAAAATAAATCCTAAATGAGTCCAATTTGTGGACTCATCACTAAGTTAACTTTGTAGAAAGTGTTTACACTCGGCTAGTAAGGTAGTATTTTAGCTTAAATATCTATGTGACCAAGTGTATATAAGTGTAAAGTAAAGGAATTAAGAGTTGGGAATGAAATAAAATAAGTGAGTTGCTTGCTTGACTTTATTATAATACCAGGTGCATCACCTACTTAGAATGTATCGATCAAATTAGAACACCAAGCAGGTGCATCACCTACTTAGAATATATGGATCGAATTATAAGACCAAGCAGGTGCATCACCTACCTAAAATACATGGATCAAATTAAAAGACCAAGCAGGTGCATCACTTATTGGACATTTTGACCAACTTAAAATGGCCAAGTAGGTGCATCACCTGCTTGACCAAATTATGGTCCAAAATGATCAGCAAGAGTCGGCCAAAGAGGAACTTTATAAGATCAAGATTAACATATATTCTTCTTCATTTTAACTTACAAAATAAATGTTCTAGCAATTCTCTCTCAAGCTCTCTCTTAACCTTCAAACATCCACCCTTATATCAATCTAGGGTTCTTAAAGTTGTCTTTTTAATAAGCCAAGGGAAGTAAAATAATTTATGTTTTTAACTTGATTTTGCGATGGAAGGTTCTGGAAATCATGTTCTCTATATTTGAAATGTAGGACAACCCTATCCAAACTTGGAAGTCCCCCTTTCCTAGTATAAGAATTTTCACCAACAAGGTAAGGCCACTTCCCTAGTTTTATCTGTTGGAATGGAGAATTATTTAGGTATAAAAGTAAAGAATTCACGGGACAAGGATCAGAAGGCATAAGTTCAATAATTTTCTATTGCGTTGAAGGATTTTGTGACAGTTTAACGGCTATTTTATATGTATATTACTTTGGAGCAGTTGGGTGACCTTATATGATGATTGTATGCAATGTATTTAGGTGGAAATGTAGGGTGTGGTGATACACCGTCTATTTAAGGACTATACGAACTTACTACCCATTACGCATTTCACTATTGTTTCACAAGGACCACATTCTGATTAGTTGTTACTATTATCTTCATTATGTACTTATATTGTGATTAAGACCTTCAAGGAAAGACTGAGTTGTTGTAGTCATATTGGCCCAAAAAGTACGTATGGCTAAAAGAACCTTTTTTCGCCTCTAAGGTACGGATCTCTGTCACCTGTTGCTTTTATATGAGTCAAAAAGATCCTAGGTTACACATGTTAAAAGTGTTCAATTCTTGGATACACAATCTGTTCATAAACTGCCAAATGGCTTCATTTGTTTATTTAATTATATACTTCATTTGCTCACATGTTCTTTTCATTGGATATCACTCAATTTGTTTTAGTGTATAATGTTACCCTACATAATCCTTACTTGTTCTAGTTAGTATACAATTTATATGTTCTAATTTGAAATGTGCACTTGTCCCTATATTGAATTTGCCCACGTGTCTAATTAGTTCCCATGTTCATGACCCCTATTATTTGATATCGTTTACTGAATATGTTTTAGCCCACAATAAGATTCCTTGTGTCACATAAGTTCCAAAGTTTATATTTTTACATTAAGGTTACAACTGTTTCTTATGTCATTGTTGCTGCCTCAAATATTTTATTCACATGTCTACATCACTAGCATATAGTCCCAAAGTTCAAAAGAGTTATGAACAATCTCAAAGATTAAAGGAATGACATAAACTAAATCTATATAATTATGGGTGCATGGCAGCCCAGGGGCTGAAAGCCTAGCATGGGTCGATCCCGAAAGCAAAGCTGTATAATTATGGGCAGCCCAGGGGCTAAAAGCCTAGCATGGGTCGATCCTGAAAGCAAAGTTGTATATTTATGGGTGGCAGCTCAGGGGTTAAGATATCTAGCATAGGCCGATCCCAATAGATGTATTAGCGGGTGGCAGCTCAGGGGTTATAATACATATCATGGGCCGATCCTAATTTGTATATGTATGAGGAAAGCACCCCAGGGGTTAAAATGCCTAGCATGGGTCATCCTCTTCTACCACTGATCAGTTGGTCATTTGTATGCCTTAAAAAGATTATAAATCAAAGAATAGTAAAGAAAAGAATGCAATGTACAGGATTCCACAAGTGTAAGCAAAGATGCTCTTTTATCCTTATTTATTCATCTGTTCACGGTAAATGATGTAAAGAACAAAATCCCAAGTGTATAATGTGTTACTTTACCACACGATAATGAACAACCATAAGACACTTGGAAAATAATTATCTAGTGTTAATGCATGACTTATAGTTCTATAAGATACTTACTTCTCAATACATGTGTATAGGTTAAGTACCTTATTAATTCTCTATCTTCTGTTATCAATTGGCCATTTGTTATTTTGCCTTCTTTACATACCAATTTATGTTGTATATGTACTAACATCCCCATGAATGGAGGCACTGCATTTCTATAAGTGCAGGACATGTGTGATCATCGCAGGCATCTTTTTGTGTATCCAACCAAGGAATTGTTGAGCTCCACTCTTAATTGGACCTATCATGTATCTAGTGCTCTTTTGGTTATATTTACAACTATAATTTGGGTATGTCGGGGCCCTGCCCCGGCCACTTGATAGTTGTACGGACATAGATCCTCTACTAGAGGCTTCATAGACATGGTAAAGCTGTTATATGCATTTATAATTTCATTTTTCATTTGTATTAGTTTGGCCAGTTGGAGGTTTAGTATACAAGTTTCTTAGAAACAGTTCTATTTTCCATAGTGATTCATCTGCTCATTGTAGGTCATTTGTATATATAGTTCATATGCTACTTGTCTGCCTCACCCTAGCTTGGGGCATGACAACACATTTGGCACAAGTACGCCAAATCTGTCTATTTATTCAATTTTATACAAATTTAATTGTCTACTTGTGAACACCAATAGTTGTCGTCTGAAGGCAATTTAAGAGTCATGTTTATATATTATGCCGTTTTCTTAAGAAAATACCTTTTGTCTTGCAAAAACGTAGTCAAACACACTACGAGTCATGTTTAATTATAACCGGTTGTTTGATATATTTTGACCCAATTCAATCTGACCAAATCACACTTAGCGTGAATCAAATCATATGATCCCATTTTAACGTTCAAATATAATCCAATCCATCTATTTGCCACTCTTACCTTAAACGTTTGATTTTCGAAAAGATGCGCCACTGATTCTCGATTTCTCCACAGCCATGTCTAACGCAGTAGCAGAATCATAAGCCCATAATCCATAGACATCCAATTACACATCAACAATCCTCGGATTTTCTTTTCGAAACTTCATCTTCCATCTCTGAATAAAATCCTCAACTTTATTACTCTTTGGTACATAAGGTTTCACTTCCATAGATTCAATAACCGAAACATCCATCAAATTCAGTTGATTCGCCATTGCATCTGTAACAATCCAAACAAAACCTTCACTCATCATACCAATTTCTTTCGCCAATGCAAAAAGCTTTGAACCCAGTGAAATCGACATATGAACAATAAAAACCCTAGCCTGCATATTCATCAATTTTAATAGCTCAGATTTGATCTGATCTAAAGTGGTGAATTCAAAAATTACACTTCGATAAGGTATACGAGTGTTGATTTCTCCAATGCGTCTACTAAAAAAGGGATTATTCCTTCGCCGAATTGATTGTCGATGTAAATTGGTACCATATGACGCCATCCGAATTATTGGATATTTGAACTGATTGGTTTTACTTGAGATGAATCGTTATGAATGGTACGAACAAAATATTGATTGCAGAGTGATGAAAGAGATGGACCCGTTGCAGAGAAGGAGATGATCGGTACTTGTGATTTTTGGCCTAAATTGATGAGAAAATCAGCTTGCATTGATGAAATTGGACCTATTATGGCTTCCACTTCAACATTCTTCAATAGGTCAAGTGTTGCATGAGTAAATTACCATAGACACATGAGACAACATTTAAACCAGGGTTGGTTTGGTACAATAGATAAAGAGATAATTAATACTAATCTTAGTTATATTATTTTGGGATAAATTTTTCCTGGTATTGATGAAAATGATTCTGAACTCGGTAGGTTGAAGGTTCTAAGTCTCTTAGAAAGTAAATCAGAACACTATTGATCCTCTGATTCAAGTGGAGTAGCCGAGTAGGATAAAAGGTAGTTGGTTATTTAGAGTTATGAATGTATTAAAGAGTAGTTGGAACTAGTTTGAAAGTGAATTATGTAGATACTAAATTCTGCATAAGTAATACCATGTTTGATAGTTGGTTAGGAGATAAATTTATTCATATATAAAAATAACATGGTATATGATTTGAAATTTTGAAACTCACGTAACTAGTAAATGTATAAATTATCAGGGTAGGTATATATGAATTATTTTATGCAAGATAGAAGGTGGAGTAATTAAAACATGAATGATTAAATGTTACATAATTAATCTCTGCATAAAATAATTAATACATAGATTTTCTAACTCATCCCTGATTACTAGTGCATGCGTAACTCTAATCTACAACCATACAACCCCTATTAATACATGAATTAGCTATTACAAATTCTATGAATTATTTTATGCATGAATAAATTATGTAAAGTTTAATAATTCGCTATTAGTTATTACTTTCTATATATTCTATATAAAATAATGCATAGATTCTTTCATAACTTATATACCTAACGAAAAAAATTGTTACAAATTATGGTACTATTACTTTAACTATTAATTGTAAATTATAGGAAAATTGAAAGTTGTAAACCTTATCTTATACTCTTTTTTTTGTTTTAATAATTCTATAGGCTCAATTAGCCTAACACTAAAAATTATTAAGACGTGTTAATTTGTTTTAAATTTTTTAAATTACCTAATCTTATATTTTTACATCTTTGAAGAAGAAATCAAGATTAGAATACAAGTCAGATGAGTGAGTGCCATATGTTCCCCAAGCATGCTCCTATAATTAATTATGTTAATTTGCGATTATATTAATATATAAAAGGTTATATCAAGATAATAAACTATATTAATCACAACTGTTAATTACTTATTGTTTAAGTTAGGCATAATACATAAATGTGCCCTTTAACTTCACCTCATTTTATATTTATGTGTAACGACCTGAACCGTCGTTAATTACGAAAGGAAAAGCGTCGGGAGGACTGAACCCATCATCTCGCCAGAGCGGGACAGGTGCAGCTAGGGCGGCGGGGCTCCAACGGGATAAGGAGCGCCAGAGCAGGACGTTCGGAGACAGAACTTAAATGACGTGAAGCCTTATTTTCTACTTTTTCCCAAAACATCAAAAAGAGGCGAGGATCACCCCAGAAACCCTCAAAAAGATGGTCTAGGCTTGGGAAAGAAGGATTAAGAGATTTCTGGCACAAGGGTGACGATAACTTGCGGATTCTCGGTCAAATCCACCATTTGGAGGTCCGAAAACCAGGATCGTAGCTATAATCCCGTGCAACTACTTGGCACCCAGGTAGGGGGAGCAGTACCTATAGTCTTACCATCTTTAGAGTCCATTTTGGACATTTTTAGTCCAATTTAAAGGAATTAAGCTATTTTTTTTATCTTTCTTTGTGTGTTCCCCATGAATTTTTTGGTGATATGACCTTCAGATGAATTCTTTGCGAAACCTTTACAGAACCCTCCATAGGGAGTTGGGGAAGAAGTACGCACAGTCTTACCATTTTCAGAGTTCATTTTGGCCATTTAGGGGTCAATTTACAAGAACTAGGCAATTTTCTTAGTTATTTGTGTGTGTGTTGGCTCATGAATATTTTGGTGATACGGCTTGTGGACGGTTTCCTTGTGAAACCTTTACGGGACTCTCCGTAAGGAGTTGGACGAGCAATAAGTATAGCCTCACCATTTTCATAGTCCATTTTGAGCATTTAGCGGTCAATTTACATTAATTAGGTGATTTTGTCATTTTTTTCATGTATGTTAGCCCATGAGTATTTTGGCTATACGACATCCAGATGATTTCTTTACGAAATATTTATGGAACCCTCCGTAGGGAGTTGGGGGAGTAGGATATACAGTCTTACCATTTTCAGAGTCTATTTTGGGCATGTTGTGGTCAATTTACAAGAATTAGGTGATTTTCTAAGTTTTTCATGTGTGTTAGCCCATAAATATTGTGGTGATACAACTTCCATACGATTTCTTTGCGAAACCTTTATAGAACCATCGATAAGGAGTTGAGAGAGCAGTACGTAAATTATAACCATTTTTAGAGTCTATTTGGGGAATTTAGGGGTGATTTCGCAGGAATTAAGTGATTTTTTCAATTTTTCGTGTGTCAGATAATGAATTTTTTTTGTTATACGACTTCTAGATGATTTCTTTCCAAAATCTATATTTCATGATTTGCGTAAATACGGGTCAAAAATATTTATTCAAGCTCAATTAGTTACTTACAAATTATTTTAATCTTTGGCAAAAAAGTTTCCTTCAAACCAATAAGAAACTATAAAATGACATAGTATAATTTTATGTTGAATGAAAATGTTCTTTTGGGGAAACTTTTGACTCAACATTTTTCTAGAGTTTGTTTAGTTACATAATATTCATCTTGGAGAAGTTACTTGCTGAAATATTAGTGAAGATTTTAATTCAATGGACTTGAATTTCTTTAGTGAAAATGAGATATACACGCCTCAATTTAAATATTTATTTATTCATTTTATTTTTCAACTGTAATTTATAATGTTTTCACCTAATACTTTTTATATAACCAAATTGAGGTGCTTAGCTAGTTCGAAATCCATGCTTATAAGAGGAAATAACTTATTTATTTAGTAATATTCTTTCCATCTATCTAAAATGACGCTATAGTTGACAACTTGACACTTCTGTTCAAATATGTTTACACATCTTGTTTTATATATTTGATTAGAATTTAAAATTTCAAATACAGTTTGTAGATTTACTTTTTAGGAAAATAATTTAATAATTTAGCAATATTGTTATGCTAATTCATCAAGCGTCTACAAATCTTTGACTATGGCAAAATGATCTCTAAAAGGCATTTTTAGATTGTTTTTCATTTATTTACTTTTTAAAAAATAATTTATGATTTTTGGAGAAGAGAAAAGAAAAATTATATACTAAAATAAAATTAGTAAGAAATTCTATTCGAAGTGACCAGATTAATTGTATTTTCTAAACAATAAGACTAAATTAAGTATAATATATCAGATTCATTGTATTAAAAAAAAATCTATGTTTTCTAGAAGAAAGAAAAGGAAAATTATAAAATAAAAAGAATTTTTAGTAAGAAATTGACCAGATTCATTGTATTAAAAAAATCTATGTTTTCTAGAAGAAAGAAAAGGAAAATTATAAAATAAAAAGAATTTTTAGTAAGAAATTGACGAGATTCATTGTATTTTCTAGACCATACAAATAAATTAAGTAGAATATATATATACACTAAATAATGGAAAGAAAATTAATTGCATTGACCAGATTCAGTTGATACTTGGCTAGCTATAAATAGGACATTCTAAGTAAATAGGGTACACCCAAATGAAGGAAGTGATAGGTGAATAGATCGGTAAGGTGAATGTAGAGAGGTTGAGCTGCTTTTCAGAGAATTGAAACTTTGAAATGAAAATTCGCATTTCTAGAGCCACTATCGGAATTATCGATAAAGCACCTCATTCTTTGAAGAACTTTTTTTTCTTGGAGAACGGTTCATAATAATATTTATCAATATTTATTATAGTGGCTCCAGAGGTGCGAAGTTTCGTTTTGACGTTTCAATTCTTTGGCAACCAGTTCGGCATCTCTGCATTCATCTTTGCCTATCTATTCATCTGTCGCACATGCGTAAAGATATTGCCATTAATAGAAGGTGCTAAGTATCTTCAAAACTATATGTTTCCTAAAGTTAAAAAGGAGTACTAGCTTTCTTTATTTTTGAATCGCTCATTTTATTATATTGTCAATTTTTATTTATGCTCGTTAAGTAAAATTTTACACATAAATCGATGCTCTATTTTATATAAGCTAGCCTTTTAACGTGTATTATGAACTAGACACCTCATCTCAAACAAAAAATAACTTTTAAATGTCTTCGATGTTGATTATGCCAACATGGGTCATGACGTTGGTCTGAAATATACAATATTCATGTTCTTGAAATCATTAGAATCATTAATTAGGTGAAATAATCTCTCAAACAACTAAAAAAACGTAACAATTAAACTATTTTCATCAAACGTTAAAGTAAGCGCGCGCAATAACCATAATTAGAGTTGATTATACACAATGATTTATTTCAATCTTTGGTTGGGATATGAGGGTTCTCCTACTTAGGTATTAGGGTAGGTGCCCGCACGGCCCGGTGGGTTGGGTCGTAACAGATAACATCACCGTTATTGTAGTTGATTTGATGAGAAATCAGGATGGAGGAGAAAGTCTATAACACATTCTATGATGTTTCAGATGGTCATGTAAAACTGCTACTTATTTTTTTGACCATATTATTTGTTTACCTTTGACTATTTTCTTAATGTTAGATTACCTACATCTCCTTTAATTTGTTTTAGATTTTATTTTAATTTTTTTAATAAAATATATTTAAAGATGATTTAATTTCAAAAACATTTTATTTTTATCCGGATTATAATTCTAGGACGCGAGCATCAAAAACAATTCTTAGTTCTTACATCACATTAATTATTTTTCAAGTACTTCATTTGCTTCAATGTTACATACTCTACATTGTCAATAATATTTTATCTTAAGGTAAAGCATTCCTCCGAAATCTTAAAGCGTTATATTAATAACATAAGCATAAACTAATGACCGTAAAACACATACCCAGATCTGTAACAATAGAATGAAATAGAAAGAAAAAAATTGAGCCCACTGAATGCACAATGTCTCCTTAAGGAAATTGTTCCCCTCTAGTAACCGAGGTTTAAAGGAATAGATCCTCTCAGGATAGAACGATTATATTCACCGTATCTTAGGCATGACTTGGTTATCCCCGTATTATGTTGTGCTTAATTGTAATACTAAGTCTGTGACTCTAGATATTCTGAGAAGGGAAAAATTAGAGTGGGAAGGTGTGTGCAAGCCTAACCAAGCTAAGATTATATCCTCCATTCGGGCTAAGAAACTGGTATGGCAGGATTGTTTGGCTTATTTCGCTCATATTAGGGATGTTGAAGTTGAGACTCCATCTATTGAGTCTATTCCTGTGGTGTCAGAATTTATTGAAGTGTTTCCTAATGATTTGTCTGGTATGCCTCCGGATAGAGATATCGATTTTTGCATTGATTTAGAACCTGGTACTCGTCCCATTTCTATCCCTCCATATCACTTGGCTCCAGCAGAATTAAGAGAGCTTAAGGCTCCAATCCAAGAACTTGTTGATAAGGGATTTATTAGTCCTAGTGCTTCCCCGTGGGGTGCTCCAGTTTTTTTGTTAAGAAAAATGATGGTAGTATCAGAATGTGTATGGATTATCAGTAATTGAATAGGGTCACTGTTCGAAACAAGTACCCTTGGCCTCAAATAGATGATCTTTTTACCAATTGCAAGGTGCATCAGTTTTGTCTAAGATTGATCCAAGATTCGGTTACCATCAATTAAAAATTAGGCCTGAGGATGTGCCCAAGATGGCGTTGAGAACTCGCTATGGGCGCTATGAGATTTTGGTTATGTCTTTTGGTTTGACCAATGCGCCTGCAGTTTTCATGAGTTTGATGAATGGGTGTTCAAACCATTCCTTGATTAGTTTGTTGTAGTGTTTATTGACGATATTTTGGTCTATTCAAAAAGTGAGAAACAACATGCCGACCATATTCATAGTGTTTTGGATGTTCTTGGGAGGTAAAAGTTATATGCTAAATTTTCTAAGAGTGAATTTTGGTTGACTTCGGTAGCATTTTTGGGACATGTATTTACAAAAGAAGGGGTAATGGTAGATCCCCAAACGATTGCGGCGGTTAAGAATTGGATTAGGCGTAGCTTTGTGACGGAAGTTAGGAGTTTCGTGAGGCTCGCTAACTACTATCGTCGATTCGTGAAGAATTTTGTTTCCATCGCCACTCACTTGACTAACTTGACCAAAAAGGAGGTACCATTTGAATGTACTGAAAAGTGTGATGAGAGGTTTCACAAGCTCAAGACCCTCTTGACCACTGCACCCATTCTAGTAGTTTTGGTTGAAAGTAAGGATTTTATTATTTATTATGACGCTTCACATTCTTGTTTGGGTGTTGTGTTGATGCAGGATAAGAGTGTTATAGGTTATGCCTCGCGTCAATTGAAGGTGTATGAGAAGAATTATCCAACACATGATTTGGGGTTGACAACGGTAGTGTTTGCTCTTAAGATCTGGCGGCATTACCTTTATGGTGTTAATTGTGAGGTATTTACTGATCATCATAGTTTGCAGCATGTGTTCACTTAAAAGGATCTGAATTTGAGACAACGAAGGTAGATGGAGTTACTTAAAGATCATGATGTGACCATTCAATACCATCCGGGCAAGGCTAATGTAGTGGCAGACGCTTTGAGTCGAAAAACGGTGAGTATGGGTAGTTTAGCTTGGTTGAGTGTAACCAAGCGACCTTTGGCTAAGGAAATTCAGACCTTAGAATCTAAGTTCATGCAGTTGGGCATCACAGAAAGAGGTGGGGTGTTAGCTAGTATTGAAGTAAGGGCCACTTTCATTGAGGAGATTAAGGCCAAAAAAATTGAGGATGAGAATTTGGAAGAACTTAGCAAGAAGACTGCGATTGGTAAGGCACAAGAGACCACTCTTGATGTCGATGGTGTGCTCAATTTTAAAGGGAGACTATGTGTTCCTAGAGTAGATGACTTGATTGAGAAATTGTTGGCAGAGTCTCATGGTTTGCGATATTCTATTCATCCGGGTGTGACCAAGATGTATAGAGATCTGAAACGAATTTATTGGTGGCCGGGTATGAAGAAAGACATAGCGAAGTTTGTGGCGAAGTGTCAAAATTGTCAGCAAGTGAAGTATAAATATCAAAGGCCTGCGGGTTTACTTCAAAGAATGCCAATTTCAGAACGAAAGTGGGAAAGAATAGCCATGGATTTTATGGTTGGTCTTCCCCAGACTTTGGGGAAGTTTGATTCTATTTGGGTGGGGTTTGATAGATTGACTAAGTCAGTCCATTTTATTTCGGTAAGAATAGATTATAATGCTGAATAATTGGCTAAACTTTATGTGAAAGGGATAGTAAGGTTGCATGGGGTGCCCCTTTCTATCATCTCAGATCGTGCTACCCAATTCACATCCATTTTTTGGAGGAAATTGCATGATGAATTGGGCACACAACTCAATTTTAGTACCTCTTTCCATCCACAGAAGGACGGGCAATCGGAGAGGACTATTTAAGTATTAGAAGACACGTTGAGGGCATGTGTAATTGATTTTGGAGGGCATTGGGATAAGTTCTTACCCTTGCATGAATTTTCTTATAATAATAGTTATCATTCCAGCATAGATATGACACCATTTGAGGCATTATATAGGAGGGGATGTAGATCACTCATAGGATAGTTTGAGGCTGGAGATGTGAAACCGTTGGGGGTTGATTTAGTCAAGGATGCTCAAGATAAGGTGTGGAGTATTCAAGCTAAACTTTTAGCAACCCAGAGTAGACAGAAGAAGTATGCGGACCACAAGGTAAGAGATATGACTTTTCAAACCGGTGAAAATGTTCTTCTTAAGGTATCACCCATGAAAGAGGTTATGAGATTCGGTAAGATAGGTAAGCTAAGTCCTAGATACATTGGTCCATTTGAGATTCTTGAATATGTGGGACCGGTGGCATATATATTGGATACCACCTAATTTATCAGGAGTTCATCCGGTATTTTATGTGTCCATGTTGAAGAGATATCATGGTGACGGGGATTATATCATAAAGTGGGACACAATTGTGTTAGACAAGGACCTCCAATATGAGGAGGAGTTGATTGCAATTCTTGATCGTGATGTGCGTAACTTGAGGACCAAGGAGATTAAATCCGTGAAAGTACAATAGAAGAATTTTCCAATTGAGAAAGCTACTTGGGAAACTGAGAGGGACATGCGAGACCAGTATCCCCAATTATTCATCGATTCAGGTACTACTTCATTTCTTCCTTAGCCTATTTTTCCCTAAATTTTGTCAATCGGGGATGAGTGATGGGTAAATTGGTATCTATTGTAACGACCTGCTCCCGTCATTATAGAAAAGCCAATGAGTGAAAATTTGGGGCCAGAAAACTTTTTCATAGTATCTTGGAATTTCCCAACCTAGTCCTGATTTGAACGAAATCGGAGCCGTTAAGGTGTAGGGAAATATGGTAATAATCGGTTGAATCATTTCTGATTTTGATTACATGAGTAGTTAGACAACTCATTAAAGAACCCGTACGACTTGACATAATTGAATTCGGGCGAGTAGAACTCTCGAAATCAATTCTAGTGTAAAGGTATTTTTCTGAGAGTCGTTGGTTAGAGGTGTGTTGTGAAATTGGGGGTCTTGGATTTAATTAAATAGCTCACTTGTTCCGTGCAAGTAGCTTTAGAGGGAATTGTGTTGCTCTGGCAGGGCCGCTGCAGCGGGGTGAGGGTCGTTGTGGCGGGCTGGACATGACTTAAGGTCCTTAATAAACCCCTAAATGACTATATTTGGCATATTTCGAACCTTAGGCGACTCCTATTCGTTTTTCACCATTCTTGAGCCTAAATGTAAGGTTTTCACTCCCTGAATTCGTTTCTTGATCCGTTGAACTTAATAGAATGGGTAAATATTGATGGGGGAGGGTTTTGATATATATTTTATGGTGGAAACAACCCTAATTGGATAATTGGGATCATGTGTTTGATCTAGGGTTCATAGAATTGTTAGTAATTCGGGTAATTAGTGATTGCTTATTGATTCCCATATTATATTGATTGTTTGTAGACCAAGAACAAGCGGAACGAATCCGAAAAGGGAATGATCAAGTTTCTTAGGGTTTCAAGCTTGTTTCGAGCTAGCTGATGGTTGATGAGTCCACCATTTGGACTCATTTAGGGCTAGATTTTGATGAAATTAAAGTCCTCAAATGCATGTTTTATCTCGGTAACTGATGAAAACATTTAAGTTTCAGGTATTTGAAGTTTGAGGGAAAGCATGGACACTATCGAGCTAAAAGGAGCAAAAGAAGCTAAAAGAACGAACAAATGAAGATCTGCGAATCGCCTAACCCATTCGGAGAATTGCCAATAGATCGCATATTCACCTTTTGTTCAGTGTGCTGAGCCCTGAAGAAAAGGAGCAAATCGGCGGTGAAAATGAGCAGTCGGTGTATCACCGAGCGACTCCGCGAAGCAGTACTACATCTCCCAATGATCCAGGACACAAAGATGCTGAAGGAAAATGATGAAGGGTGACAAAGTAGACCAAAGGGCGGATCACCGAGTGCATCTGCGATCCCAACTAGTGTCGCCGAAAGATCCTTCAGAGCACATTTTCTGAAAACTATAAATACTAGTTCAGTTTTTATTCTTAGGAGAGAATTTTACCTTGTTTTACCTAGTTTTTATACTATTAAGTTTTAGACAAAGTGTTATAGATATTCTCTTGATGTTTTGGAGAGGGTTTTGAAAAACTTGGAGCTTTCAAAGGGTTTCATCTTCAAGAAATTGGACTTGGGTCTCTTGGATTCTACACATTTGGCTTGTTTTAAGACTTAATCTTGCATACCCATTGATGGAAATTGATATTGGTATTCGTCTTTATCTATTTTACTTGCATAGCTAAAACCCCAATTCTTGGGGTGTGATTTTTTGAATATGGGGTAGTTTTGTTGTTGGGTTTTGCTTGCTGATAGTCTATTCGTAGTTTAAATGTTATTTCGTTTAGTGGTTGTGGATGAACTTAATGAGGGTGTAGTTGTAAATATAATCTCATATATGTGTTTTCGGCTTGCTCGAGAGAGAGGTCATAAAAATAAGACCACTATATTGTTGGCCAGTCCGAGTGGGTCGACATGAGGTTCAGCTCGAGAGAGTGAACCCTAGTCCCATGTCCACACACTCAACTCGAGAGTGAGTGGGTTAAGGCGGAGACTGTTTTTCATGCGGCAAGTGGGTGTCCGAGAGGAACCCGCTTGAAATGGGATAAGTTGCTCGAGAGAGAGGTTATCCCTCTTAAAGTCTAGCCTAGTCATAATTACTCTACGAGTTCTCTATCGAAAGCATGTACCCAATGATTTAGTCTATCCCGTATTCCATTCACATCCCAAGAACCCCGCCACTATACTTGCATTTTTCCTTATTTTTCACTGCTTTAGTTGCTTCTTGCTTACAAATCCCCATTTGATACGTGACGTTTGCGTCACCCTTTTTAATTTGTTATGTTTTCATTTGCCAAAGTCTTTAGCTAGGATTAGCTTTAGCACTTTCGCACCTAAACACTAATTCTCACGCCCACTCCCTTGGGACTGTACCCCAACCCTTGGTTGGATTACTATACTATTTCACGATCGTAGACATTTGCATCGGAAGTTGTGTCTTGATTACGCAAACATCAAAATGGTGCCGCTGCCGGGGAGTGGTGTTACTTGAGAATTTTGACTTGAGTCGAATTTCGCTTTTGTTAGTCATAGTTTACTTACTTAATTTTTAGTTTTGTTTTGCTTGTTTATGTACTTAAACAGGAAAGATGAGCATGAATGGTAACTTTGGGTACCAAATGGACCAAGTGCTATCTTCTCTCTACCCAGAGTCAAAAGAGGGGTGGCCTCATGAAAATGAGGCAAACCTCAGTAATGGAACTTGAGTGAGGAGTTTCCTCGTGCCACGACGTTAAATAAGGCGCTTCTTGGGAGGCAACCCAAGGTTTTACCGCTTTATTTTTTTCTTTAAGAAATAATGGTGTATTGTTTATGTAGGTCGAAGTATGGAAAGTTAGTGAAAGGTGCAAATGGGCAAGCCAAAGGTCTAGTCGGTGCATCGCCGAAGAAGTCAGCGACCCAGACTTAGACCATCGTTGGACTAAAGACAACTTCAAAGTGGATTCTGTAAAACTCGGCGTGCCCAAGAAATTATTGGCGAATCGCCAACCTGGTCGGAGAATGCGATCTAGTCCGCCATTTGGACCCCCAGTTTAAATGGAGGTCCAGTAAAATTTGGCGAGGTAACTATCCACTCAGTGAGTCGCCGAATGCATCGGCGACCACGACAAATGTCGCCGAATTGGCGAGAACAGGACGGTTTCTGAACAGGCCAAAGGTTTAAACTTCCAACTCTTTCACTTTTCCTCGCTTTTAATGTTCCAAATGTCGCACTTAGTTGGTATTTTAAATATTTTTGCATTCCATAAGTATTTTGGTTGTTGATTTGTGCTCGGAGTTGGATTTCATTGCCGCCTAGCATTTCAAAGTACATTAATCGGCACAAAGGTTTGTTTTCGGAACCCCGAGTTTACTTTCAAAACTTTGGTACTCATTTACAATGATCATATCGTATTGTCGTGTGTTGGTCCTTCTGAGGTGACTTCGGGCACTGTTGCCCAAATCACGGGCACTAAACAGGGCACTAATGCCCAGACAGATGGAGCGATTGCATAGACATGATCCCCTCTTTACCTCCCTCTCTGTCTTTATTTATTTTGACCTTTGGATATCTTTATTTGCATTTGAGGACAAATATTTTTTTATTTGTGGTGGGGTAAGGTCCACCTTTGTGTGCTGATTATGAATCTTGTTTTGTTTATCTATTTGGTTTTTGTGCTTAAATTATGTTGACACTGCTTTTTGTGGAAGGTTTGAGCTTGTGGCTCCTTGATCTTAAATTGAAAATGATTTTTGACCCTTCCGAATTTTCTTTGCAAATTGTTGTCACCCCTTCTGTGTTGAATGTGGCTGTTCTTTTGCAAATTTGAGCATCCGTCCTGATCAATACTGATGACTTGAATAGAGCTCATAATCGAACAAACATGAATGTGCGGCTACGATTAAGCCAAATGAAGTTGCATAGACAATATGTGAACTCTTTGCATCTCATTGTGACTAGCCAATTATCGAATTGAGTCTCCTATGATGAACATTGCACACTAGCGAAAGTGTGGAGTTTTGTTTGACTTTGGTGTCAATGCCTTGTGTGATGAGCTTACTGTGAACCATGCATGATAACACCTAGAATTTACCCCGTTGGTCCGGTCAACTAAGTAAGGCAATCTATTGTTATGATCTTAGGTAACTTCGAAGAGTGTGAGCCAATTTGACATATACCTCTTTTGTGGCCTACCTTGTGAGTGTGTGAACCTCTTTTGAACACCCCTTGAGCATTACCTTTCTTAGGAAGAAACTTGATGAAAACATAACCTTTCTTAAATCCACTACCCGTAATCCTCTTGATTTGTGGTTGATTGAATAGCCAACTTAGGCCAAAAGCCTAAGTTAGGGGTGCGGTGAAAAGAGAAGGCGAGTTAAGAAGTGTAAGAAACGTCTCCTTTAACCTATGGTTTTGAGAAAAATGGAACCCCTCCATACAAACAAAAAATAAAGGGAAAGAAAAGAAAGAAAAATAAAAAGAATAAAAAAGTATTGGAATAAAATACAAAAGAAAGGGTGTTCCCGAACAATCCATGGGAAGTGAATAATGGGATGACTTATGAGCACTAGCAAAAATGATGAACGAAAAGGAAAGGAAGTGTTATGAATACCACATCTGATGAGGATAAACGTCACTGAGTCTAAATGACCATACCTTTGCATTCTACCCTATTACAAGCCTTAAAAAAACCTTTTTGATCTTGAGTGAGCTGAAACAAATGTCGATTGGAAAATATGGGCAAACCAATGGGTGAAAGCATGCATTGTTTTCATCTTTGTGAGTGTGAGTTTTGCATCTGATTCCTGAACTTTAAATGATTAAAACATTATATGTGAATATGGGATCATTCTTTCTGTGAGGGCATTCGAACACTCTAGTTGAGCCTGAACTTGCATTTGAGGCAAGTATTGTGAGCATGAGATTCTTTGATATTGGTGAGTCACTACCTGAATCTTTGAGTGCACAATTGATCTTTGCATAAGTAAATTGAGTCTTGTTGTGTGCATTCATGATCGAGTCCTGTGTAGCACTGTTCAAGACACCCTTTTTGAATGGCTGAACTTGAGTTTGCTTGAGGACAAGAAAAAGTTTAAGTTGGGGGTGTTGATAAGTCCACGATTTGGACTCATTTAGGGCTAGATTTTTTATGAAATTAGTGTCCTCAAATGCATGTTTTATCTCAATATCTAATGAAAACCTTTCAGGTATTTGAATTTTGGAGGGAAAGCATGAACACTATCGAGCAAAAAGGAGAAAAATAAGCTAAAAGAACGAATAAATGAAGATCTGTGAATCGCCGAACCCATTCGGTGAATCGCCAATAGATCGCATATTCGCCTTTTGTTCCAATGTGCTGAGCCCTGAAGGAAAGGAGCAAATCGGCAGTGAAAAAGAGCAGTCAGCATATCGCCGAGCGACTCCGCGAAGCAGTACTACATCTCCAAATGATCTAGGACACAAAGATGCTGAAGGAAAATGATGAAGGGCGACAAAGTAGACCAAATGGTGGATCGCCGAGTGGATCGGCGATCCCGACTAACGTCATCGAATGATCCTTCGGAGCACATTTTGTAAAAACTATAAATACTAGTTTAGTTTTTATTCTTAGGAACAAATTTTACCTTGTTTTAATTAGTTTTTAGATTATTAAGTTTTAGACAGAGTTTTGGAGATATTCTATCTAAGTTTTTGAGAGGGTTTTGAAGAAGTTGGAGTTTTCAAAGGGTTTCATCTTCAAGAAATTAGACTTGGATCTCTTGGATTCTTCACTTTTGGCTTGTTTTAAGACCTAATCTTGCATACCCATTGATGGAAACTGATATTGGTATACATCTTTATCTCTTTTACATGCGTAGCTAAAACCCCAATTCTTGGGGTTTGATTTTGTGAATATGGGGTAGCTTTATTGTTGGGTCTTGCTTGCTGATAGTCTATTCGTAGTTTAAATGTGATTTCTTTTAGTGGTTATGGATGAACTTAATGAGGTTGTAGTTGCAAATATAATCTCATGTATGTCTTTTCGACTTGCTCGAGAGAGAGGTCGTAAAACTAAGACCACTACATTGATGGCCAGTACGAGTGGGTCGACATGAGGTTCAGCTCGAGAGAGTGAACCCTAGTCCCATGTCCACACACTCAGCTCAAGAAAGTGAGTGGGTGAAGGAGGAGGTTGTTCTTCATGCTGCAAGTGGGTGTCCAAGAGAAACCCGCTTGAAACGGGGTAAGTTGCTCGAGAGAGAGGTTATTCCCTTTAAAGTCTAGCCTAGTCATAATTACTCTACGAGTTCTCTATCGAAAGCATGTACCCAATGGTTTAGTCTATGCTGTATTCCATTCACATCCCAAGAATTTTGTCTCTATACTTGTATTTTTCCTTATTTTTCACTGCTTTAGTTGTTTCTTGCTTACAAACCCCCATTTCATACTTGACGTTTGCGCCACCCTTTTTAATCTTTTATGTTTTCATTCGCCAAAGTCTTTAGCTACGATTAGCTTTAGCACTTATGCACTTAACCACTAATTCTCACGCCCACTCCCTTGGGACTTGACCCCAACCCTTGGTTGGGTTACTATACATTGCACGATCGTAGACACTTGCATAGGAAGTTGTGTCTTGATTACGCAAACGTCAATGGTTGTGATTCTATGATTGTGTGATGTATTTTTGTCTTGCTTCATTATGATACATGTTTGTATATAAATGTTGCATTATTGATCACACTTGTTGTAAATGAGATGGATGAATTATGATTGCCATGAAATCATGACTTAAATGTATGATCTTGAGGATATACTTCTGTTTGTGATTGTTGTGTGTTTGAATGGATCGGTTGCCACATTCTGGCATAACTAACTTTGATCGGTTGCCACGTTCCGGCATAATTATGGGATAGATTGCCATGTCCAACATAAACATTGGATCGGGTACCACGTTTCGGTATGCTAACTGTTTGGGTTTGGGTTCCATGAGAGGACCAATGATGTGATATAAGATGTGAAGTTGTTCGTTGTTCATAAATGTTGATAATATTATATATGTTGATATATATATATATATATGCATGTGATTATACTGTTGTTGGACTTATGTATGTTGCATTAGTGGGATAGCCGCGTGATCCTACCAGTACACTATGGTTGTGTACTGATTCTGCACTTGCTCTTTCTTTGTTGAGTACAAGGGATCTTCAAGCGGCTATTGACAGATCTCGCTTAGAAGATCAGTGACCGTTCGAATTCAAGGGTGAGCCAATTCTACCGGGCTTCCATGAGATTCTCTTTCGTCTATGTCCACCCTTTCTGGAATTATCTATTTGTTATAGTTACTTGATTGCTTCATTAGTTTGGGGTTGTATCCCTTCTTATTTAGACTTGTTGAACTTTAGATGTTTTGGTACATTGACTTTCAGGTTCTAGGTTATTCTTCCGCATTGTTAGTTTATTATTGCTAGACTTTTGTTAGAGTTTATGGGAACTTTAGTTTCTTTCCTTAGTATTTGACTTAAATGCCTTAGTTATTGCTTTAGTGGCTTGGTTTGGGTTGTAGTAGTGGTTCTCCCACTGGAGTGTTAGTGTGGGTACCAATCACGACGGTCTGGGTCGTGACACAATCTAGTTGTCTGTGGTCAAATGTTCACCACTTTTCATTAATATTACTTTGTTACTCTAACAAAATTTATATAAAGAGAATAGTAAATTTGAAACAAAAACAAAATAATATTGTTGACTCTTATAGAAATTCATTCTTCATTAACTTGCTGAAGGCCATTCTAGATGCTTCACCAATGCAACTTTACGACTTTTTCCGAAATATGTATGTATAATTGTTGCATTATGAAAGTACACAGATCAAAATGTTGGATTCTAGACTCATGTTGAAGAAATATTCTCACACATTAAAAAATTAAAAATGAGTCTAACCTAGATAACTCAAATGCTCTGAGATGACTTGGGACATGAAGGACAACAAATCTATGTTAATAGACATATCTTTTGTAGCTTAAGATATTACTTTTATTTAGAATAGGTTTTTTTTTATTCTTCAAATTAAGCTTGCCGAAAATAGTCATAACTCACACAAAAAATATTTAGAAGAGCCGAATGAGCTAAAAAAACATTAAAAGGACGAAAAGTTTTGTCCAAATGAGATCATATACATACCAAGCAAAAAGTAATCAATACAATTTTAAAGAGACAACAAAAGCGAGAAAAAACATACATTGAAGGGAGTAAACTATGAGATATCCAATGATGATAACAAATCATTCTAACCAGAAAAGTTCCTATTTTTTGAAATAAGATACCTAAAAAAATTAGCCAGCACTTCAATCAACTTTCAATCCATAAAGTACTCATAATATCCACTGATAATATTTAGTAAAAATAGTTAACAAGAACATAAAAACAAAAAATATGGGCATGCAAAGTTATTAACTCTCAGAGGATTTCCTAAAGAACAAAAAATCGCATCCTTGTATGTTAAGGAATAACGTTGTTGATGAAGAAATTAGAGATTTGTAAAGGCTTTTTTTTTATTGTACCTTTAACAATTTCAGTAGAGAAAACTTGTTTGAATACTCAATTAACATTTGTTATATAATATGTACTAAGAAATACTTATAACAATAACTTTGCATAAACATAAACAACAAAATTTAAAGCATATACTCAAAAACAACAATTAATAATATAAGCATAAATTAATGAGTGTAAAAAACATACCAGGATATGCAACAATAGAATGAAACAAAATGGAAAAAATTGAGCCCACTGAATGTACAGTGTAGTCCTCTATTTATAGAAAACAAAGGGTAGTTAGTGTGAAAAAATTATTATTGTGTCTGATTGGAAATGTCACAACTCTTTGGAAAAGTTACAACCCTTCGGAAAGGTCACAACATTTTATAAAAGTCGCAACTCTTCATAAAAGTCACAACTTTTCATGAAAGGGGAAGGCTAGTTTTGGAAATAAAATAAATTAAAAGAGAATCCTGGCTTGTGGTGGCGCCACGTAAGCGGGCGTAATGTTTTCTTTTATATATATGATATGATATATGATTTCCATTTCATTTTTATTTCCCTATTTCATAATATAAATAATTTTATTTTTTTTGCAAATAATCACCCTATAATCTATATAATCTTCGTATAATATAAATTTTTATTCTTTTCAAAATCCTCATCTAATAAAAAAATATTTTATTCAAAATTTCTAAGTAACATAAATGCGACAAATATTATATATAATTAATACATATTGAAGAACAATTCAAATCAAAGTGAATTTTATTATGAAATACAATTATATCGTGAATATTGCATTATCGTAAAAAGTATTTAAAACTTTACATAAATATTCAACTTTCAAGACTGTTACATTTCACCAATAAATTCTCTGATGCATTACAGAGTTCAAATGAGCAATTTGTGTACTTGTTTTTTTTATGTGTAGCTAAAAATTATTTAAATTAATAACTTCATCTTGTTTTCAATTATTTTGTATACTAATTTATTCCACTGTTCCATTTTAAACTTTGCAACATGTATTTTCATGCTCATTAATAAATGTAGTTTAATTATTTATCAGTATAACATAAAAGTGGATTGTTTGAATTATAATGTAATTTTGTGCATTCTTCATAGTGAAAAATAATTATAGTTTTAAATTACATATTTAAAGTGAAAAAAACTTTTTTAAAAAAACAAACTAGAAAAATTGTTAATTCAAGATGAAAGTGGTATACTTATCAATAATATGTTGTTAAATATTATATTACTTAGGAAATAATTGCAAATATTATAGAGTCTTGTATAATATAAATAATAGTAAAAATAATTTTAAAATACATATTTAAAGTGCTAATATTTTTTTAAAAATAAAATAGAAAAACTATTATTTTTAGATGTTATATTGCATTTGAAAATAATTACAAACAATAAAAACTTAATTAACGATATCATAAAAATAATATGAAAATAATCAAAAGTGAAATAGAGAGGTGACTAGTAGTTCTCCAAATTTGGAGAACTACTATTCACATCTTTATAAATGGAGTATAGAGATTAATATGGAGAGGGGTTGGAGAGGTCATTTTCTATTTTACTCTCCAAATATAGAGAATGAAGAGTAAAACACAAATGGGTTGGAGATGGTCTTATCGAAAATCTTATCCACTAGCACCAACTTAATGACCAAGAAATTGGGTGTGAATATATGATACCCAAAGGTATTTCTAAAATAAATCTTATCCAATAGCACCAACTTTGAAATAGTCTTTCTAAAATAAATATATGATTATTCGTAAAGCAATTATATCCTTAAAAGTTTGTCTTTTACCAATCTTTTTATACCTGATCATTGATTTTGTGATCCATTACAAATTCTTTTACTTTCTTTCTAATCTGTACTACTACTAGCATAATTTTTCTGGGCTGTATTCCATTTGCCAGAATAGAATTGGATGATATTTATGATATTCATGTTGACAAACTGTGTTGAACTGTAACACATATTGCTACTATAAGTCCAGGACTCTGATACCAAAGTAAAAACGGATCGCCCAATCAGATTATGAGGAACATAATGCTTTGTAATAGCTCCAATACCTTGTCATTATCAATGACATTTATACTTAATTCTTTAAATTGAGAATACATCTTATAAAGATCATCTTCATCATTATCCTTTTCACATGCCATTCCTTGTTGGCAAGGTGCACATTATTATTATTATTATTATTATTATTATTATTATACGACATAGATCGGAGAAAGAGAAGATAAGAGAGGGAACGTAAAGAGAGGTGTGTATTTTCGAACCTGCTCTATCTAACTAAAACTAAACTTATTTATAGAAGAAAAAAGAATCTAAGTACAGTAGATGTGGGTCCCTTATCAGTGGGTCTCATATGTACAGTAACAGTTTATCTACTGTTGATCAACAATGTATTTACTGTTGATAATGGCTTTTGGTATAGAGATAAACTTTACCAACTTCCAGGATCTCCGAAGACGGGTGGTAGTCCGCGCGGTCATCTTCAATCTAGCTTGCTAACATCTAGATTCAAGGAATAAATTCGAATCGAAATATATATAAATTTTCATATAGTTTTATGACTGTATGGAAGGATCTAATCCTTTTACCCGGAGCAAAGGGTCTGTCAAGATTCAATACGTATTGTTATTGAGCTCATGTGTCTAGCAGTTCTAACCAGGTATAGAGCGCCCTTTTCAACTCATTAACGGGCATAGAACCAGGTCTGGCTAGACAGAGTCACAAAGACAAAACCAATAACTTGTTGTATTAAATCTGACTGTACCACCATCTCGGAACCAAGTCAAGAAACCATATATAAATTTATTTATATTTAGATAAAGTCTAGATCTTTCATGATGTATATAAAAGCGAAGTTAGATATCCGACATAGATATGATTCTTTTAGCCGGACATAGTAACGGCTTTAGATCGGAGAAAGAGAAGATAAGGGAAGGACGAATTAAAGTACCTTGTAACTGTGGCCAACACCAGGGCCTATGAAAGAACTATCCATAATTTATTTACTTCCGGCAAAACTCCGGTAAACTCAACACTTTACAAACTGAGAGAGATTTACAATAGAGAGAGAAAGTTGAGAGAGGTGTGTATTTTTGAACCTGCCTCTATCTAACTAAAACTGAACTTATTTATAGAAAAAAAAGGAATATAAGTACAGTAGCTGTGGGTCCCTTATAAGTGGGTCCCATTTGTACAGTAACAGTTTATCTACTGTTGATCAACATTGTATTTACTATTGATAATGGCTTTTGCTGTAGAGATAAACTTTCCATCTTATCCTTTTTCTTTAATTCGTGGAGGAAATCTCCTGCCTTTTGCAGAGTATCTTCTGAGATAAGTTTATTTGACTCACATGGTTGAGCCTCTTGAATATCTTCTGTGGCGACGTCATCACTTGTCTCACTCCTCATAGACGTGTCTAATTTCTCGTATTAAGTTATGTTGAGAAGTAGATTTTTTCTGACTTCTTTGAAATAATTATTAATCATCTCTTCTTTATTCCCATGTTGGATAGAGATTTTTCGGGCAATATGCCTCACCGAGCTATCTTGAATTATTCCCTTCTGAGGGGTAATACAATATTCTTAGATCTTTTTTTCAATAAGATCCAACAGTTCTTGTCCATATAGAGACTTGGTTTTGGGATCTCTTTTCGTCAATTTGTCCCAGAAATTATTATAGAAGGTCCTATATAAACAAGGAATTTGCTCCTCGGTGAAACCCACTTATGGAGTCCATTTATGAATCCAAGGAATAGAAAATTCAATAAAAAGTATATTTTTTCAACTTTTTCAATGTAACAGATATGATCTCATGTGTGATATAGTTCATTAAGATCCGGAGAAACTTTAACCATTCTTTATATAACTTAAGGAATGAATCCATTAAAATTTTAATTGTTGGACCGTGGTATGACCATCAGTTTAGAAACCAATTAGGGATTGGTTCTGCAAATATATCTGTACAGATTTTTATAAACCATGTATGCTTATGTCTCTCATTATTGTAGATAAGGACCTTATAAAAAGCATGAATACAATCCCAATATGCCTTTCCTTCATTGTGGAGATGCCCCAATCTTTAATAGATATAATCTGTTTGATTATCATCTTGGAGAAGTTATAAACATTCTCACTGGTGTTATATCCTGAAAAGTGCTAAAATTCAGCACTACCGGTGCTTGTCAGAATTGTCTCATAATAAGATCGGGTTTTGTATGACTCACCCGGGAAATATAATCTGTTAACCAAATATCACTGGAATATCTTCCAGGGTTCTTCTTTTCGCTGAATATCAGAACTTTCCAAAACAAATATCATTTCTTTCTTTGATATTTTTTTCATAAGATTTGATATCATGAACATCTTCTTTTGCAATGGATGCAAAGGTATCACTTTGCTTCAAGATAAATACACCTGTAGTTGTGCGTACAATGGATTATTCTCTGTAATATCTTCCAGGTGTGTTGAAGAAGAAGCCTCCTTTTGAGAGATTTTTAGATTTACCAAGCTCATCCCTCCTCTTTGTATAATGGGGGAGCTGGATGAAGAGGATCCGTATGACGATCCTAGGGACGATCTTCCCGTTCCTCTGGTATAAATTCCCCTTCCCCTGACCTTGGTTACCCAAAAAGGGTCCATCCTACAAACAAAACACTTTGTTTTATTCGAATGCATCATAATAATTATTGTAATAATAATTTTCGTCGTCAAAATCGATGATCTCTTCGATATTATGAATAGAAAAGATGTCTATCACCATATCATCTATAATTTTCCATAAAATTATCTCTTGTACATCTCGATTGAGAGGAATTACTTTCAATATAGTAACTAAGGTTTTTTCAGTAAAGTAAGGAGAAAGAAAACTCATGATGAAGATAAATTTTCTCTAGATAAGAAATCTGGAAGAGAGTTATCACTTCCCTTTTTGTAGTGAATTTCAAAATCAAAAGGAGCTAACTGGGCTTGCCACCTAGACAAAATCAATTTTGATGCATCATGTTTAAAATCTTTGTTAAACATATATTTCACAGATTGCGCATCAATTTTTATCAAAAACTTTTGATTATATAAATCATCTTGAAATTTTAATATGCATTTGACGATAGTTAACATTTCATGCGCCACCGTAGCATACTTTTTCTGGGCATCTCTCCATTTCCCAGAATGAAATCGGATCAAAATATTCATTTTTGTCATGGGGATTGATTTGTTTCAGTATTCCACCATAACAAATATTAGACGCATCTGTCTCAACAATCTTTTGCCAAGTAGGGTTAGCAAGAGTTATATAAGGTAAACATTGAACACGAAGTTTAATATTTTTTACCAGAGTGGTGTGACTATCAGTCCACAGTTATTTATGATCCTTTTTTAGCCTATCATATAAAGGGGCCAAATCACGAGATAAATTTTTATAAAAGGGGGAAATGTAATTTAAACTTCCTAAAAATCTTTGCAATTGTGTCCTATCAGTAATAATATCAGGAAATTTTGAGGCAAAGTCAATCGATCTTTGAATTGGAGTAACTTTCCCTTGACATATATGATGTCCTAAAAATCTGACATTAGTTTGGAATAAACTCATTTTTGGTTTAGAAATTACAAAATCATTTTGTATAACTATTTTCTTGAAAATGTCTAGATGTTTGGTATGCATTTCAAGAGTCTTTGAGTATACCAAAATATCTTCAATATAAACAATGATAAAATCTAAATATGGGTTGAAAATATCATTCATCATTTTCTGAAATTCAGAAAGAGCATTTTTTGAACCAAATGACATCACGTTCCATTTGTATTGTCCAAATGGGACATTAAAAGCAGTTCTATAAGAATGCTCTTTAAATATTTGAATTTGCTAATATCCTGATTTTAAATCAAATTTTGAAAATATATTGGCATCATATAATCTGGACAACAAATCCTTTTTATTGGGAATAGGATACCTAATCCACGTTAAATATTTGTTTAAAGGTTTATAATTGATAACCAACCTGGGACACCCCGTTCTCTTTCAACAACATTGTTAACATAAAATGCAGTACAGAACCAAGGTGATTTCGATGGTTTTATCAAACCCTTTTGTAAGAAATTATCAATTTCCTTTTTGCAGAGTTCTACCAATTCGGTGTTCATCTAACAAGGATGCGATTTTGTCGGATTATCATTCTCTAAGAAATCATCTTCATAAGGAAGTGTAACAATATGCTTTTTTCGATTCCAAAAAGCACTAGGATGATCAGCACAAATATCAATAGCAATTTGTTCAGAAATTAATTTAATTTTTTCTTGTACTTTGGTGGATTTCAAAGTATCAAATATATTTATGCTAAATAATTCAAGTTGTAAAGAATCAAAATGCTTTTGTTTCATATTAATCAAAGCATTGATATCTTGAGAAATCGGATCAGTGATAAAAGTATAACTAATATTCTGGTCTTTGTAAGTAGCAGAGAAACCTTTAGCATTTATGCTAGTAAACAGATAAATAGCATTTATAAAAGGAGTTCCAAGTATAATTGGAGGGTATAACTGATTTTTAACCAAGAAAAAGAACATGCGGAATGCAAACTTTATTTTTACAAATGCGAGTATTAGGCAATTTATACTTTATATCTAAAGCATGTCCAGAAGAAGATTTAATCATATGAGTAGGTTTTTCAAAGTATTTAGTGGGCACAAGACCTTCTTGAATACAACTAACATCCGCTCCAGTATCAATCATAGCAACATTAGTTATGGAAAAACTATTATCAATTTATATGGTACATTTAAAATACCATTTATGAGCAGTATCAATTTGCATCATTCCTAAGAACATACCTTGTCTAGGATCAAGATTAAAAGGTTTTGCAAGAGTATTTTATTCAGCAACATTTTTACCTTTGTTATTAACAGTTTCAATCTGAGTAATACGATGATCATGAATCATTTGATTTTGTTTAAGAGATTTAATCTCATTTTTCAAATTTTCAATTTCATTTTTCAAATGATCAAAAGAAGAATCTCTTGTACAAATAGTTTGTTTATGAAGTCTGTTATTAATTTCATACAAAGAATAAGGAGTAGAGTACTCGAATTCAAAATCATTTTTGTGTTTTTTAGAATTTTTAAAAAAACTAGAACTAGCAGTATTACTAGCGGCTAATTGAATAATTTTTTCACGAAGAGTGCTATCTGTAACTTCTTCCAAAATTTCTATCACATTATCAGAAGTAATAGTATTTAAATTCAAATCTTCAAATTGAGATTGTAATTTATAAAACTTATCATTTTGACAAGAACAAATATCACCTTGACAAGTATTGCAAGCATTCATATTATCATGCTGGTTAATAACATGCTGATTAGGAGGCAAATCAATTTCTTCTTCCGAACATGAATCAGAAGCATAATCGGATTTCGAACCAGAAGTGTATAATAAACTATAAATCTTATCATGAACTTCTTCATCTAGTTCTAAGGTTTTCTGTTTTCAAGCTTGCAATTGGGTGCTATATGTCCGAAATTTCCACATTTGTAGCACTTGATCTTGGCGAGTTCTCGCTTAGACCAATTCTTAGTAAATCTATTAGACTTAAGAAAGGCTTTTCTATCGTTTCGCTCTTCTTTAGATCTATGTCTAGACCTTCTTTTCCTATGAGGTTTATCGGGATTGGAGCCTCTAGAATCTCTATGTTTGGTCTTCTTGCTATTAGCCAAAGTATCAGGTAAACCAAACTGGGTACAAAAGTCTCCTAGCTGAGATCTTTCTCTAAGCTTATCCATCTTAAGCTGTCTGGATATTTTTAATTCATTACACAAATTTATCCCTTCTTGAGTGCAAACGCCTATCAATCGACTATAAGTATAATCCTTATAAGGAATTTCTCCACGATCATTTCTAAGCATTTTTCTAACTCTTTCTGCAAATAAAGGGGGAAGGCCATCTATGAACTTAGCTTTCCAATGCTCATAACTGTTTTCGGGTAGCTCCATGACCCTACTCATATAAGTATCTTTATACCACCTAAATTCTCCCAAGGTTCTACAACGTAGACCGTTTAACAGGGTACGAACAATCTCAAACTGATTGGTAAATCTACCATTAAAATGTTCTAAAATGATTAAGACTAAGGTATAGACAACGTCTTCTCTATTTGTAACTAGTGCCATGCCCAAGTTATCAACACCTTCACCACTAGACGTAGCATTAATCACGACAGCCTTTTGCTCAAGGTTCATATAATTATCCCACCAACCTCTGAGTTGGCCAGTGAAACCGCAATAATCATTTTGTAAATATTTCTATCTGTGTTTTTAACATTCTTACAGATAGTTGCATACATAAGCATCCTATGAACAAGAATAGTAAGTTGTCGATCGGTCAGCCCATCAAGATTCCATTCATAAATTTCAGAGCCACTATAAAAGGTATTAGTCTGATTCCAGTAGTGTTCCTCTATAAGCACATCTTGAGGAGTTGGTCTGGAATAAAAATAAGTTTGCATGCTAGGTTCATTAGCAAATTTAGTATTACCACTATTCTTTTTGGGATAACCCTGGAGTTTATTAAATTCTAAGGAAATGTGATTTTTAAAATCAAAAGTATTTTCCATTTCATCAGCAAAATTTTCTGACAAATCCATGGGTTTTGCACTAAATTCGGAAATTTTTTATCAAGAAGTTCTTCTAAATCACAAATCGATTTAAATTTAAATTCATAAATCTCATGAGGCCTCTGCACAGGAGTAGCCATAGTATGTGCCTCTGCTTTAGTTTTAGAAGTAGAAGCTATATTAAAAGTCTTCACATCATTTTTTATTTGAATTATCAAAGCAGTTAATTCATCTAATTTTTTATCAAGAGAACCAATATGTTCACCCAAAACTTTAACATAAAGTCCCAAATAATTATTTTGAGAAATTAAATTATTAATTTCATTGATGCTAACTGCCGCAACATCGTCTTCAACAAATTTTTGAAAGGTAGTAAAAGTTACACCAGTATTATTAGGTAAAATGAATGATGACTGAGGTGGGTAAATAACTTTGATAATATTACCAGTTCCATCTTTATAAGATCGTTCAAGAACGTTGATGAATAAAGGTAAAAATGTGGTTATAAACCAAGGTACAAAATACATAATTTGATTATGTAAAGCACAAATTTCATAAAAGTCTTGAAAAATATTATTCAAATCATCAGCATTATAAGAATAAAAAAACCATGTTTTAAACTAGTTTCATTTATCACTTAAAAACTCATCCTGAATGTACTTTCGTGCCAGAGAACTTGGGCTAAAATCGATTTGATGTACATCCATCATCAAGTATTATTAAGATCAAAATCCATTTCGGACTGAGAAGGAATGTCCTTATCAGAAATATCAAAAGCAGTATCATTTGCATGATCAATATTTAAATGAGGATTAATGTTTATTTTATTAACAAGTCTATCATTTTGATCCACAGATATAATCGAAGGTATAGTATGTAAAGAAGCAGCACAGTTATGAGTCGGGCCATATACATGATCAATAGGGGAAATATGATGAATAGCAGAAAATCTTCTATCAGAAGAAAATGAATGTTTACTAAAAGGAATATCATGAAACTGCATTTAGCAAGGTTAACATCGATGGTGTTATTCATTGGATGGTTTGCAAAAATAATGACAACATTTACGTATTTAACAGTTTTACTGAAGAGGTGCAGTCCTTGTCAACTCCGCGTGGTTTGCAAACCCTATTGTTGGGCTTGACGCTAGGGGAGTTGGGGAATTGTTTGTATTTGTCTGATGATAGGCATAATACATATATTGATATATGGTGGATGAAAGAATATGGAATAGCTGAATATTTGACTAAATAACGCATATTTAAGGATAATATTCAAGCAAATATCCGTGGTGATAATTTTATACTAATCTTACTTTGGAAAGATGGAGAAATATTGATGCAAAGAGATTTTGAAACACAACTTGTTTCTTACAACCCAAAAGAAAATAAGTTTACGAAGGTGAAAGTGTACGGTGGCACTGGAGTAACTAGCTACTCCAAATTTTTACTTATTCAAGACTGTCATTAAGGAATGTTTTCAAGTCGCATATGCCTTTCCGAAGATTGAGCTTGTTTAGATGTTCAATTTGTCTTATTTCTTCCAGAAATGTTTTCTTGTATTATTTAGCCTAAGACCTTGGAACTTTTACTCTTTTATGGATGCTTTTGAGGTCTGTTAGTATAACTTTTCTTGTATAAGCAGAATACTTTGAAGGTTATTTTCAATGTTAAGTTTCCAAATTTGCATTCTTTTTTAGCATTTCATTCTACACTTGTCTGAATAGAACAAACTAAGGAACACAACATTGTGCTATCTGTAAAAATAATAGGAACAATATCAAGGCATATATATATATATATATATATATATACAATTATGTCTTCCATAAGAATTAATACCAAAAAGTAAACTAGTTACCCTCCAAAATATTAAATTTCACTCCAACTTTCCTTCTCAAAATCAAAAAATGTAATCTAATTTTCCTTGTAAGCTATGAAAACACTCTCACCATCAGGTGTACTGCTACCAAAGCAAACCTAGAAATATATTTTCAAGCTAGATAAAAGCTATGTTGCTCCGACTCTTCACTTTTGGTGTTGCACATGTGTCAATACAATGTGGGTGTGGGTGCAGGTGTGGAATTCGTGTCCGATTCGGTCAAATGATTTTGCATAATTTGACCAAAATTTAGGGGAAATCTCTGGACAATTTTAATGGTTTATGTAATCAATACAAAAGCTAAGGTGAATTGAAGGAAATGAAATATCTTTTATATAGAAATTTCTAGGTTACTCTTTTTCCTTTGATCTCCATCCAGGATTCTCCTCAAGTTCTCCACCTAATATCTCATAAATTAGGTTTCATAACTCTAGTTTTAGATATTTTAATTATTTTTAGGCAAATCCACACACCCTTATTTATTCATGGATCCATATCCCCGAATCTTAAAAATTAGATCATGCAGGATTCGACCTTTAAATCTGCACCCATATCAGACACCCGCACCCGAGTCCGAGCAACTTAGGAACAAAATGCCTTAGAAAAAATGATAGTTTGATTCTCCCATTCCTTAAGTTTCGCGACTCCCACTACTAAAATTTTGTCAAAAAAAGACGGCCAAAAGCGACGGACTGCGTCCCTTTTTTGGTCAAAATCAACGGAAATGTGATGCAATCATGTTCACCGCTTTCTGGCTCAATGCTTTTTAAACAGCGATGGACAACGTCGCAAAAAAGCGATGGACTGCGTCACTTTCTAAATTTTTTTTAGAAAATATATTTTTGTATAAGCAACCAACACCGTCGCTCTTTTTATATTTACAATCTTTTTTAATTTCCAAAAAGGGACGTAGTCCGTCACTTATTTTTAATTTTATAATATTTTTAAATCTAGAAAAGCAATGGATACACAATCTTTTCACAAGCTTAAGTTATAACCGTCTAATCTTTAGACATTGGACACTCATCAAGGGAAAATCAAACTTATCTAACCCAAAGAAGGAAATGATTAAGTAAACACCCAACAAAGCAATACACTTCAAAATATAGAACATCTAACTACACTCTTAGACAATTGTAACTCTTCATAGTAGCTCTTATATAAGTTCTTATAAGCAAGGTTGTGCCTCTAGACACATTGAAATACTTTAACTATCCCAACAACACCAAATCTATCATAACTGAAATGACCAAGTCTGTCCAAGAATCCTACCATATCAAGAGGACATAAGAGGATAAGTACATCCGATCCACCACTAGGGCTTTACCCATAGATGTAGAAACACACGTGGACATACACATCGAATTATACTCCAAATCATGTCTAGAACGAAGTAGGTGTGTCACATAAGAATGTACATAACAAAAATCGAATAACACAATATATTCTCTCCATAGCACCCATATCAAACATTCCATTCGAATGACTCCATCTCTTTTATCTTTAACCACCCACAATCAACTAGTCTGATCCCCATTACAATATTACAATTACTTGATTCATCAAACCCCACATACTTCTCACAGTACTCCATTGAAACTAACACTCTTAATACCAACAAACATCATAACTACACCAGCTATTTACCTTACTCTTAATCTGTCACTAGTATCAAAGTCTTCTTAGCAAACACATTGTGTCCTCTAAAATTTTCAAAATATGGCTCCCTCTCTTTACATTTAGGCATAACATGACAGATATGAATCACACCCAAGACTGATAGCACTAATTTCAAATCTAAAAATAATTTCCCATCGAGGTAAAATAATTGTATCACACCCAATGTCAACTTCACGCGAACTTTCACATACCATTTTTCGACTACCACTCACACCATCATGTACCTCATGCCAAAACTCAAAGAAACTCTTGGTCACTCCAATAATTTTGTTTACTATAAGCTCATAACCTCTACTCACCTTCAAATATCTACGTAATACATCACAACAGTTTATATCGTCTCATCAACAAAGTAGTTTCAATCCCCTCAAAATTTTCATTAACCATGTAGAACTGTAGGTCCACACCATTGAACATTCATAAGTTACCTATCATATTTTGAACAATCTAGCTCGACATAACCACATAAAATCTTTCACACATCATTGCTTGTCACCCAAACTAAAACTCCATCTTTATAAAAGTCGATGATAGAACCTTCATAATTCTATATCGAACAAATTCACATCCATTGTCATATTAGAACTTATATATGAAAATCCATACAACCTTCACTTCGAACCAAGAGTCTATATAAGAGGTCTTATTCCTTCACATCTCTTAAATTCTTTCCATGATGAAATTTTTTAAATACCTTGAACTCTTTAATACACCACAATCTTGTTTCTTTTGCTGATTCGCTTACCAAGCTTAATAATTGACCAATAATCCATGAAATTTAACCTTATACTCTAAACCAAAACCTTATGTGAAAACCTTCCTTAGATCCTTTAACAATTAAAAGTAACCAACTTTACGACTTAAACCATTCACAAGTCCTTCCAAATGTTCAATACCCGATGCAATAAATCATTTCTTACCCTTTCAATCCATACCTTAACAAAACCTACTAGCACAAACGTAGACTCGCAATGAAGAACTCAAATTCTGATTTCAACTATGTATCCCATTCCCATTATATATCAACATTAGCGCATACGTTGATGATTTTTATGAATTCATGTATATTAGCTTATCATTGATTGCCTCTCTATCGACCTTATCATATCCTTCACTTTTCAATCATACTCATTATCAAACTTAAGAGCACAAAAGAACTTATCATCACACTCGAACTGAACGTCTGTACACTCCTTTCTCAAATCTTATCCAAACAACTTTTAACTGATATGAACGACATTAACACTATCACCATAACCATAGCAAAATAGATGCAACCACGTATCCCTGAACCAAATTCCCAATCATCTAAAGATACATTTTTGGTCCTTGCAATCAAAGTAAATATTTTTGTCCTTGATCGCCTCTTTCCAAAGACTAAGCTACATTACACTAATTCTTTTCATTTATGACTCTAGCTCCTTTCAATTTTATTCAAGCGGTGTCTCAGCACCTCCTATAACTTTCCATGCAATCAAGCTACTGACCAAATAGTATCAAACCACAACCTTAAATACTTGCAGGTCTTCATTACAATACAAAACTTGTTTAACCAATAATATTTATCATATAGTTGCATCATAATCACAATCCATCACGAACTCTTATTACCATTATGCTCCGTCAGCCTTTGACATCACCACGAAGTCAACCTTATCATCAACATGACACCTCAAACCCAGTTATACCAATCAAATCCAAAGTATTAACTCAATTTTTTATACGCACTTTTTTACTAAAAGTCTCAATTACCTACACATAAGTATACTCGTTGAGACTTCCTTTACCTATAAGCTTGTCATCCTAATATCGATCCACTTCTATGGAGCTTACGATGAAATCACCACTCATTTAAAATCCTCGAGATACACTTCACAACCTAGATACATAAGTATCGTACCAAAGATCCACCACTAAAACCTTACTTCCAAACAATGCTTAACCCAAGAGTCGGTAGTAACAAACTAGTTGGTTTCTCAAATATGAATGCAACATCGAATCTCGTTATACGAGCATATGCTACAACTGATAACCCTTAAGTAGGTAGTATTCATACTTGAGAATCGACGTATCCATTTTCATATACCACTCGTACCACATCGTGAATGTCTGTATCCACGACTAGAACACATCAGGAAGATTGTACCCATATAACCAATACATTTCTACCCATTGAGTAGTTGCAAAACATTATAAAGCTTGTTCGTTCTCTAACCCAAAGCGATATGCACTCTTTTAGAGATTGGGCCGATGACAAAATTAACACACTCCAAAACTCTAACCAAGTAAACATCGATACGCTATAGTAGTCGTATTCTGACCCTTTTTGATATACACTCTACCTATAAAACTTCAATAGAGACCTCAATTGGTGCATCATTATTCTTATCATTTTCTAAGCAACCCATTCATATTGTGGTAACTTTACTAATTGTAGTTTCCAAAGTTACATTGTACATTATCTAGCATTTGCTTTAATAATTTCACTCTCAATTGTCAAACCATTCCCGATTTTGCCTATACCACACAAATATTATTCCCTCTATTGGGGTAACTAACCTAAAAAGATCACACGTTCATGATGTCCCTCAAACCATTGTACAACCTCATCATTTAGATATCCTCACAATGCACCATCCAGTCATCACCTTACTCAATCCTTTCAAATTGCTGAACATTCATAATCTGACCACCCATCATTTTCATAAGTTAATCACTTCAACTTTATTACTAGGTCTAACATCCAACCCATAAACGACACACCAACTACTCACATGAGGAACTACGCATGAGTCATCACTATAAGTGAGAGTGAATTGAGTGAAGCGAAAATAATCAAATTGGACCAAGGATGCACGATAGAAATCAAAAAGTGAAGATTTTTCCTAAAACTCACTATAGTCTCTCGAAGATAAGTATAGATGTCTCTATGCCGATCCTCGAGACTCTACTTAGACTCGGCTTGTATATACGTGAGACCTATGAACCTGGTCTCTAATACCATTTTGTCACAATCCAAAAATGGACGTGATGGCACTCATCTTATCCCACCAAGACACGTCAGGCCTAAAACTCAACCATTACAATAAAATGCACAAAATTTATAAACAACTCAAAAGTACCCCAAAATCTGGTTGTCGCGTGTACAAGCCTCTAAAGTATTACAATTGATACAAAGAAAAACACAAGTCTCAAATGACCTTGTTTCTAGAATAGAACAAGATCATAAATAGGAGTAAGAAAGTCCGTTGAGATGACAAACAACTACCTCACAAATCTCCAAGAAGCCTCGGAAAATAAGAGAAAAATATCACAAAGGTACGAGCTCGTAACCTACAAAAATGTAGAAGCAAGGGGTGAATACCAAACCACACGGTACTCAGCAAGTAAACCTCTAAACACAAGCTAAGGGAATAGAATACAGATACTTTTACCACCCTAACCGAACCTCCACAACTACAACCTGCATACAACCAGCCCAACCTAACAGTTCACCGTTTACATAACACACAACTCAACAACAACACCTTAACAATTATATATCCTCAACAACAGACTCATTATTCATCAAATCACAACTTTCACACCTACCACTTGCATGAAATCAGCTCAACCTAACAGTTCACAATTTACAAAGCACACAACTCAACAACAACACTCCAACCATTGCATATCCTCAACAACAAGCTCCTTATTCATCAATCACAACTTCCACAAAAAGGCACTCACAATATCAGCAACACACAAGATCAAGTTCATCAATGATAAATGTGTGCAATTCGATGAGATGCAATGTCAAGTATAGTGATGCATGTCTAACCTAACGATACACACCCGCTATCTCTCAGTCCGGGACCCTTGAGGGACATATCTGTCCATGCATCCATCGCGACCCGCGATACGACCCTCGATAATAGTAACCATCGCGGCGCACGATACGTCCCTCAAAAAATAGTATCCATCGCGACACACGATACGTCCCTTGAAATGGTACATCCTCTTTAATTTCTTATTCTTTCTCAATTCACATAACACTTGTCACAACCATGTCTCAGAACAATGCAAATGACATGTTCACACAAATAATGAGGAGATAACCATTTTCATAACATTGCACAACTCACAACAATACAATCATGATACAATATCAACAATGATTCAACAAGCCTTTCAAACCATTCTCAACAGATCACACACAAACAATTAATCGCATTGCCTTTTATTACTCATTTTTCATCATTAGAATTAAACGATACGTCCCTCAAAAAATAGTATCCATCGCGACACACGATACGTCCCTTGAAATGGTACATCCTCTTTAATTTCTTATTCTTTCTCAATTCACATAACACTTGTCACAACCATGTCTCAGAACAATGCAAATGACATGTTCACACAAATAATGAGGAGATAACCATTTTCATAACATTGCACAACTCACAACAATACAATCATGATACAATATCAACAATGATTCAACAAGCCTTTCAAACCATTCTCAACAGATCACACACAAACAATTAATCGCATTGCCTTTTATTACTCATTTTTCATCATTAGAATTAATCAATGTGGACAAGTCAACCCATCACCAAGTCTCATTACCCCTAAACATATATTACAAGGAAATACACGAATTCCATATACTTAACAAAGGTTTAGAAATCCACTTGCCTCAATCAATCCAAAATTCATTCCGAAACTTGAGCCTTCCCCTTTCGTTGAACTTCTAACTCAAAGCAATCTATTCAAATAAATGACCACAATAAGATTTCAAGACTAACAAAACCCACATTACTATGTCTAGTCTATACTCAAAAACTCACCCAAATATACATTCAAGTTCCAAATTTTAAGGTCAATTAATATGTCAATTCTCATATTTTCCAAATTTCAAGCCTAGGGTTTAGTCTCAATATCTCCAAATAACATAAATTTAATGATCTTCATATACTACAATACACCCACTACTTAATTACATATCTCGATATATCAAATCTTGAATCATAATTTGATAAATATAAGAAGTTTAAGAATATAACAATAATAATAAATAGAAACCCACGTTCTGTAAAACTATGAGAAAGAAAAATTAACAAATGCCAAACCTAATTCAAAATTACATCATATGCTCCTAATCACTGCCTCATAATCACCGTCCAATGATACCCATAATAGCCATAAATATTTCTTTCCCCAAGTTAGGCAAAACGTTATCACATTATACTAGTCCCCTTCTTATTTTACAATTAAATTTCTCTTCTTTCTGGTTCACCAATCACCATCAATATTGTAATTATAATAACATGAATAATAAATAACTAAATTATAGCCTTTATGCAGATTCACAATTGCATAAATTAAAGCATTGTTACCTGGACGTGAAGTGTTCCCACGCCGGCAGCCGCTTTGTGCAAGTAAGTTTCCACGACCCTTTTATTTTTCTTTTTCTAAATTAATTATCTACTAAAAGTGACAAATTTTAATAACTTATTTTAATATAGATGGGCCAAATGATATAGCCATATAGGGTCTTAAAATTTTCAGACTTAGCCCATTATTATCAACTAAATAAATTAATCATTTAAAAAATTTATGTCAATTAAATACCCGTAGTTACTGAATAGTTCAAAAATTCTCAAACACAGTTTATCAACTGATAGAAATAATTCGAGACAATTACTGAGAGGGGAAAATGGTATTTTTATAAAGATTTCCAAAAATGACCTTCCGGGTCATTACAATTATGGACGTGAACGACTCAATTCAAGGTTTTCAATAACCATACATAGAACTCAATACTCGGAACTTAACAACTCTCAACTCAAGAACTTCAATGATACTACTCATTTCAAGAATACTCAACTCAGAGGATGAATGCGGAATTATGGGTATGAACAAATCAACTCAAGGACTTCACGATATTACTCATTTCAAGAATGTTCAACTCAGAGGGTTCATGCGGAATTATGGGCATGAACAACTCAACTCAAGGATCTACATAACAATATGGAACTCATGTATACGACTCTTCTCATTCTCATACTTACTTCCTCAAAACTTAGCTCAAATCGATAGTTGATCTCAAAAGGTTCACAATTGAACTCAAAGACTTTCTTGAACTCTATTCTTAACTCTCTCTTGAATTCAAATTATGGATTCAAGAGTTATGATTAATGATATGAAGGATTTCATGATGATAATGTAGACTCATGTATACATTATCCTCATTCTCATACTCACTTGCTCGAGTCTTGAAACAAGTTATTTAAAATTTGTAGAAGACTCCTCGAAAAGACTCAAAGGGACTTTCTCAAAATGTTCGAAAGAACTCTGAAGACTTAACTCTTAACTACCTTGAAATTGAATTATGAATTCAAGGTTATGATTCATGTTATTAATGATTTCTAGGTGTTTAGAAGTAATTTAGAGTAGTTAGAATCAAAAGGGAGTGAAGGTACACTTTAAAGGGACTCGAACGGGACAACCGACGGAAAAGAAGTTGGGGCAGGCGATCCTGGCGCGGGGCACCAGCCCCAAACTTTAGAGACATGTTTGTGGTGCAATGCTGGGGCGCCGCCCCAGCCCCTCCCCAGATTTCTCCGGCAAATTTTTCTTCTTCAATTTTTGGCCCTAATTTTCCTAGAATCAAATATTTTTTTCCCAACTCACTTACATTCGAATACCCAACATAAGTACACTACAATATACTCAAAAACAAACCCTCAAATTCGAAGGATTTAGCTCAAGAACTCATCAAACACATCTTAATTTAAGAACGAAAGCAAAATTTCAAGAACACTCATCAAAAACTTAAATATTTTAATCTTTATGAAGGAATTCGAATATATAAATCATGATTGGCGTATGGGTGAACGGACCCAACACTATGGAAGCTTACATACCTCTTAGGGATCAAACTCATGGCTAAAATCCGCAACAAAACTCAAGAACATTGACGAACGCCATGATCCTTTTCTCTTCTTGAACTCTCATTAAAACCCTAGGCGTATATTAGGATTATAAAACTGCTCTAGATCAGTTTAGACCCTTAAAACCTTACTAAAAAGGAATTAAATCTTATTGGGTAAGGAAAAGACTAAAATACCCCTCAGTATATTCGGGTGACTTTCCTTAACTGGACAGCCTGAAAAAAGGGCATATCCGAACTCGAAACTTAGAAAACTCAGTGGCGTTGGAAAAATAATTCAAATACCTTTCATTTGATATATGGGCCACCTAACTCATTCTGTTCTGAAAGTTATGGTCGTTTGAAGTTGACCCAAAACTTAAAGGAACCTAGGAATGACTTGAATGAATTCTTTTTAGTTCTTCTTGGAACTCAAGGTGATACATCTAGTTACCTTAAAACTCAAGAAAATTTAAATTCTTTGGTAAAATCCTACTCACAACGAAGGATAGTTCTAGTCTTAGTTCAAAAAATTTCTGGGGTGTTATATTCTTACTCCTATTTATGATTTTGTTCTACTTGAGAGATAAATCATTTGAAACTTACGTATTTTTCTTTCAATTCCATTTTATTACATTAGAGGCTTGTGTGTATGACAACCAGGATTGGATATTTAGCTAAGTTGACTTATTATCTGCATTATAAATTGTTATTAAATTTTTAGTTATTGTTTATTTTCGCACTTTATCGAAATGATTGATTTTAGGCTGAATTGTCTTGATGGGATAAAATGAGTGCCATCACATTCATTTTGAATCGTGACACATTCTTTTGGGAACATATTATAAAGACAAACAAAGCAGACCTAGCTCAACCTAAGTACTATTAAGGCTGTCACACAAACAAATATGCAGCCAAGCCTTCCAAAGGTTAATTTGAAATCTAGACCGAGGGCATATATATTGTATTCTCGTTAAATAAGTAGTATAGGGTAATACTCTCACGAGGCTATCATGAATTATTAGCTAAAGCTATTAAATAATGTCTCATTTCAATTATTTTGACATCTCATCCACTTCTTCAGTCTATCTGTTTATCCCCTTCTACCATGTCTATCCCTAATTATTATATTGTTTACTCATTTTTATTGTAAATATGTTATTTAATTGTTATAGCACTTTAATTTCATTAATACCACTCGATAAGTTATTGTTTCATTTAATTTCCTTACTGTTACATAATTACATTCAACCTACTTTTAAAATTTAATCAATTTTAAAAACATGGTATTTGGTAATGACTTTTCAACAATACTTCTTGGCTCTTATGGGTTGTGACTTGAATAAATGAATGCAATCTTTTAGTAGATTTTATTTATTATTTATTTATTTATTTTATTTCTGAAAATGATCAAGCAAGTAGTGTTGACTAATTCTTGATGTGGAAAATCTAAGTGATATAATAATTAGCTAAGATTTAATTAGCTAGCAGATATTATTATATATTAAATCAGTATACTATTTTCCTTTTCAGTTCGGCACTTCAAATTCTAGATATTCCAAATTCAGTTCTTGTTATCATATACTAAAATAATTCAAGGGCAGCATCCTTAGAGGGAAAAAAAGGAAACAACGAGTGTCCCATGGTATGGGACTTATGTATAAGAACTTAGATATAAAAGTTTGTGTCAGCACATACACAATATATGTTACATTTTCTATTTTAACTAATGTGATATAATAGAATTTTGATATTCAATGAAATTTTTCTTTGATCATAATCTTTTTTAAATTTTAAAAGTATTTTAAGTTATTAATTATTATGATATGTAGTAATTTGAACGTAATTTGTAAATAAATAAATTACTAGAAATGTCTTTATTTCTTATGTCTTAATTTATGTGGCACAAATGAAATTTTGAGAGTCAAAAATTTTTTCTTTTACAATAAATTTATTTATAAGTTTTTTAAATATTTTAAATCGTTAATTAATGTGATTTATAATACTTTTAACATAATTTTTAAATAGCATAATACACAAATGTGTCCTTAACTTGACATCATTTCATATTTATGCACTCGATCCAACTTTGGGTGTACACAAGTAGGCACTTAAACTTCTCTAAAGTTGAACAAGTAGACACATGAATCTTATGTGGCATAATACGCGTAGGACTCCACATATGATACAAATTACCATGTAGGATGCCACGTAGAATGTGTGTGTTTATTTGTTCAATTTTATACAAATTTAAGTGTCTACTTGCGCGCGCTAAAAGTTGGAGACCATTAATGTGAAATGATGGGGCATATTTATGTATTATGCCCTTTTAAATATATAAATTATTAGAAGTTTCTTCTTAATAATTTATTACTTAAATAATCATGTATATATTTTGTGGTAATATTACTAACATGATTATTTTGTATATTTGACTAATAAATGTAATTATTTTGTCGGTTGACCAGATATGCCCATAAATAATAGTATATGAAGATGTTTCATTATAAGATTACATTTGTATTATTTTTTTCATTTTACGTTAAACACTTAAAATAGTAATATTTTATTGAGACTAACTACTAGAAGCAGATAAAATTAAAATTAAATGAACCGAGTCGATAATTTCTTTTTCCTTTTTTATAATTGAGATATATCATAAAACCAAGAGACTAGACAAATTGAACTGGTAACCAATAAAAACTAAGGATGTGACATGATGAATGAATTACTTTTATCTATAACCAGAAATCTCGATTTGAGTCTGAGGAAGGCACACAACTTCCTACAAGAATTATTTCCACCCTTGAGACTTGAACCCGGGACCTCGGGTTAAAGATAAAGACATCATATCCATCTCGTCACAATCTTTGGTGATGACTTAGACATCATTATAAATGTATAAAAGGATGTATTGACAAATATTATCTTTTTTTAAATTGGATGCATTGACAAGGGAAAATAGAGAAGGAGATTACAAGATGAGAAATCAAAAACTCACTAACAAAATAGAAATTCAAATAATCAACTAAGTGAGCTATTAAAATTACACAAAATCGAACTCTTTTCAAAATGTTGTTTTTCCCTTAAAAAGTGACTAGTCAAATGTACGTACAATGGGTTAGTGCATCAAATTATATCCCTTCTTATGAACCACATTATTTTCATATTTTATTTTTGTATAATTTAATATTCAAAATATATTGAAAATACTTTGATTCTCATCGTCAAAGACCTTATTAAAGATATAAAAATTTAAGTTGTTTAATTCAACGTTTTAAAATATCAGCCAAGTCTTCGTTTAGCTAAAAACTAAAAACTATGATTTTTTTAAAAAAAAAAAACTATATTCCCTATATCATGACACATAAGAAAATATTGAACTTCTGTAAAATATTAATTGCAACTAATATATATATATATATATATATATATATATCATAATTTTTTAGTGGTTGTAAAAAACATATGTTGAAGATTAAAATTAATTATAATTTAAAGATTTATATAAGAACTTGAAAATACGGAAAGTTGATTTAATACATTCTTATGTCTCTATATGAGAAAATATAAAACTTATATATTAAAATACTTGAAAATGACCATGTCAAATTTATATTATATACAATTTGAAAACTTTACTAGAGGTTGTTCAAATGAGTAAGCAAAATAAATTAATTATTATTTTTTATTAATTATTACATAATAGTTAACCCGCTACGTTAGAATCCAGACCAAGGGCACATATATTGTATTCTCGTTAAATAAATAGTATAGGGTAATATTCTCACGAGGTTATCATGAATTATGCGCTAAAGCGATTCTATAATGTCTCATTTCAATTCTTTTGACATCTCATCCACTTCTTCAGTCTATCTTTTTATCCCCTTCTACAAAGTATATCCCTAGTTATTTTATTTTTACGTTTATCGTAATTACGTTATTTTAATTGTTATAGCACTTTAATTTCATTAATACCACTCGATAAGTTATTGTTTCATTGAATTTGTTTACTGTTACATAATTACATTCACCCTACTTTTAAAATTTATTCAATTTTAACAACTTGGTATTTGATAATGACTTTTCAACAATACTTTTTGGCTCTTATGAGTTGTGACTTGAATAAATGAATGCAATCTTTTAATAGATTTTATTTATTATTTATATATTTTATTTCTGAAAATGATCAAGCAAGGAGTGTTGACTAATTCTTGAGGTGAAAAATCTAAGTGATTGTAACATCTCGCAAATTGAAAGAACTAGAAAGAGCTAGAATTAGAAAGAGTGATTTTTGGAAATAATGAAAATCTGAAAAATTGGTTAAGTTAAGTTAACTTTGAGTTTTTGGCCAACTTCAAACGGACATAACTCCTAGATCAGGATGTGTTAGGTGTACTTCTAGGTATGGTTGGAAAGATCTTGTAATAATCTTTCCAACGCCACCGAGTTTGCGCGATTTCGAGTTTGTATGAGTGAGATGTTCTCTTTGAAAGTTGGGTTGTTCAAATAAGAAAATGTCCAATCCGGATTTTTAAAGGGTGTTTTGGTCTTTTTCATACCCTATTATTTTAGTTCGTTTTTGGTGAATTAATCAAGGGTCAAAACTGAATTGGTTCAGTTTATGCAATTGAAGATTTACGCTAGGGATTTTAGAGAAAGAACGCAAGAGGAGAAAGAGCAAAGTTCGTCGTTCTTGAAGGTTTAGCTTGTGGATTTCGACAAGGGTTGATCCCTAAAGAGGTATGTGAGTTTTTCATAGCGTTGGGTTTGTTCACCCACACGCCAATCATGTTTATTTCAGCGAAGTACGTTCTACAAAGTTGAAAGTTGATGAATCTTGAATGGTGTTCTTGAAATTGGCCATCGTTCTTGAGTTAGGTTGAGATTGAGGAGTTCCTTGAGGTTAAAATATTTTTTCCTTGAGTCTTTTGAGTTAGATTCTTGTGTATACATACTGGGTATCTGAATCTAAAGGAAATTTGAGAAAAATAACCAAGTTTAGGTGAATTGGGGTTAGAAAATGAAGAAGGAACAAGTCGGGAAGAAACTAGGTACCAGTTCCGCGTCGCGAACTTGTTCCTCAGAAGTGTAACTTTATCTTCACTTCGCGGAGAGGTCAAGGACCTCTCTGCCTCAAAAGTTATTTCGCGACCAAATATTTTAATGAATCTTTGCGTCGCGGACTTGCTTCCAGAAAATGATTTTTTGATCTTTTCTCATGTTTAATTATTTAAAAACACTCCTAAACATTATGAGATCTTTCCTATCACAAATCACCATCCTTGAATCCATAATTCAATTCAAAGAAAGTTAAGAGTTAGGTCTAGAAAAGTTAAGAGTCAAGTCAAGAAGAGTTAAGAGAAGTTCATAAAGTTTTTCAAAACTCTTTTACAAACTTTTTAACTTTGTTTTAAGACTTCAGTTTTGAGTTGAGTAAAGAGTAAAGAGCAAGGTTTGAAGTTCATGTCTTCAAAAGAGTATATGGAGACTATGTAATCCCCCAGAGTTTAAATTGTTTTCACATTTGAACAAGAAAGAAAACTGAAATTTCCAAAAGAGCCTTTGAGCTAGTTTTCAGTTAAAGAGTAAATGTTTTCACATTTGAGCAAGAAAGGAAACTGATATTTCCACGAGAGATTTTAAGCTAAGTTTTGAGTAATTATCTCAAACCAAAGAAAGAAGTTATGTTTTTAGCCATATGAGCTAGTATATTTTGGGAGTAGTATTGAGCACTGATATGGGGGAGAGTTCAGATAACTCACAGCCCCCATAAACCATGTAGCCATCATAGGTAGTAAATGATCATACTTTTTAGATGAATCCTTAAGTGTGCTTTTTAGCATAGACTAGTGGATCCACTTAGTTAAGGCGTTCTATATTAAGACAAAGTATATGACAGTTCTGGCGGCGTGGGCAAGATGATGTATCACCACTTAGGCTCAGTGTGGTGGCTGTCGGTTAGAGAAACTCCCAAAAATATTATATTACTTTATTATATGAGTAAAGTTAAGTTTTTTTATTGAATTTCTTTAATGAACTACGTTGTTTTCCACTGTTTTACAAGCTTTTCATATATTACATGTGTTTTATTACTTTATATTGTGTTAAGTTATTCATGAGTTGAGAAGAGCCAAGGTAAGTGTTTCTTTCAGATTCTTTTCAATCCTATGCTATGTTTAGTATTCCGACTTGCATACCCATACATTCAATGTATTGATGCCAGTTGGCTTGCATCATCTTATGATGCAGACGTAGGTAACCAGGATCAGCATCCAGCACCTCGTTGATCAGGTTGAGCACTTAGAGTCAGTTGGTGATCCTCCTAGCTTTTCGGAGGATCCTTTTTATTGCTTTCAGTATTTTAGTTCATTGGAATGTCGTAGGTCTTGTCCCAACGTCCATCTCAGTTATTTAGAGGCTTAATAGGCAGAGTTAGTGATGTTAGTTCTTCAGTCCTTACTTTTTCTTTTCAGTTAAGTTGAGGCTTGAATTGCCACTTTGGCAATGAATTTTAGTATAATACATTCTAAGTTATATTTTGAGCAGTTCAATTTACTTGTTTTATAAGTATTTATCTTGAGTAAAGTCTTTCGCTGAGTAAGTAAGCTAGGACAAGGGTTCGCTTGGGTACATCAACGGTTCTCGAGTGCCGGCCACATCAAGTGTGTAGTCTCGGGGCGTGATAAACATGGTATCAGAGCACAGAGTTCAAGTGTCCTAGGGAGTCTATGAAGCCGTGTCTGTGGAGTCTTGGTTATCGGTGTGAAGCGCACCACATCTATATTTAGGAGGCTGCAACATTTAGGAACTATCTCACTTCTTTCACATTAATTTCGTGTGATAAAGTTAATCTCTATAAAGTTTCTTCCAATAAGTGCTTGCGCGTGTCTTTCAAATCATGCCTCCACGAAGAGCTGTCAGAGGTCGTCCGGCTATAAGAAAGGTTGAACCATAGGAGCAAGGGGTACCTAATGCACCAGAAGTGCAACTCTAAGAAGAGGTCACCAATGTTGAGTTCCGTGAGGCCATTCAGATGTTGAACCAAGTTGTGACCAACTAAGCTGGGCAACTAGAGAGAATCCTTAGGAAGTGAATGATACTTCTAGAGTTCATGAGTTCTTAAAGATGAATCCTCCAAGCTTCACAAGTTCAAGTGTCAGCTTTAGACCTAAGGAGGAGATGACAAGATGAGAAATCAAGTCAAGTGTTTAAGAATAAGTTAGTAATGAGTCCCAAAAAAAAGTATGGGAGATATGTTTTCAGAAGTCTTTTAGTAGTGAAGTGATGTTAAAAGGAGAAGGCTAATGATCTATGTGCAACAAGTTGAGGGATACAGAAGAGTTTAAGAATAAGAGGGCTAAGACATCAGGGAATGAATTTGGGCAACAAAAGAGTAACGTGAAACGGTCTTCTTTCCAACATAAGCAGAAAGGACCTGCTCCATCATCTTCTAGTGCACCTGCACCAAGGAACAAATGTGAGTACAATAGTCAGAATTCTCAGAATTTCAGAGCTAGACCTGCACATTCACAAGGTAGTAAGGCACAAGGGGTTCTAAGACTCCTGCATGTGTTAAGTGTGGTAGGAACCACTTAGGGGTGTGTCGTGATGACTCCACTGGTTGCTTCAAGAGTGGTCAAGGCAATCATTTTATGAGAGAGTTTCCTAAGAGCAGACAAAGAAATGATAAGGGGGCAATAGAGCTCAGTCTTCTTCAGTTGCTCCACCAGATAAAGCTACATCTAGATGAGCTACTTCAAGGGCAGACAAAGAATGAAACCATCTTTATGCTATCGCTAGTCGTCGAGAGCAAGAGGATTGACCAGATGTTGTTACTGGTATGACCCAAGTCTTCAATTTTGATGTTCTTCCTGATCAACTTCTTGAGCCCTTCAGTGTTTCTACACCTGTTGGAGAGTTTATTCTACTAGAGAGTCTATCGTGATTGTTCTATTTCTGTCAATCACAAGAGTACCGTGGCTGATTTAGTTGAGTTAGACATGGTAGATTTTGATGTCATTCTAGGTATAGATTGGCTTCATGCATGTTATGTATCAATAGATTGTAGAACTGGAGTAGTCAAGTTCCAGTTTCCAGTGAACCAGTGATAGAGTTTAAGAGCAGTTCAGTAGTGCGTAAGGGTCGTTTTATTATGTACCTTAAGGTGAGAAAGTTAGTTTCCAAGGGGTATGTCTATCACTTAGTCCGAATTAATGACTCTAGTGTTGAGATACCTCTTATTCAGTCAGTTCAGTAGTAGGAGAGTTTCCAGAAGTCTTTCCTGATAATCTTCCCGAAGTCCCTCCTGAGAGAGAAATAGACTTTGGTATAGACATTCTTCCATATATTCGTTCCATATCTATTCCACCATACAAAATGGCACCATCAAAGTTAAAAGAGTTACAAGAGCAGTTGAAAGATCTTTTAGAGAAAGGTTTCATTCGACCAAGTATCTAACTTGGGGCGCTCCGGTCCCATTTATGAGAAATAAAGATGGATCCCTTAGGATGTGTATAGATTACCGTCAGTTGAACAAGGTTACCATAAAGAATAAGTATCCTCTTCCGAGGATTGGAGATCTTTTCGATCTGCTTCAGGGTGCTTCTTGTCTTTCTAAGATAGACCTCATATTTGTCTACCATCAGTTGAAAGTAAGGGAATGTGATATTCCCAAGACAGCATTAAGGACCCGTTATGGTCACTATGAGTTTCTAGTCATGTCGTTCGGTTTGACCAATGCAACTGCAGTGTTCATGGACCTTATGAATAGAGTTTTCAAACCTTATTTATATGTGTTTGTTATCATCTTCATTGATGACATACTAATCTATTCAAGGAATGAAGAAGATCATGGTAGCCATCTCAGAATAGTTCTTTAGACTTTGAAAGATAAGGAGCTATATGCTAAGTTCTCTAAATGTTAGTTTTGGCTTGAGTCTGTGGCACTCTTGGGCCATATAGTTTCCGGTGATGGAATTATAGTTGATACCCAAAAGATAGAGGCAGTGTAGAGTTGGCCTAGACCCACATCTCCAACTGATATTAGGAGTTTCTTGAGTTTGGCTGGATATTATAGAAGTTCGTAGAGGGGTTATCATCTATTTCATCCCCTCTGACCAGGTTGACTCAGAAAAATGTGAAATTTCAATGGTCTGAAGCTTGTGAGAAAAGCTTTCAGGAATTGAAAAAGAGGTTGACTACTGCCCCAGTATTGACCTTACCAGAAGGTACTCAAGGCTTTGTTATTTATTGTGATGCGTCTAGAGTTGGTTTAGGTTATGTGTTAATGCAGAATGGCAAGGTTATAGCTTATGCCTCCAGGCAGTTGAAAGAACATGAGAAGAATTACCCAACCCATGACTTAGAGTTGGCTGCCGTAGTATTTGCTTCGAAAATATGGCGCCATTATCTTTATGGTGTTCATGTGGATGTGTTCATCGATCACAAGAGTCTTAAGTATATGTTTAGTCAAAAAGAGCTTAATCTCAAATAAAGGAGGTGGTTAGAATTACTCAAATATTATGACATGAGTATTCTTTATCACCCAGGTAAGGCTAATGTGGTTGCTGATGCTTTAAGCAGGTTGTCTATGGGTAGTACCGCCCATGTTAAGGAAGAAAAAAAAGAGTTAGCAAAAGAGGTGCATAGACTTGCAAGGCTAGGAGTTCGACTAATGGATTCCATAGAAGGAGGAGTAGTGGTGATGAATGGGTTTGAATCATCATTAGTGTCAGAAGTAAAAGATAAGCATGATCAAGATCCTTTATTGCTTGAGTTAAATGCAAGTGTTCATAACCAAAAAGTGATGGCTTCTGAACAAGGGGGAGATAGTGTTTTGAGGTGTCAAAGTGGATTTTGTGATTGATTTCAAGAGTAATTGGGATGATCACCTACCTCTCCTTTTGTTGCTTACAACAATAGTTACCATGCTAGCATCCAAATGGCTCCATATGAGGCTCTTTATGGGAGAAGATGTAGATCTCCTATTGGATGGTTTGAAGTTGGGGAAGCAGGGTTGATGGGACAAGACTTAGTTCATCAAGCTATGGAGAAAGTGAAAGTTATTCAAGAGAGATTGAAAACAGCGCAAGTCATCAGAAATCCTACAGTGATGTTAGGAGAAGGGAGTTAGAGTTTGAAGTAGATGATTGGGTATACTTGAAACTTTCAACCATGCAGGGTGTTATGAGATTTGGTAAGAAGGGGAAGCTTAGTCCCCGGTATATTGTCCTTACAGAATATCCAAGAGAATTGGCAATGTAGCTTATGAGTTAGAGCTACCACAAGACGTAGCAGCGGTTCATCCGGTATTTCATATTTCCATGTTGAAGAAGTGCATGGTAGATCCTTCACTTATCATACCAACTGAATATATTGGAATCAAGGATAACTTATCTTATGAAGAGATTCCGGTTTAGATTCTAGGTCGGCAGGTTTGCAAGTTGAGGACTAAGGAAGTAGTATCACTCAAAGTTCTGTGGAGGAACCATTTTGTTGAGCAAGCTACTTGGGAAGCTGAGGAAGATATGAAGAAGAGATATCCACATATCTTTGAAACCGGAAAAGTTCCAAATTAAGGTACTAATCCTTTTCTTGGCTTTTATTTATTAGATTAGCATGTTGTAATTGCATTGCTTGTTGGGTGTTTGAGCTGAATGTTAGATGTTACACCCTTAGCCTACTGAGAATAATCTCATTCGAGGATGAATGTTCCCAAGGAGGAGATATTGTAACATCTCGCAAATAGAAGAACTTGAAAGAGCTAGAATTAGAAAGAGTGCTTTTTGGAAATAATAAAAATCTGAAAAATTGGTTAAGTTAAGTTTGAGTATTTGGCCAACTTCAAACAGACATAACTCCTATATCATGATCATTTAGATCTACTTCCAGGTATGGTTGGAAAGCTCTTGGAATAATATTTCCAACACCGCCGAGTTTGCACGATTCCGAGTTCGTATGAGTGAGATATGCACTTTGGAAGTTGGGATGTTCAAATAAGAAAATGTCCAATCCGGATTTTTAAATGGTTTTTTGGTCTTTTCCATACCCAATTATTTTAATTCGTTTTTGGTGAATTAATTAAGGGTCAAAACTGAATTGGTTCAGTTTAGGCAATTGCAGATTTACACTAGGGTTTTGGGAGAAAGAACGCAAGAGGAGAAAAGAGGAGAAAGAGCAAAGTTCGTCGTTCTTGAAGGTTTAGATTGTAAATTTCGACAAGGGTTTATCCCTAAAGCGGTATGTGATTCTTTCATAGCGTTGGGTTCATTCACCCACGCACCAATCATGTTTATTTCAGCGAAGTTCGTTCTAGAAAGTTGAAAGTTGATGAACCTTGAATGGTGTTCTTGAAATTGGCCATCGTTCTTGAGTTAGGTTGAGATTGAGGAGTTCCTTGAGGTTAAAATGTTGTTTCCTTGAATTGTTTGAGTAAGATTCTTGTGTATACATACTGGGTATCTGAATCTAAAGGGAATTTGAGAAAAAGAACCGAATTTAGGTGAATTGGGGTAAAAATGAATAAGGAACAAGTCGGGCAAAAAGTGGGTACCACGTCCGCATCGCGAACCTGTTCCTCAGAATCGTAACTTTCTCTTCGCAAAATTTATTTCGCGACCAAATATTTTAATGAATCTTTGCGTCGCGGACTTGCTTCCAGAAAATGATTTCTTGATCTTTTCTCATGTTTAATTATTTAAAAACACTCCTAAACATTATGAGATCTTTCCTATCACAAATCACCAACCTTGAATCCATAATTCAATTCAAAGAAAGTTAAGAGTCAGGTCTAGAAAAGTTAAGAGTCAAGTCAAGAGGAGTTAAGAGTCAAGT
>NW_006238927.1:6429988-6430182 GCF_000226075.1 Solanum tuberosum | reverse complement strand
TTCCAAGAGAGCTTTTAAGCTAAGTTTTTGAGTAATTATCTCAAACCAAAGAAAGAAGTTATGTTTTTTACCATATGAGCTAGTATATTTTTGGAGTAGTATTGAACACCGATATGGGGGAGTGTTCAGATAACTCACAGCCCCCATAAACCATGTAGCCATCATGGGTAGTAAAGGATCATACTTTTTAGATG
>NW_006238927.1:6402378-6429861 GCF_000226075.1 Solanum tuberosum | reverse complement strand
TTTTAGCATAGACTAGTGGATCCACTTAGTTAAGGCGTTCTATATTATGGCAAAGTATAAGACAGTTCTGGCGGCGTGGGCAAGACGATGTATCACCACTTAGGCTCAGAGTGGTGGTTGACGTTTAGAGAAACTCCACATAAATTATATTACTTTATTATATGAGTAAAGTTAAGTTTGTTATTGCATTTGTTTAAAGAACTAAGTTGTTTTCCACTGTTTTACAAGCTTTTCATATATTGCATGTGATTTATTGCTTTATATTGTGTTAAGTTATTCATGAGTTGAGAAGAGCCAAGGTAAGTGTTTCTTTCAGATTCTTTTCAAGCCTATGTTATGTTTAGCATTCCAACTCGCATACTCGTATATTCAATGTACTGATGTTAGTTGGCCTGCATCATCTTATGATGCATAAATAGGTAACCAGGATCAACATCCAGCACCTCGTTGATCAGGCTGAGAACTCAGAGTCAGTTGGTGAGCCTCCTAGCTTTCTGAAGGATCCTTTTGATTTCTTTCAGTATTTTAGTTCATTAGGATGTCGTGGGTCTTGTCCCGACGTCCATCTCAGTTGTTTAGAGGCTTCATAGATAGAGTTAGTGATGTTAGTTCTTGAGTCCTTACTTTTCCTTTTCAGTTAAGTTGAGACTTGAGTTGCCAGTTTGGCAGTGAATGTTATTGTAATACATTCTAAGTTATATTTTGAGCAGTTCAGTTTACTTGTTTTAAAAGTATTTATCTTGAGTAAAGTCTTCCGCTGAGTAAGTAAGCCAGGCCAAGGGTTCGCTTGGGGCTAAAGGAAAAAGAAAAGGAAACAAGAAATGTTTTATATTTTGGTGACTTATGCATAATAAATTAGATATAGAAGTATTCAACACAGATTCAATATATGTTGCTTTTTTTTTTTAACTAATGTGATAGTGATAAAATTTTGAGAGTAATCCAATTTTTTTATTGTAATATTTTTAATTTTTAATAATTATTTTAAGTTGTTAATTCTTGTGATTTGAATTAATTTTAATGTAGTTTGTAAATATATAAATTATTGGAAATGTCTTTACTCCTTATGTTCCAATTTATGTGGCATATATGAAATTTGGGGAGTCAAACAAATTTTTATTTGACAGTAACTTTTTATATGTTTAAAAAAATATTTTAAATTGTTAATAATTGTGATTTGTAGTACTTTTTACATAATTCTTAAATTTATAAATTATTGAAAATTTCGTTTTAATAATTTATTACTCAAATAACAAAAATGTCCTTTCATCAACTTTTATTTCCAAGAAACACATGTTGAGTGTCGGCGAAAAGAGATGTGCTTCTGACCACTTCTAATATTTTCACTAAGAGAATTTAAAATATGATCAGAAGTAAACACACGAAAAAGTCTGAGACAAAGCAACAATTGACAATTAAGCCTGAGAGTAACTTCCACGATCCAATATACATATTTTGTGATATCATTACTAACATGATTTATTTCGTATATTTAACTAGCAAATGTAATTGTTTTTAGTCGACTGACCAAATATGATCATAAATAATAATATATGCAGATATTTACTATAATTATAAGATTCCATTTGTATTTTTTTTCCCTTTTACATTTTAACACTTAAAATAGTGAAGATTTTATTGCGATTGACTACAAGAAGCAGATAAAATTAAAGCTAAAATTAGTTTAATCAATAATTTTTTATTATTTTTAAATAGATTGAGATGCTGGTTAAAAGTAAAAGCCTAAAGGAACAAAAAGGATGTGTTGGGATGAATGAGATACTTTTATCTACAACTAGAAATTTCGAATTGGAGCCCTGAGGAAGGTTAATCAATCCCTACAATTATTTTCATCCCTGAGATTTGAACTTGAGAATTCTGGTTAGAGATAGAGGGATCATATCCATCTCATCACAATCCTTGGTTATGACTTAGACACCATTATAAATTTATATTGGATGTATTGATATTTTTTCTTTTTTAAATTAGGGGTAGGGGCAAGGGGAAATAGGAAAGGGGATTATAAGAATCAAACTCTCATTAACAAAATAATAATTCAGGTAATCAACTAACTGAGAACTTCATGTGTTGATATATCTTGAATTAAAATCAAAGAAGCTTATCATTAAATTTTATTTGCAGTAATGAAGTCAAAGTTTTCATTAAAAGAATTTAAAATATGATAAGAAGTAAATACACGAAGAAACTTAAAACTAAGCAACAACCCGAAGATTAAGCCTGAGGCTAACTTCCATGATTCAATATACATACTTTATGGGATTATTACTAACATGAGTCATTTTGTATATTTGACTAGAAAATATAATTATTTTTAATCGATTGACCAAATATGCCCATAAATAATAGTATATGAAGATATTACTATCATGAAAGATTACATTTGTATCTTCTTCTTTTTTTAACGTTCTATCACTTAAAATAGTGAATATTTTTATTGAGATTGACTACAATAAGCAAATCACATTTAGTATCTTATTATTAAGCACATAAAACCTAGATACTAGATACATTGAATTGGTCAAAAGTAAATACCTAAAGGAACAAAAAGAATGTGTCGGAATGGATGAGATACTTGTATCTACAACCACAAATTTCAAATTTGTGCCCCAAGGAAGGTAAACCAATTCCTACAAGAATTATTTCTATTACTGAGACTCGAACACGAGATCTTTGGTTAAAGATAGAGGAATCTTATCTATCTTGTCACAATCCTTGCTGATGACTCAGACATCATTATAAATTTATAATGGATGTATTTACATTTTTTTATTTTTTAAATTTGGAGTAGGGACAAGGGAAATAGGAAAGGAGATTACAAGAATCAAAACTTCATACAAAAAAAAAGTCACATAATCAATTAACTGTGAACTTCCAAATGTATTGACATATCATCATAGTGTTTTGTTTTCCTTAAAATTAAAGAGTGAGGATTAGCGCATCAAATTAGGTTTCTTATAAACCACATTATATTCTTTTTATATTTTATTTTTTATTTTTGTATAATTTGATATTCAAAATATATTGAAAATAATCACAAAGAAGTATGGACCGTTTAGTATTGTTTAATTTGTTTTTTTGGGTAGTAAGCATTTTATTACCAAAGAGAAATTTACAACTAAAAAGAAAAGACAAAAGGAAACTAATTTGACAGGAGATCGAACATAATTAATAATCTCTCATCTCGTAGACATCTACCGACATCCTTTGCTTGGATAGTAGGCAAGTTCAGGACCAATACTTCTCTTCTTTTTTCTGAAAAACAATTTGACTCTTCTCTCGCCACGTATAATAGTTTATTTTTGTTTAATTAATATAGTTTTTAAGTTTACATTAACAACAAAGGACCCATTAATGACACAATAGACAATGACTCACTATACTTGATAATATTAAGAGGTACTTAAGGAAACTTCTATGCTATGATGAACCATGAAGAAAATAATTAATCATTGGTTTGCAATTGGTAAAACATAAAAGAAAATTCTACAATGTTGTATTTCAACCTTTGTCATTTCACCTTTTTCAACAATGTTAACATCAAGAATCTTTTCAAGTATTGCTAGTTCTACAAGAAACATAGTCACACAACAAAATAAGTTTCACATTTGATTAGAAATTATCTGCCATCAAAAGTTATGGTAGAGTGATAAGAATTAAGTGGTTTTAGGTTTGAGCTCTGAGGGTTGAGTACTGAATCACTTTTGATAGAGAATATTTAATCACATGCATCTGAATTAGTCAGATTCTAAAGTCGGTATTGGATACCAAATAAAAAAAATCAAAGATGAAGCTTAATCTATCATGATCATTATGAAAAAATATATATAACTTTCTACTAATAGTTAATAATAATATCAAAGTAATACATTATTATTGCATAGTCGTATTCTTTTAAGGTTATGAGTTCAATTTTTAAGAATCTTAAAGTTGAATTTATTACTCCTTCTGTCTAAAAAAGTGTAACACCCCGCTATTTGAAAGAGCTAGAATTAGAAAGAACCATTTTTGGAAAGAATAAAAATCTGAAATTTGGCAAAGTTATGATAAGTATGAGTTTTGGGTCAATTTCAGACAACCATAACTCTTAGTACAGTATGAGTTAGGTGTGCTATAAGATATCAAGTGAAAGGTCTTTGAATTATCTTTCCAACGCCACCGAGTTTGCTAATTTTCAAGCTCGTATGAAGGAAATTATGCTCGTTTGAAGTTGGGTTGTGTAGATATGGAAGTTATCCGGATTTAAAAGGGCTATTTTGGTCTTTTTCCTACCCAATTGATTTAATTCTTTTTTAGTAATTTAATTGGGGTCTAAACTGATTTGGTTCAGTTTACGCTTTACAAAATTTCGCTAGGGCATTAAGAGAAGAGAAAAGAGGAGAAAAGAGAGAAAAGCCAAAGTTCATCATCGTTCTTGAGAATTTGCTTGAGGATTTCACCAAGGTAATCTCTACGAGGTATGTGAAATCACATAGTGTTGGGTTTGTTCACCCACCCAATCACGATTTAATTCAGCGTATTTACGTTCTTGAAAGTAGAGTAATTGAGTTCTTGATGGATTTTTTGAAGTTTCTATTGGGTTCTTGATTGTTGAGAAGTTCTTAAGTTAATTTCATGATATTTGAGCTTGTTTTTGAGTAGATTCTTATACACTTTGGTTGGGTATTCGAATCTAAGTGTTTGGGGAAGGAACCAACCGAATCTAGACGAATTAGGGTCGAAAAACGAACAAGAAAATTCATTAAAATTTCCGAGAAAAGGGGTGGGGCGCGCCACTCAGTGCGTCCCACATCAGTGTCTGAAGTGTGGTCTCTGGGGCGCCGCGCCACTTAGTGTACCTCAACCCAGGTTCTATTGTAAAACCCTATATCTATAAGCAGACCAGATTTCAGATTTTCAAAAGTTGCAAGTGCAACCTACGGTCACCACCCACGGACCGTGGCATGACCCACGGCCCGTGCTGTGGGTCCGTGGTTCACCACTGCAACCACTCCCCAAACCCAGCTCAGAAAATCAGCTAAGTCTCAACCCACGAACAGACCCACGGTCTGTAGGCCAGACCACAGTCCGTGGATCGAGGCCCCCTTTTATCCAGCCTCTGACGCAAATGACGGTCGACCACCATGGACCATCGTTCGATCCATAGTCCGTAGGTCTGATCGTTGGTGAAGGCCAGCAGCCAGTCAGAGGGGAATTGCTGATTGGGTCAACTTCAAATGGTCATCACTCCCAGCACAAACGGAATTATGTCTCCCATGACCTATGATATGATAGATAATTGAATCCTCTTTCCAACGCCACAGAGTTTGCTAAAGTCTGACCTCCGAGTAAACAGTTATGCTCATTTTAGTGAAGCCCTATCGGGCAGACTTGACCTACGACCCCAATCTATGGACCGTAGGTCCCGTCCGTCAGTCACTCCGACAGCAGTTAAGTGAGGGGTCTTTTGGTCTTTTCCTATTTCGTTGGACCCCTAAGCTACGTCGTTTAGACCCTAAATTATGAGGTTTTGGTCAGTTTAAGCCTAGAAACATAGCTAGAACTTACCTACGTCAAATCATTAATCAATACATAGAAAATTAGAAACAAGAGAGGAGAAAAAGTCGACCAGCCCTAGCTCCAAGAATGCAACAAGTTTTCTTCAGTTCCAGCCGAGAAATCAAAGGATTTCTCCGTGAAATTTGTCACCATGTATGTGGGATTTCACTAGTGGGTTCCTTTCACCCATTAGGTCCCTAGTTTTCAGTCAGTTTCTTGATTCCCTTATTATGACTAGACCTAGGGTTTCTTGAATGTTAGAATTATTGGGTTCTTAGCTGTTAGAATGATCCAAATAAGATTAGTATGTTAATATTTTGTTTATTGTATGAATTTCAGAACCCTAGCTATGTATTTCTTTAGTTCTTGAATTACACATGCTAGGTAAGATATTTCAGTTATTCAGTTATACATGCCTCAGTTATTAATGCATCAATATCAGTTTAATTGTTGCATACTCAGTTTGCATGTTCAGTTTGAACTATCCAGTAACTTACAAAAATTCAGTCATAATGTGTTAATTACTTAATCCATTGGGAGTAGCATAATACCGAGTTGGACTAGGGTTCAGCGTACCCAAATAGTCCAAGAACTACTAGCCACGTAGGTTGTAAGTCCCCTCCGTGGGCATCATTTTAGTGATCATGCCAGCATGCCTCTATAACTCTGGGAAGGTATATTGGGTCCTCTCAATGGGGCGTATACATCAGACTCCACATTTAGCTCATTTGGTTTTATTATCGGTTATTACTAGCTCCCACAGTTCAGTCAGACTACATTGCATTGACCATGTTTCAGTATTCAGTCTCAACATGTTATAACTTGGTCATTACATTTAGAATAGTCATGTTCAGTATTTCAGCATCTATATCATGTTCATATTATTTCATTGCTTTATTGCTTTGTCAGTTATATGTTCTTTCAGCTCAGTTTTACTCTATTCTGCATGCTTAGTACCTTTCAAGTACTAATGCATACGTGCGCTACATCTTCTCGTGATGTGGGTTAAGGTTCTCAGCATCCAAATCACGCTTAGATCGGTTCCCGATCTCCAGTCCAACAGAATCAGTGGTGAGTCCTCATTCTCCGAGGACAATAAACATGAGTTTCTTCTCAATATTTTTAGTCCTTTAGTTTCAGTTTTGCTAAACTTAGTTAGGGCTTGTCCCAACATTTCTAGTCAGTTTAGAGGTTATTTTCAGACATAGTAGAATTCAGCTTGGTTATGAGTTAATATTTTTCCTTGTATTAAACTCACCAGTTTTCATTCATCTCCGTTATAGTATAAGGGTATTCCCCATCTTTTCATTTTATTTATGATTATAGCTTCCGCACAGTTTTTATCATTCAGTTTATCCTTAGTATGCTCATGATTATGCCAGCAGGGTTAGCTTGGGGTCACTTGTGATCCCCCAGAACTTTGAGAGATCTCAAGAAGGATGAATTTATGGCTTTAGAGGAAGGTGGTATGTATGTGGTTGCTTATGAGGCCAAGTTCCATGACTTATCCAAATATTCTACGCAGTTGGTTACTACTGAGGAGGAGAGGATCCAGTTGTTTATTAGAGGTTTGAATTCTGAGTTGCAAGTATTATCTGTTCATAAGACTTCTGCAGGGAGCAGTTTTAATGAGGTGACAGACTATGTTAAGAGAGTGGAGGCGGTGAGGCGAGATGGTCAAGCTAAGGCTTGGGCAAAAAGGGAAAAGAATTTTGGTAACTTTCAAGGCTGTTACTCTAAGGAGTCTGGAAGGCCAACACTTGCAGCCAAGCCAATTCAGTTTTCTATGCTCGCCTCTACAGGTAACTATTCGGGAACCCCATCTCATAATTTTCAGGATAGTCAGAGTGTCGTGCCTTCGACGGGCAGCAAACCATCTTTTGATCGTACTTGCTACAACTGTGGTGAACCTGGGCAGATGAAGAGAGATTGTCCCTACACACGTGTGTTAGATTCTATGCAACAGGAACAGTCTAGAGAAGTGGTACCCGCGGGGAATAGTAGTAATGGTAGAGGATGTCCACAAGGTTGGCGAAGAGGTAATCAGCGAGGCCGTGGAGGTAGAGGAAATGGTAATGGTAATGGAAGTAGGAGTAACGCGCAACCAGGCAGGAAAGTGGCTCGTCAAGATGATAGAGCTCAATGTTATGCTTTCCCGGGCAAAAATGAGGTGGAGGCATCCGACGTGGTGATCACATGTACTATTCTTATCTGTGACCAGATGGCTAATATGTTATTCGATCTGGGTTCTACTTATTCGTATGTATCTGTGAGATTTGCCTCTGATTTAGACATAATTTGTGATATACTTGATGCCCCCATTCATGTTTCTACCCCTATTGGAGAGCCAATCCTAGTCATCCATGTCTATCGTGCTTGTCCTATTGTGTTTATGGGCTTTCAGACTTGGACTGATTTGGTGATTTTGGATATGATTGACTTTGATATAATCTTAGGCATGACTTGGTTGTCCCCCTATTATTTTGTGCTTAATTGTAATACTAAGTATGTAACTCTAGCAATTCCAGGAAGGGAAAAGTTAGATTAGAGTGGGAATGGGTGTACAAGCCTAAGCAAGATAAGATTATATCCTCCGTTCGGGCTAGTAAATTAGTTGAGCAGGGTTGTTTGGCTTATTTGGCTCATGTTAGGGATGTTGAGATTGAGGCTCCATCTATTGGGTTCAACTTTGCATCTTTTTATGATGCAGACACAAGTGTTCAATATCATCAAAATACGTTTCATTGAGATCACTTTGTGTTTTAGACAACTTTGGTGAGCCTTTTTGCTTTCTAGAGGATTTCACATTTATATTCCTATAAATTTGAGTTATCGTGGGTCTTGCTCCGACATCTATGTTAGAGTTGATTAGTCTCTCAACATGTTCCTTTCTGTTTCGAGATCTTGAAAACCATTACTTATACTTTATTAAGTATTTCTAGACATTTATTTGAATTGAGTTTAATTGGGACTATTGAGTTTAATTATGTATTAAAAGTTTCCAATTTTCTTGAGTAAGACTTTTGCTAAGTAATCAACCAAGCCAAGGGTTCGTTTGGGGACCAACAATGGTTCTCGACTGCCGGCCATGTTCAGGGTGTAGGCTCGGGGTATGACAAACTTAGTATCAAAGCATAGAGTTCAAGAGTCCTAGAGTGTCTAAGAAGTCGTGTTTGTAGAGTCCTTCTTATCGGTGTGAAGCACACTACATCTATAGTTAGGAGGCCACAATATTTAGGAACATTTCACTTTCTTCTTACTCCTATTCGTGCGATAGAGTTCAACTCTATAAAACAATCATCTAACTCGTGCTTATGTGTGTCTTTTCAGATCATGCCTCTACAAAGAGCTATTTGAAGAAGTCTTTCTTGGAGGAATGGTAATCCTCAAGGTCAAGAAGCTCCCAATGCACCAGTAGTGCAACCCCCTCAAGGAGATGTCGTCAATGACGAGTTCAGGAATGTTATTCAGGTGCTAACTCTGGTTGTTGCAAACCATGTTGGTCAACCATGAGTTGGTCATCAGGATGATCCGGAGAATTTCGTTGAAGAGCTTAAGAAAGTATTTGAGGTCATGCATGTTGCTGATACATAATTTGTAGAGTTAGCCTCATATCATCTGAAAGGTGTTGCTAGAATATGGTATGATCAGTGGAAGAAGAACAGGGCAGATGGGGCACAACCTTTGAGTTGGGTTGTGTTTGAAGATGCTTTCTTGGGTAGCTTATTTCTCCGAGAGCTAAGGGAAGCAAAGGTAAGAGAGTTTCTTGATCTGAAGCAGAAGTTGATGAGTATGCAAGAGTACAACCTCAAGTTCTCTCAGCTATCCCGCTATGCTCTAGAGATGGTGACTCATATTAGGAGAATAATGAGTTTGTTTGTGTTCGGCTATCTTGTTCATCTAATAAGGAGGGGAGAGCAGCTATGTTGATAGGGGGAGTGTAGTTAGCTAGGATTATGATTCATGTACAACAGGTAGAGGACAACAAGTTGAAAGACAGGGAGTGTTTCACTGCAAGAAGGCTAAGACAACAAATCACAAGTCCAACCAGCATAAGATCAGAAATGTAAATAGGTCATCCTTCCAACAAAGGTCATCTAGACCCGCTCCATTGTCAACTAATGCACCTGCATCATGGAACAAAAATGATCACAGGAACCAAATGTTGACACCCAATTTTGGCCTAACATTTTTAAAATTCGTAACTTTTAAGTTTTATTATTTTTATAGTTCAAAATACATTTTTTATAATTTTAAATAAGTTTATCGATAACTATCCTTATTAGTCTAAATTTAGGATTTTTTATCAGTTAATTTTAAATACATTTTTTTGGTCACAATCGATTTAATACGTTCAAATATTTATTTATTTTGATTAAATCATTCGTTCTGTTAAATTGCATTTTTTACATATCATTGGTTACGTTCATTACATTTTATCTGTTACATTTGTTAATATTTATTTTGATATTTTGTACAGTCTAGAAATTAATTCAATAACGATAAGACTTTGTACACATATATTTTATTAGCTAGTGGTATTGACCCATGGTTTTAAGATAGTGGTATTGTATTATAGGTGGTTTTTGATTTTCTATTTACGTAATAACTTAGTCAATAAGTTACGGGGTGGTGAATTAATTTTTTTAGAATAGAATTGTAAATTTTCAAATTTTTATTGACAAAAGGGTTTCACTATTCATTAGCTTTCCGATCACCACCACCTCGGAATCCGGCGAAGCTCCGGCAATACAAAACCACTTTTTCTTTTCTGTTTTCTAGCGACTTCCGACCACCACCCAAATTCGAGCTTTCTTCCTCGCCATACCCACCATAGACAGACCAAAACCCCATCCCTGTTTTCCATATTTTCTCACTGCAACAAGTAGCTCCAGCGACGAGCTCAAAACTCCGATGAACCGGAGCAACATAAAAACGAATCAGCCCCTTCCCTCTCCCCCTTTCACGATTTTCCTCCATTTTTGCAGGTATCCAGCCGAACCAGAGCATCAAACCCCGGTGACAGACAACACCACAAAGTGGAGCCCACCAGTGAACCAGTGAGCTTTTAAGCTCTGGTGAATAGCGAGCTTCAAAGCTCGCAAATCAACAATAGCAACCCAACGAGTTCGGTGATTTACAAGCAATTGCAGGCCAGAAAAAATCAAAATCGGTCGGAGCACTCTATCTCCGGCGAGGGTAATATCACTGTCCTTTTTGATTTTTTTGATTCTTTTTTGTCTGTATTATAATTTTTGAACAATTATTTGCATTCTCTTTATTTTTTATTTTGACCATATCTTGTTGTTGCTTTTATTTGCTACTAATTTGATTATTTTCTATCAATTCTATTTTAGTTAGTTACTGTGAAATGATAATAATGTTTAGATTATTAACGAATAGATGATTGGTGTTATATCTAAATATTTGATCGTTTTTCCTCTTTTTGTGTCATTCACTGTCTTTTTATTTAAGTTTGTAGATTTTAAATTGGTAAATTTATAGACTATCTTATGGTTGATTAACATTTCATTGGTTGTTAGATTTAATTATGTTGTGTGAGTTTCACAAATTGTGCTTGCTTTAGTTATAACAATGGTGGTGGTTCTTTGCTTCAATAATTCTTGTTCATATATACGATGTTTCTAGTTTAGATCTTCTTGACTAATTTTTATGTCATTTTGATTATCTTAATTTTGTTTATTATAAATAAAAAGTGAAGTTATTATCATTGTTATTATTTACATTGTTCTATTATTATTGATTTGTTATTTATTTTAATCATCATTGGAAAATTCCAGAACTTAGTGGATATTATTCTTGATTTGTTTAATTGATTTTAGTACTTTATTATTATTATTATTAGATATTTTTAGCAAATTATATTGGTACTCTTTGGCTAGCGTTTTTCTTTAGTTACTGTGTACTATCTTATTATATATATTGGTTGTTAGTTGCATGTTATTCATTCTTATAAAATTGGACGATAAAGAAATTATCGTCGATTTTCAAGGCCTCCCATGTATATAAGATGGATTTTTATTTTAAGTTGTTATTTAATTAATTTATGTATATTCATATTTATTCATCACTAATACTTTTACTGTGTGTATTTTGAGGTACACCAGAGTCGCTTCGCATTGAAGCTAATCGAATGGAGTTTGAATAATATTTTTATTCGTTATTGTGTATATTATCGATGTTAGGCAAACTTTAGGCCGTTTATTAGATTATTGTTTTATTTTATTACTTGTGTATATTACTTGTTTATTATACTTGTATATTTGTTTTTATCTCTTCCTCAATTTAAAAATTAAATTCAGTCGGGACCCACAAGTGTGGATTTCGAAGGATGCCTAACACCTTCCCTTCAAAATAACTTGAACCCCTTACCTAAAATCTATTGGTTTCGTAGGTCATTCAATTGGTTTCCTAGTTTTTCCTAAAATTAGGTGTCGACTCCTTTAAAATTCGTTTATTCTTAAAATTCTTTTGAAATTGAATTAATTGTTCATTTTTCAAGTCACCGTGAGTTTTGCCCTATTTGAATAAAATGGGGATGTAAACAGAATGACAACTCCGCTGGGAATATAGAAGTTCTAACCATTATGAGTTCATTTTTTCAAATTGAGGAAGTTTGTCTTTTATTGTGTTACATCTTGTATCTTGTATATTGTATATTTTGTTAATTATTTGTATATTGTACTTGTTATTTATTCATTATTTGTTTAATTGTATGTATACTGTCATTGCATTCATGTTATTTTCCAATATGTATGTATATTATATTAAAGAACGGTTTTGCGAAACCGCAACTGGACTTTTTATACTCAACCCTTTCTCGGAATGCTCGGCAATTTATTGGTTCGTCATGCGTCCAATGGTTGTCGTGAGCTCCAGCCTAAGTTGTCCGCTTGGGTTTCCGGTCTTTCAAAGCCACTCTTACTCAACTAGCGTAGAGCAAAACCAAATCCCGAATTTAACACATTTTGAACTAAGTTGGCCAAACACCCAAGGTGTGTTTGGCCTATTAGAGGTCCACCTTGTGTCTATTTGGCACATTGGTAAATAAAAGACAATCATTCGTATGTGTTTAAATTTGAAGGATGTATACGACATTTGGCAAATCATTATCACTCAGGGTAGGGAGCTTAATAGTTTGTTCGAGTCGAAGAAGGATCAAATTATCATTTCATCCAAAGGTGTTGGCATTTGGAGATAACAAGAAGTTCAAGAGGAAGTACCTTCCACAAAGGCTTCGTTTAAGATAGTATCCCTGCGCGGGACTGACTATTTGTATCATTTTTTTCCTTATTTTGTAATGTTATTTTATTTATTCATACATTTTGTACTAAGTGTTTTCGGGGACAATGATATGTTGTCTAATGACATTATACATCCTTCAGATCGATAGGCCTACCCTTGATACAAAAGGGTCACATATTTGTATAGGACGCACAATAACTATATGTATGTTATGTGATATAATTGAGTTTGTCTTCAATCAAAGCAGTGCTTATGTGTTTAATTAATTCTTTGTGTGATATTTTGCATTATCCATTATGAACATGAACTAACACTTTTACCATTTGATTTTTTCTTCTTTTTAAGCGAGATGTTGATTTATGTCAAAATCTGGAAGTCATTATTCGTATGAAGTTGCAAGGGACAAGAGGATTCACGAAATTCGAGTCTTTGTATTTCACAAGACATTAATATCAAGTCAAAAAGATAAATCAGGGGAGTCTTTGACTATGAGGTCGCACTCATTCATTTTTTATTATTTTACATGTTGGCCCTGCTTTCACACATTTCTCATATTTTTGCAGGAAAATCATCCCCGACGACAGGTGGGATTGGTCATAACATTGTCTGGTTATCGTGGATAATTGGGAGAAGACACAATTCCAAGAGACATTAAAAAAAAAGAATACAACAACAAGTGATTACTTTAAGAAAAATGATAGACTACATTCAACAGACAGTACAAAGATCGACAGTTAAGAGGATACAATGAATCGCTCCCAGTTTGTCTAAATTTTGAAAATATTTTATGCCATATCTGAACGAACTACGCGAACCTGATTCTCATCTCGGTGAGATACGTAGGCAACCCTTCTTGGGTTAGGTATCCATTTTTTCAAATTTCAAAAAAATAAAAAGCAAAATAGTTTGTGCATATTTTCAAAGTCATATCTGCACGAACTACGCGAACCTGATTCTTATCTCGGTGAGATACATAGGCAACCCTTCTTGTGTTCGGTATCCATTTTCTCAAATTTCAAAAAATAAAAAGTAAAATAGTTTGTGCATATTTTCAAAGTCATATCTGCACGAACTACGCGAACCTGATTGTCATCTCAGTGAGATACATAGGCAATCTTTCTTGTGTTCGGTAGCCATTTTTTCATATTTCAAAAAAATAAAAAGTAAAATAGTTTGTTCATATTTTCAAAGTCATATCTGCACGAACTACTCGAACTTGATTCTCATCTCGGTGAAATATGTAGGCAACCCTTCTTGGATTCGGTATCCATTTTTTCAGATTTCAAAAAAATAAAAAGTAAAATAGTTTGTGCACATTTTCAAAGTCATATTTGCACGAACTACGCGAACCTGATTCTCATCTCGGTGAGATGTTTAGGCAGCCCTTCTTGGGTTCGGTATTCATTCTTTTAGATTAAAGAAAAGGATTCTAAGAGTTTGTGCATATTTTCAAAGAAATATCTGCATGAACTACGCACACCTGATTCTCATGTTGATGAGATACGTAGGCAGCCCTTCTTGAATTCGGTATTCATTATTTCAAAAAATAAACATCGTGTATATATTGTAAGCATCATGTCTTCAACTCAGTTGGGACCAATGCAGTTAGGAGCATGTAAAAATATTCGATATGATGGATATGACTGACTTTGTGGTAAACCATAGATTCTTTTGGTACCTCTCATTTGTACTTTTGTGATGCTTGAAAAATCTCTTGCATGCATTCAAGATAAGAATAAAGCCAACCTCATGGTTTCATGTGCATTGTGTGGTGAGATTTTAGATTAAACTTCAATCGCATCGCACTGTTGATCTAGAACTTGGGTTGACTGTTATCGAGGCAAAATCCTGAGTAGTGTTTGGTTTGGGAAAGGATTGTAGGCGTTTTTTGATCCAATTGTGCCTTTCAAAGCCTACCAAAAGACATTAATCCCTAGTTTTCCCACTTCGAGCCTAAAGCCTTTTCTTTGGATAACCACATCTTAGCCATTACTCTTTTGAGTGCTTACATGCACTATCCCTCTCTTGGCCCAACCTTCTTAAGCGCACCAAAGATGTGCAGAATGTAAGAGAAGATCTATGTTTGAAGTTGCCAAAGACAAAAGATATTAAGTCTCCCAAAGTCAAGGAAGCAAAAACGATTTCAAGAGAAAGAAAAAAAAGATAGAAAGAAAAAAGGTTGAAAGAAATAAAGAAAGACAAAAACACCCCTCCAAGGTCAGTGAAAGAAGATGAAGAAAAATACTCCAACAAAAGAGGAGAGAAATTTAAAAGAAAGGGGTGAAAAAAAGTAAAGTTCCAAGATATAAGGACTCAAAAGAATTTGAAACTAAGGAGTGAAAAAAAGAAAACTCCAACAAATGAGAATTCAAAGGAAGTCGAAAAAAGGGAGGACAATGAAGAGGATCTAACGCCAAAGGCGTATCAATCGTCAAAAGCACAAATTCAGTGTGATGCTCAATGAGGAATTAAGTCACTCTTATCCCAAATAAATATCTTGCCCGTCCCTAATCCCGCATTAGAAGACAATGACAAGTCCTAATCTGTTAACCTATACGAGAGTGAGGAATAAAAACCAACAATCAACTTACCGCTTTTGATGTCCCACGATTCTGCTAGTTTAGAACGAAAGGAGAAGGACACCACCGGAGGCAAGCGCTATGTTAGAAAAGCTCATCCCAAATGTTCTCACATTAGTGGAGATTTACATAAAGGTGAAGCATATGGTATCACAGTTGCATGCATTGAACATTCTTGTGAGTGTGAGTGCACTTTGAGAAATGTCCTCAAATAAAACGCTTCAAATATGTGTAAAATTGGATTTTTTTTTTGTGAGGGCACATGAAACCTAAGGATTGGTACAATTCAAAACCTTTGTTTGAAGTAAGATGAACAAATCTTGTTGATCCTTAAGTATGTTTGAAGTACCACTTGAAGCTGTAAGAATTACCTTGAATTCAATCTTAGTTAGAAAAAAAGAGAAAAAAGAAAGGAGAGATTTACTTGTCATCCTAACTCGTGGTACCAATTGTAGTCAAGACTTGACTATCTCTTCACATTCTTTATTCTTAAAAATAAAAAAAAAGGTGAGCAAACACTCACTCTTTAATATTTTCTGAAGTATTTTTTAGATTCTTTCCATAAAAAATTGCATTTTCTTTTTGGCTTGTCCATTGTAAAACGTGCCATTAGGATAACCTCGTAAGTGTGAGACGCTTATTTTACTTCATTGAGTTGTCCGTCCCAAAATGTGACATATCTTTTGTCTTTAAGCTTTGAATATCACAAGGAATATCTTTTTCCTATTTCATTATGTTCATAATGTACTTTCTCTATTGATGATCTTTTCTCAGATTCTTTGGAGCATTTATCATCTATAGGATTGGAACTACATTTGACCTGGTTCTTGGCTCAAAAGGATATGTAGGCGCCACGATGACTCGGTCATTTTCTTTTCTCTTTGTAATAAAAATTGGGACAAATTTTTTGAGATCTTAGATCTCAAAAATTCACAATAAAATGTTATATCTAGCAAGTCAATATTGGAGATCATTTTGAGATTTGCCAAAAGTTCTAACTAGGACAACTTGATAGTCAGAAGCTTAATAGTCAACTTCAAATGATCCATCATCGCTTGAAATTCAAAGTCAACTTGCAAATCTCCAGCATTGTCATGGCGAGCCAACACTCCTCGTACAAATCCCCAATAAGACATGAGTCACAATAAATACAAAATGGTCAAGAGTAAATGTTGGTTGCTCACATGTGTCAAAGTGATCAGGCATTTTGTACACATTCTCTTTTGAAGAATCTTTTCTCAAGGTTTCTTATTAAGTCTCTAGCTAAGGCAACATTGTGTCTACTAATTGTTTCTTTTCAAGTACAGGGATAGATGAAAGCATCAAAATGATGACATTTTTAAGACACACGAGCAATTCACCTCATTACAGTGGAAAATCATCGAGCCATCAACATCGTTACAGTTAGAAAATCACCAAGCCATCAACCTCATTACAGTTGGACAATCACTGACCCATTCACCTCGTTACAGTGAAAAATCATTGGGTCATCCATCATTTGTATTTTTCATTTCATTTGCCGAGAGGGCCATTTCATTTATTTTCATTTTTCGAGAGGGTCATTGCATTTGTCATTTCTCAAGAGGGTCATTGCATTTTTCATTTTCCAATTGGGCCATTGCATTTAAGTCACATCTATTTGGAGGTGAAGGATGTGCACCATATCTATTTCACGTTTAAGTTGGAGGAGACTTGCGTTGAAAGAGATTTGCATTTCAGTTACATCTATTCGGAGGTGAAGGGTGAGCACCCTATCTATTCCACGTTCAAGTCAGAGGAAACTTGCGTTGAAAGATGTTTGCATTTAAGTCGCATCTATTCGGAGGTGAAGGATGTGCACCCTATCTATTCCACATTCAAGTCGGAGGAAACTTGCGTTGAAAGATATTTTCAAGTCACATCTATTCGGAGGTGAAGGATGCGCACCCTATCTATTCCACGTTCAAGTCGGAGAAACCTTGCGTTGAAAGATATTTGCATTTAAGTTGCATCTATTCAGAGGTGAAGGATGTGCACCCTATCTATTCCGCGTTCAAGTCGGAGGAAACTTACGTTGAAAGATATTTACATTTAAGTCTCATCTATTCGGAGGTGAAGGATGTGTACCCTATCAATTCTGCGTTCAAGTCGGAAGAAACTTGCGTTGAAAGATATTTTCATTTAAGTCATATATATTCAGAGGTGAGGGATGTGCACCCTATTTATTCTGCATTCAAGTCGGAGGAAACTTACGTTGAAAGATATTTGCATTTAAGTCGCATCTATTCGGAGGTGAAGAATGTGCACCTTATCTTTTCCATGTTTAAGTCGGAGGAAACTTGCGTTGAAAGATATTTGCAAGTCGCATTTATTCGGAGGTAAAGGATGTGCACCTTATATATTCCACGTTCAAGTCGGAGGAGACTTGTGTCGAAAGATATTTGCATTTAAGTCACATCTATTCTGAGGTGAATGATGTGCACCCTATCTATTCCACATTCAAGTCTGAGGAAACTTGCATTGAAAGATATTTGCATTTAAGTCGCATCTATTCGGAGGTGAAGGATGTGCACCCTATCTATTCCATGTTCAAGTCGGAGGAGACTTGCGTTGAAAGATATTTGCATTTAAGTCGCATCTATTCACAGGTAAAGGATGTGCACCCTATCTATTCCACGTCAAAGTCGCAGGACGCTGGCGTTGAAGGATATTAATATTCTATTACCGGAAGTGGTAGTGTTCACATATATCCTACCAATGGATCATTTTCATTCGTTCTAACGATGGACATACATTCATCTCCTATCGATGGATCATTTTCATTTGTTCTACCAATGGACATACATTCATATCCTACCGATGGATCATTTTAATTCGTCCTAACGATGGACATACATTCATATACTACCGATGATATGCCTTTATATCCTATCAATGGATCATCTTCGTTTGTCCTACCGATAGCCATGCATTTATATCCTACCGATGAATCATCTTCATTCGTCGTGTCGTAAATGATGCTACCTTTTTCTTTAATTTTGTCTCTAATAATGAGTTTTTATTTTTCGAGAAACATCCAACAGGATGCATTCTCAATTAAGCCATAGGTGTGGACTACATCAACAAAGATGCAGTACAACGTGGAACCTTTTTGAAGCAAGTTGAGGATCGAATTCCACCACATTCCAGCCACACTTTTATATGAAGGTCATGTGTTTGGCCAAAATCGGGTTTGTCAAATTTCATTGTCCATTATTTCTTTCATCAATCATATACAACGAAAGGGACAACTGTTGACACCCAATTTTGGCCTAACATTTTTAAAATTCGTAACTTTTAAGTTTTATTTTTTTTATAGTTCAAAATACATTTTTTTATAATTTTAAATAAGTTTATCGATAACTATCCTTATTGTCAAAATTTAGAATTTTTTTATCAGTTAATTTTGATTACATTATTTTTTGCACAATCGATTGATTACGTTCAAATATTTATTTATTTTGATTAAATCATTAGTTCTGTTAAATTGCATTTTTTACATATCATTGGTTACATTCATTACATTTTTTCATATTCATTTTCTATGTTACATTTGTTAATATTCATTTTGATATTTTGTACAGTTTAGAAATTAATTCAATATGGATAAGACTTTGTACATAGATATTTTATTATCTAGTGGTATTGACCCATGGTTTTAAGATAGTGGTATTGTATTATATGTGGTTTTTGATTTTCTATTTAAGTAATAGCTTAGTGAGAAAAGGATCAAAATTGTCCTTTATCTTTGAGTTAAGTATCAAAGTAGTCCTTGTCTTTTAACATGGAGCACTAATAGTCCTCCATGTTTCAAGAATTGGTACACTTATAGTACTCTTCCTAAAAGCTGTCTTTTTTTTTATGGAGCTTTTCTTTGCACATGAGAAAGCATATGCACGATAATACTATTTTCACGTTGCAAACTAGATTTCCTCGTTCTTCTCCAATAACTCTGTTTTCACCATTGCAAATCAAATTTCCCCCTTCTTCTCCATAGTATCCATCCCTAATTATCTGTTTTTATGGATGCAAAATAGTCTTCAACAGCAAAATTGCACAAGAACTGTTGCACTAGATTCACACTTATACAACACTGAGATTGCGCCAAAACAACAGCTGAAAAAACATCAAAACTGCACTAAAATTGCACCAGCAAAGTATCAAAACGGGACCAACATTATACCAAAAAAGTATCACCAGAATCACCCTAAAACAACATCAAAACTTCACAAAAAACAACAGTATAAAAACATCAAAACTGCACCAAAAAAAACATCAAAATAGCACAAAAAAAACCCGTTGAAGGCACAAAATCGGCATGAAAACAACACCAAAACTCCACGACAAAAGCACCAAAACTAATCCCGAAATTGCACATAAACAACAACACCACATTCTCAATAAAACATCACTATAATTGCATAAAAAACCGCACCAGATTGCCACAAAAACTACATCAAACAAATGAAGAAACTGAAAAACGATAGAAAAATATATTTTGCACTTAAAACGTATACGGTGATCTATCTTTTCACTAAGAGATTGATGTATTTAATAATGTCACTCCACTTTGTTTGGGTTTGTTGTGAATTTTCCCCGACCCATTCATTTCTTCTCCTCGTCCTACTTCTCTTTGTTTCATATTTTTCTGCCAAACTTCAACACATTCCAATCTAACCTAGAAGCACAATACATATATTTTATGTTTTTTTAAGTTAATTAAATGATGAAAAAATGCATTATGATGTCTTATGAAATAATGAAAATATGATGGAAACTAGATTTTCCCCTTCTTCTCCGATAACTTTGTTTGATACTCAAAGATAAAGGATGATTTTGATTCTTTTCTCCAGTTTAAGCAAATAAGAGTCCAAGTGTAGTACCTTCCCAAATATGAGAGCACGATGAATAACCACACAAACATGTGTAGTACCCTCCCAATTAAATTTAATTTAAAATTCTTGTGACTAGTATGTTACCAACAACGAGCACACACCCGATGATCACCATAATCTCAGAAATTTACAGCTTTTTTCCTCGAGTTTAAATAATCTATGTCGAGGACATTGAAGAAGGCTCGATGAAGACTGTTTGGCATCCATAAAAACAAAGAATTAGGATGGATAATACGAAGCAGAAGGAAAAAATTAGGTTTGCAATGGTGAAAATAGAGTTATCGGAGAAGAAGGGGAAAACTAGCTTGCAACGGTGAAAACAGAGTTATCATGCATATGATTTCTCACGTGCAAAGAAAAGCTCCGTTTAAAAAAAAAGATAGATGTTAGGAAGAGTTCTATAAGTGTACCAATTTTTAAAACATGGAGGACTATTAGTGCTCCATGTCAAAAGACAAGGACTACTTTGATACGTAACTTAAAGATAAAGGACAATTTTGATCCTTTTCTCTAGCTTAGTCATTAAGTTAGGGGTGGTGTATTTATTTTTTTAGAATAGAATTGTAAATTTTCAGATTTTTATTGACAAAAGGGTTTCACTATTCCACCATCCCGAAATTCGGTGAATCTCTGGTAATACAAAACCACTTTTTCTTTTCTTTTTTCCGGCGACCTCCGACCACCACCCAAATTCCAGCTTTCTTCCTCGCCAGACCCACCTGAAATTGTGGGATAAACAAGACCCACTTTTCCTTTTTCCGGCGAACAACCGCCAAACACACCGAAAACAACCACATAAAATACCAAATCTCAACCAAGCAGGCCCATTCGTTCTCAAACCAGACCCACCACCAACTGAAACCGCCGAAATCTGGCCAGTACATAACCTAAACCCCATCTCCATTTTCTACAGCAGAAAAAAACACAACCAAACGAACCCCATTCTTCTTTCCCTTCGTTGCTAGCAGCAACCAACTGCCATACCCACCATACACAGACCAAAACCCCATCCCTGTTTTCCATTTTTTCTCGCTGCAACAAGTAGTTCCGGCGACGAGCTCAAAACTCCGATGAATCGGAGCAGCATAAAAATGAATCAGCCCCTTCCCTGTCCCCCTTTCACGATTTTTCCTCCATTTTTGCAGGTATCCAGCCGAACCAGAGCATCAAACCCCGGTGACAGACAACACCACAAAGTAGCTAGCAGTTCCAAACTCCGACCAGTGGAGACCACCAGTGAACCAGTGAGCTTTTAAGCTCTGGTGAATAGCGAGCTTTGAAGCTCGCAAATCAACAATAGCAACCCAACAACGAGTTCGGTGATTTACAAGCAGTTGCAGGTCAGAAACAACCGAAATCGGTCGGAGCACTCTATCTCCGGCGAGGGTAATATCACTGTCCTTTTTTTTTTTTTTTTTTTAATTTTCCTTTGTTTTTGTTTTTTGTCTGTATTATAATTTTTGAACAATTATTTGCATTCTTTTTTTTTTTTTTTTTTTTTACCATATCTTATTGCTGCTTTTGTTTGCTACTGTTTTGACTATTTTCTATCAGTTCTAATTTAGTTAGTTATTGTGAAATGATAATATTGTTTAGATTATTAACGAATAGATGATTGGTGTTATATCTAAATATTTAATCATTTTTTCACTTTTTGTGTCATTTTCTGACTTTTTATTTAAGTTTGCAGATTTTAAATTGGTAAATTTATAGACTATCTTATGGTTGATTAACATTTCATTGGTTGTTAGATTTAATTATATTGTGTGAGTTTCACAGATTGTGCTTGGTTTAGTTATAACAATGGTGGTGGTTCTTTGCTTCAATAATTCTTGTTCATACGATGTTTCTAGTTTAGATCTTCTTGACTAATTTTTATGTCATTTTGATTATCTTAATTTTGTTTATTATAAATAAAAAGTGAATTTATTATATTTTTATTATTTACATTGTTCTATTATTATCGATTTGTTATTTATTTTAATCATAATTGGAAAATTCCAGAACTAAGTGGATATTATTCTTGATTTGTTTAATTAATTTTAGCACTTTATTATTATTAGATATTTTTTAGCATATTATATTGGTACATTTTGGCTAGCGTTTTTCTTTAGTTACTGTGTACTATCTTATTATATATATTGTTTGTTAGTTGCATGTTATTCATTCTTATAAAATTGGTCGATAAAGAAATTATCGTAGATTTTCAAGGCCTCCGATATATATAAGATAGATTTTTATGTTAAGTTGTTATTTATTTAATTTATGTATATTTATATTTATTCATCACTAATATTTTTACTAAGTGTATTTACAGGTACACCAGAGTCGCTTCGCATTGAGCTAATCGAATGGAGTTCAAATTATATTTTTATTCGTTATTGTGTATATTTTCGATGTTAGGCAAACTTTAGGCCGTTTATTATATTATTGTTTTATTTTTTTACTCGTCTATATTACTTATTTATTATACTTGTATATTTGTTTTTATCTCTTCCTCAATTTAAAAATTAAATTCAGTTGGGACCCACAAGTGTGGATTTCGAAGGATGCCTAACACATTCCCTTCGAAATAACTTGAACCCCTTACCTAGATTCTATTGGTTTCGTTGGTCATTCAATTAGTTTCGTAGTTTTTCTAAAATTAGGTGGCGACTCCTTTAAAATTCATTTATTCTTAAAATTCTTTTAAAATTGAATTAATTGATCATTTTTTGAGTCACCACGATATTTTGTCCTGTGTGAATAAAGTATGATGTAAACACCAAAATTCCCAGATTTTTAGAGCTCAGGGTACTTAGTCGTAGAGCACTATGGCAAAAGGGTTCACTCGCAACCCATTTTGTAGTAAGTGAGGTAAACTTCATCCGGGGGAATTTCGTGTTGGTACCGATGGTTGCTACAAGTGTAGAAGGGTGGGTCATTTTTCTAAGGAATGCCCGATGAGGAGCCAAGGTAATGGGGGACAGCGGGGCCAAACTTCTTCGGCACCCCCACCCAGTAGGACTTCACCAAAGGGTGCAACTTCAAGTACAAATGGAGGTTCAAAGCGTTTATATGATATGTCTAGTCACCAGGATTAGAAGAGCTCACTAGATGTCGTCACTTGTATGCTCAATATCTTTTCTATTGATGTTTATGCCTTACTTGATCCAAATACGAATTTATATTTTGTGACTCCTTATGTACCCACGAGGTTTGGTATTTCCCCCGAAAAATATCTTGAGAGCCCTTTAGTGTTTCCACATCTCTGGGTGAATGTATTCTAGTAGAAAGAGTCTATCGTGATTTTATCATCTCAGTCTATCACAAGGACATCATGGTTGACTTAGTTGAACTAGATATTGTGTACTTTGATGTTATTCTAGGTATGGACTGACTTCATGCTTGTTGCGCCTTAGTCCATTGTAGAACTCGAGTAGGCAAGTTTCTTTTTCATAATGAACAAGTTTTAGAGTGGAGAAGTAGTTCAACAACACCTAAAGGTAGTTTTATTTCATACCTTAAGGCTAGAAAGTTAGTTTCTAACGGGTGCATCTATCACTTAGTCTTAGTTAATTACTTTAGTATTGAGATACCGCCTATTCAGTCATTTCCAGTTGTGAGTGAGTTTCCAGAGGTCCTTTCAAGATGATATTTTGGGAGTCCCTCCTGAGAGAGAAATAAACTTCAGAATAAATATTCTTCTCGATACTTAACCCATTTCTATTCCGCCGTGTAGAATGACTCTAGATGAGTTTTAAAAAAAAGTTAAAAGAGCAGTTAAGAGATCTTCTTGATAAGCATTTCATCCGATCAAGTATCTCACCTTGGGGTGCTCTAGTCATATGCGTGAGGAAGAAAGATGGTTCCCTTAGGATGTGTGTTGACTACCGTCACGTGAAAAAGGTCATCATAAAGAATAAGTATCCCCTTTTGATAAATGATGACCCTTTTTACCAAATTCATGATGCGACTTGTTTCTCTAAGATAGGCCTCAAATCTGGCTATCATCCATTGAAAGTCAGAGAAATTGACATCTTAAAAACAACATTCAGGACCCGTCATGGTAATTATGAGTTCCTTGTTATGTCCTTTGGGTTTACTAATCCTCCTGCAACATTCATGTATCTTTTGAATAGAGTATTTAAGCAGTATGTGTGCATGTTTGTTATCGTATTCATTGATGAGATATTGATTTATTCGAGGAATGAGGAGGACCATGCTAGTTATCTCAGAATAGTCCTTCAAACTCTCAACTATAGAGAATTATATGCCAAGGTTTCTAAGTGTGAGTTCTAGATTGAATCTGTGGCATTCTTAAGCCACATTATGTCTGGCGAAGGAATTTAAGTCGACACTCAGAAAACTGAAGCGGTGGGCCTAGACCCACTTCTCCAAATAATATATGGAGTTTCTTCGGATTGGCTAGTTAGTACAGAAGGTTGGTCGAGGGGCTTTCATATATTTCATCCCTATTGACTAAGTTGATTCAGAAAACAATTAAGTTTTAATGGTCTGAATCTTGTGAGAAAAACTTTCAGGAATTAAAAACTCGGTTAACCACTGCTCCAATGTTGACCCTACAAGAAGGTACAAACGGTTTTTTTTTTATTGCCATGCGTCCAGAGTTGGACTTGGTTGTGTATTGATGTAGAATTGTTAAGTTATAGCCCATGTTTCCAAAAGGCTTTTGATTCACCAGAAGAACTACCCGACTCATGATCTCGAGTTGAAAATGGTAGTTTTTGCACTCAAGATATGGCATCACTATCTTTATGGTGTTCACGTGAATGTGTTCACCGATAAGAAGAGTCTCTAGTATGTTTTCTATTAGAAGGAGCTAAATCTCTGACAAGGAGATGCCTAAAACTACTCAAGGATTATGATATGAGTATTCTATACCATCCAGGTAAGGAAAATGTTGTTGTTGATGCCTTGAGAAGGTTGTCCATGGAGAGTATTGCTCATGTCGAGGAAGGCAAGAAAGAATTGGCTAAGGAAGTTCCCAGACTTGCACGTCTAGGAGTTTGTTTGTTAGATTCCAGTGAAGGTGGAGTGGTTGTGATGAATGGAGAGAATCCTCATTAGTGTTAGAAGTGAAGGAGAAACAGGATAAGGATCCTATTTTACTTGAGTTGAAGGCAAATGTGCATAAGCACAAAGTGATTGTCTTTGCAAAAGGGAGAGATGGTGTGTTTAGGTATCAAGGTACGTTGTGAGTTCCAAATTTGGATAAACTCCCAGATAGAATCATTAAAGAATCCCATAGTTTCCGAAATTTGATTCATCTAAGTGCCACCAGGATGTATCATGAGTTGAAAGAAGTCTATTAGTGGAGTGGCATTAAGAGGTGTATTGTCGAGTTTGTTGCTAAGTGGCCAAATTTCCAGCAAGTCAAGGTTGAGCATCAAAGACCATGTGGTGTAGCTCAGAGTATAGCCCTTGTTGAATGGAAATCGTTTCACGACCTGAGCCTACACCCAAGACGTGGCCGGCACTCGAGAACCATTGCTGGGCCTCAAGCGAACCCTCATCCTGGCTGACTACAAGCGGAAGACTAACTCAAGCATGAAATTGAAAGAACGTTTAAAAATAGTTTACTGAATCTCAAAACTTCGTTGAATATACTGAGTATTAATCATAAATTTTAAATAAAATATCTGAAAATTGAAAGACTCTCCAAAAATGTCTATTTATAAAGCCTCTACTATTTATAGATGTGTGTCGGGACAAGACCCACGACTACTCAAAATGTTACTAATACTAACATCTCATAAAGCTGAAGTCCTTCGGAAGTAATGAGGTCTTACTCAAAAGCTGGCGAGCAGACGGAATGATCTCAATGGACTTTGTTGAGGATCCTAAGAACCTGTATCTACATCATTAAAAGATGCGGGTCGATTCACATCAGTACATTGAATGTAAAAGTATGTAATATAGCTAAATAACAAATACTGAATGAAAGGACTGAAATAGATATAGATATATACTTAACTGATTGTAAAGAAATAAATGAGTGAAATCGTTAAAACTTTACAAAAATACCTACTCATCTCTGGACTCAACATATTAAGTGGTATAATAAATATAAACTTTTAAATTTATTTGGGAGATTCTTTAACCAATAACCATCACTATGAGCTACGTGATGATACGAGATACAACGTCTCGCCCACCCTGCCAAAATTGTCCTATACCTTGTAGGGGTATAGAACACCTCAACTAAGTGGATCCACTAAGCTATGCTTAAAAGCAATAACGAATCATCTAAATATTATGACCCTTTACCCATGTTTGGAATACATGGTTTATGGGACTGTGAGTTGTCTAAACTCTTCCCCATATCGGTTCTCAATACTACTCCCAATAATATATACTCATGCTCATAGGTTTTTAAAAAACATAACTCTTCATCTGGTTTGAGATAATTGCTCAAACTATTCTCTTAAAAGAGGTAACTGCTCTTGAAATAAATTTTTGACTCAGAACTCATTTAGAAATCTCGATTTCTCTTTTATCAATGTAAAAATTGATGCCTCTTGGAATAGATAATCCTCTTATACTCATACTTGAAAACTCTTTATTAAAAACATTTCAAAATCATATTATACTATGATTATGGATGACTTGGGAAGTCATATTGCATAAACATTGATGGTATATCTAGATACCATACTTCTTAAACATTGATGACATTCTCGATTGTCATACTAATCATGTTTTAGAAACTCTTTCTCAAAACTCATCTTTACTTTCTCAAAAACTCAATTGAAAAACTCAAATGTTGGCTTTAAAAAAACTTCTTAAAATTTATAACTCAATTCATAGGGTGAATGCAGAATTATGGACATGAACGACTTAACTCATGGATCTTAATAGCAATATGAAAACTGAGAACTCAAGAACTCAAGGATACTACTCATCTCAAGAATACGAAATTCATAAGATTCACGTTGAAATATAGATACGAATGAATCAACTCAAGAATCTTAATGCATAACATATAGCAATTCAATAATAAGGAATATAATTTCAAAAAGAATCAAGAACTCAAGAACTCAAAATCAACTTATCTCAAGAATACTCAAATCTAGGGATAGAATCGTAGATTACTCTTTTACTGATTTGAAAGTAGATGTAGGGCATGAGGATGAACTAATCCAATACTATGATAGCCTTACATACCT
>NW_006238927.1:6397088-6402357 GCF_000226075.1 Solanum tuberosum | reverse complement strand
GAAGAACAAGGTTCTTGAAGAATCTTGAAAAATCGTGAGGAAGAACTTGATTAGAAGCCTTGAAATCCTTGCTTGAAGGAGAATAATCAAGAAAACCTTTCTTGAGATTTCTTGAATTAATTTCTTGAAACTGTATGACCAAGAATTTGGATTCTCATTAATGATTCATAACTGTATGAAGTAATTGAGTTATAAAGAATGGAATTCTTGGAGAAAGACTTACCTTAAAGAAGAATCTTGAAAAAGATTGAAAGAATCTTGAATGGAGTCTAATTTGATTTTTCCTTAGGGTTTGAGAGAGAAGAGAATGATAGATTAAGAGATGAAAATCTATTTGTTTTGGGTCTTTAATTAGTCAAGAAATTTGTTTAGGGTTTTTTTTGAGGTAAAAAGACAAAAATGACCCATTTTAATGTTTTCCCATAGGCTAATTCATCACTACACTATATCAGGTCACTAAAATAGTCATAACATTTTACTCAAAAATCAGATAGACGCGAAATTTTTGGTGTTGGAAAGAAAATTCAAATACCTTTAATTTGATATTTTATGGGGCACGTCTCTTTTTATATTCTAAGAGATATGGTCGTTCAAAGTTGGTCCAAGTAAAATCTTAGATCAAAACTTAATCAGTAAGAAAACTTTCAATTTAACTTTGTGCTAGGAGTTTTTAGTGACCTTAATTGATATCCAAAATTAATCCCACGCTAAAGAATTTACCTTTTAAAGTATGGGCAATTTAAGAATCACCCGATACAATCTTTTTTCACAAATAAAGAATAGCTCGAATCTTATCTTAATTTTTTTTGGATGTTACAATATCTCCCCCTTGGGATCATTCATCCTCGAATGATGGCGGAACTGAGAATGGATGGGATTACTCTTACTATATTCAATCCTAACTCAAAATCAGAAAGTACTTAACATATAGTGATTATTTTGATCTGAATCACAAGGTTTAGGTTCTATACCTCTATAGGGAATCTCATCCCAAGAACAATACTCCTTACCACGACATTAAGCTAACCTTGAGCTCATATCATGAAACACCTAATGTATCACGCATTGTCCACATGTTAACAACTCCACATTTAAGCTTAGAACCTTAACCACTCCATGGACTCCTACTAACTACTCCTTATAAGAATTCCTCATTCTCTCGCCATTTCTACCAACAGAACTTTCAAGCATTATTTCCAGGAACTGCCTCATTACTCATACCTCATCTCCTTCTCCCTTCGTGCTAAAAACATTAGATTGAATAAACATACCAGCACTATCACAACAAGAAAAAATAGCAATCCTTTTCTCTATCATCACACCATTACTATCAACAACACGACTCTCACAACTAACAAGGATCACAGAAAGAGCTTTAGGGCGAAAGATCATAAGCACGATTCATTCGAGATATCTGATATAAGAATATGAATGACATAACATTATGTTGCTAGCCATTGAGAGTAAATCATGAATTTGTGAGACTGAGCATACTATGAGACATGAATGAATGAATAGGTTCATATCATGAGGTTGATATCCATAACTTTATGGATTACGCTTGAGGTTAATGGGCTGAAGTCTTTGCCCCTCATTCTGGAAATTGAGCATAGATGTGAATCTCTCTGAAGTGTATGAGCATAGGTCATATACACAATTCTGATATAAGAAACATCATCATGATGTTGTAATGACTGTACTCTGAGGAATACACTAGAGTATGAATGGATTGATGTACCTCCTTAACTATTTTTGAAGACATAACTATCTCATTTTCAACACTTGACTTGATTCCTCACCTTATCATCTCCCTCTTAAGTTTGGAGCTGACACTTTGAAAGTTATGGACCTATTCCTTCTTCTCAAAACTAGTCTACAACCACCTTACTCTAACACTCGGGAAAAACTTATGTCATGGCTACTGAAATTTCCATAAACATGTACTAAGACTCATTCAATTCCTAGGGAGGAACTCTTTCTAAGATGCTTCTCTTAACCTCTTCTCAATGGCTTATAAGGCCACTTCATCTATCTCTTCAGGGGAAATTTAATGCCTACATCAACCTATCCCACATTAATAGGTTAGTTATACTATCTAGGCATACATGAAGAAGATCAATAACCCAATTGGAACTTCATCTTGTTACATACCATTTTGGTACACCTCTTAATGCTCTTGTTAATCTTATGACTTAGCCACAGTTCACTGCCCTTTTCTAAAAGTTCCGGTCTCTCACTTGTACCACTCACATTCATTGCAGCTAACATCTCAATTTCCTCACCTACTCCATGTCAAGTCTACCAGATAAGATCCCAAGACTAACATCATCACCCTCACATTTCCATTCATTTGATCATGACACTCATCTCAAATAAAAGCATAATGTTTATTACTAAACCAGATATCAATATGATTGCTTGTTTAGTATACTAACTTACAACTACTAGATTCAAATTAATAAATACTCACCCACTCAAACCTCATATCAAGAAATCAATCTTTATCTCTCAGTCCTCATACTTACAAATCACCATCACATTCCACTTCACCAGTTAAGTACTAGTTACCCATTCATTATACATCATTGCCTAATTAGTTCTATAACACTTTGAATATTATGGGCTCTCCCTTAAAAATCATTAGTCTAGCTTAGAGCTATCACCTCATGAGTACTCCTGCTCTTATATTCAACACCTACACTTGGTCGTTACCAACAAAATGACACCTCATCATAAACTCCTTTCTAGTTAAAGCATTACTCTAACATATCCTAACTTGCAACTCTTACTCTACCTCCTATCATGAAATCTTCATAACTCATCACTTCTTAGTCTACCCATAAGGTAAAACTCCTCATTAATAGCTTACTAGGTGTATTACTATAGTAACATAGCTTGCCAAAACAGATTACTAAACCTCTGCATACTTTCCTCTAACTCTGGGCACTTTCACTACTACTTCTTATAACATCGTAACTCATACTATCTTTTCGGCTGAAAATACTACTCAATCTCTAAAACATACTTCCTCATAAGGGTCTCAATTGAAAGAAGGTTTAGAAATAGTCTGGGAGTACATCCCGCTTTTAGCTCGAATGCACAATTCATATGAATAAGAGTGTATTCTTTTGATACTCAACACTTAAGCTCACTCACAGGCTTCTCTCAAGCCCCTTTGCAGTCTCACGACTTTCTCAAGACTCTTGCTGAGATTAAATCATCAATAAGGATTTGGCTTTGCTTTTCAACTACCTTGAGTATGAGGGGTAGTCGAATGAATATAAGAAACACACAAGTTCAAATAAGTTATTTATGACACAACTCTATTGCACGATTTAGAGTATGAAAGAAGGGAAACTTTTCTAAAATGTTGGTAGTCCCTCATTTATAGTAGTGGGACCATCACAACCATAAATGAGATCCCACTGACACGACTTCATCGACAACCTAGGACACTTGAACTTTGTGCTCTGACACCAAGTTTGTCACAGCCCGAGCCTATACCTTAGACATGGCCGACACTCGAGAACCATTGTTGGCCCTCAAGTGAACCCTCATCCTAGCTGTCTACAAGCAGAAGACTATCTCAAATATCAAATTGAAAGAAAAGTTTAAAAATACTTTACTGAATCTCAAAACTTCGCGAAATATACTGAGTATGAACTATGAATTTTAAATAAAATAATTGAAAACAGAAAGACTCTCCAAAGTTGTCTATCTATGAAGCCTTTACTATATATAGATGAGTGTCGGGAAAAGATTCACGACTACTCAAAATGTTACTACTACTAACAACTCATACAACTGAAGTCCTCCAGAAGCAATGAGGTCTTACACAAAAGCTGGCGAGCAGACACCCTCAACTTAAATTCGTTGTTTGTTCTCAAGCGACGCACTACAACTCTAAACGACACTTGTATAGAAACAAGCATTTCTAAACTCAAGAAATCACATGGCTCTCTACCTCCTCATTGCTCGGGTGCACCTTCGTTCTCTTAGACTCGACAAGCCAACTCATGTGGATCACATCATGACACAGACTAACTGACTGACACACAACAGACACCTTCTTACTATCACCCAGGTACCAACTTTCCGATAATGTAACTAGTGCCCTTACTTCAAACGAAATCCTCTTTTTTTGCAAAAAATTAATTTCATTCATGGTACAAGGATTTATTCAACACTCACGCTCAGAAGTAATTTCAAATACAGTTAGTGCTTACTGCCATAAGCTTGCCCTTATTTTCACTGCTTAGACTCTCCAAACTAGATTCTAGGATCACTATAGGACTTTATTGGCTTGTAACGTAGGCTCAGGGTCAGGTGTGGTACATTTGGGTACTGCTTAGTGACTTTCTGCCCTCCTTGTCATTACACTAGGCTTTTTAGCCTCTTCTGTGCCCTATTTTTGTCATATTATTGCTTTACCTTCTTTCCCTTGATTTTCTTCACCCACGGATGTGACTTTAGACTTTGTAGCTCATTTTCCTTTTATTTTATTTTTCCTTTTGCTTTTAACAGGTCACATCCTTTCCTCACAGTTTCCCCTTCTTTTTTTTTTTTTTTTTTTCATACCCATTTTTCTCAGTTTCCTCTTTCATAGCCACCCTCAACTTATGGATTTTCCGTTAGTTGAGGTGCACAATACCCGATGTCGGGTCAGGGCCAAGATTGAAGTTACTTTTTACATTAGCCACCCTCAACTTAGGCTTTTGGCCTAAGTCAAAGTGCACATGTCCAAGGAGGGACCGGGGCCAACATAGTAGATTATGGGAAAGTGAGTTCGAGGATTTTAGAAAGAAATGGTTTATTTGTAGGCTCAAAGTTGGATCAAAGGGAACAATTATTTCATTTGGTTGAATCCTTCTAGGCAATTTGTGGATTTTTCAGAACAATGGCATATGATCACTTCCTATCCTCTAGATTGAATTGTCTTAGCAGGACTAACCGGGCAAGTTCTAGTTTTGCACAAAAACCATTTGAAGAGTCAATGATTCTCACCCACTCTTGGCACATAGTTTCATTATCAGATTATCAGATTACCCAGTTCAAGTTTCAGATCTAGTCATGTTATAAGGTCGGTTGTTACTATGTCATACTCAGAGCCAACACAATCAACTAATCGTAGCCTATTTCTAGCATACAACCCAGAATCTGACGGGTATAATTTTGTAAGCCATCATGCTTCATTCCGTATCATGCTTCTACACATACAATCCTAAGACATGCCGGTTCAACAAAAATTAAACAGTCTCTTGGGGAAAAA
>NW_006238927.1:6396409-6396688 GCF_000226075.1 Solanum tuberosum | reverse complement strand
ATGTGTCGGTGCAGGCCCCTCCTCGGCGGTCCCACTGAATAGAGCCTCTAGCACTGTATTATCAGCCAGTACAGTAGGGGCAGCCTGAGTCTCAATTGAAGGTGCAGCAAGGATAGCATCAACGTCAGTCCTGAGGCTGGCTAAATCAGCCTGCAATGTAGATAGATCTGTAGCCGGGGCTGATCGCTCAAGAACTCTCAACTCGAAGGCGTCAAGCCTCTTATTAACAGCTTGGCCCTTTCGGTCCATCATCGCCTCCATCCTGCGCTCCATTCTCGC
>NW_006238927.1:6394358-6395434 GCF_000226075.1 Solanum tuberosum | reverse complement strand
GAGAGTGGCGGCATATGAGGCATAGAACTCTCTCACCATCTCCTCACTATACGTCCCTGGGTCTCGAGCCATCCAGTCGCACTTGTGAAAGTTGAACAGCCGGTGGATTTCTGGGACAGTGTGCAAGCTTCCTGTGAGGACTCTGCGCTCCTCTGTAATTGTTCGGGTCATTTTCTGTTTGTCATTGATCATCTTGGCATCCCTATATATTTGCCATTGGCCCTCTACGCACCATCTATTAGGCTCAGCAGCTACTGGAGTGGGGTCATCATTCCGTGGTACCGGTATGGACTCTGAGCTAGTTGCCTCATCAGACGAGGCCGCTTTAGCATCGGAGCCTGAAGTATGGACAAACTCTGATTGTGAAGAGTGGGCAGACTGGGAGTCTGACATCTGTACCTCTGAACTGGAAGCAGCCCCAGTTGGTGACCCGATCAGTGTGTGCTCCTCATCAGACTGGAGACAGTGACTACGTCGGGGAGCACCTTCCGGGGGGTGTTTCTGGGTGCAGTGCGAGGAACCCTAGGGTTGAGAGGCACATATGCAGGGTCAGAGTCGTTGTCGGTGTTCTCATCAACCAACCGGAAACTAAGGGCAACAGATTTGGACTTGCCCCGTTTTGAGTAGGTGACCATCTTCTTGGGTGCCATTGTACCTGCGGGAACGATATTAGTGCCAAAACTAACGATATGCTGCAAAAGAACTTTTAGAATTGGTAACGACCCAAACTAAGTCCCAAAAAAAAGAAATTTTTTTTTTTGATAGATGCTACAGTGGTCATCCACGGAGGAGACCTACGGTCCGTAGACTGATCTACGGTCCGTGGATCACTTCCGTGGATCAGGGGGGCGGACAGCTTGGTCGCAGATGGAAACCACGGAAGTGCAGAACGGTCCGTCGTTTGACTTACGGACCGTAGTCCATCGCCGTGGTTTTACACTTTTGTAAAAATTTGCAGATGCTTCCAATGACGGACCCTATCTACGGCCCATAGACGGGGTATCGTGGAAGCCATCAGTGCCAGGTATCATACATTTTTGGCTTTTGATTTCAACACTAACACAACCTCATCATAC
>NW_006238927.1:6390096-6390219 GCF_000226075.1 Solanum tuberosum | reverse complement strand
GTGGTCATCCACGGGGGAGACCTACGGTCCGTAGACTAATCTACGGTCCGTGGATCGCTTCTGTGGATCAGGGAGCCTGACATCTTGGTCGCAGATGGAAACCACGGAAGTGCAGAACGGTCC
>NW_006238927.1:6389892-6390085 GCF_000226075.1 Solanum tuberosum | reverse complement strand
GACCGTAATCCATCGCCGTGGTTTTACACTTTTGTAAAAATTTGCAGATGCTTCCAATGACGGACCCTATCTACGGCCCATAGACGGGGTATCGTGGAAGCCATCAGTGCCAGGTATCATACAATTTTGGCGTTTGATTTCAACACTAACACAGCATCATCATACATTTACAAACTTTAAAATATGTTAGTTC
>NW_006238927.1:6388990-6389792 GCF_000226075.1 Solanum tuberosum | reverse complement strand
GCGTGATGATACTATGCTTAACAAGACCAAGGAGTCATCTTTTCGTTTCTGACAAAACATCGGACCCTTGTTGTTAGATTATAGGATGGGTTGATTTTGGTATGGAAGGGATTTTGGGAATTTATGGGAGGGAGGATATTATGTAGTAGTTATGGAGTGATTTGGGGAGTTTAAGAGTGGGTGAAACGGTTTTGGGAGTAATGGAGGGAAGGGAAATGGTTTGAAACATGGGGGCTTTTAAGTAATGGGGGTCTGGGTCGGGTCGGAAAACTTTAGGGTTTGGACTCACGAGAACCCGTCTACGGTCCGTGAGTCAATCTACGGTCCGTAGATCGGGACCGTAGATCACTCATACACTTGAAACTTCAGAAAAATTTAGCAACTTACCTGGGATCTACGGACACCATCTACGGTCCGTAAGTCAAACGACGGACCGTCGATGGGCTCCGCAGACCGCTGCACCAGACCATTTTCTGCAGATTATCCGTGATGTACCTGCACATGTAGCAACCAATAGGCTATTCTTTTTACATTTTCTGGACACTTTTTAGACACGGACCCTTTTCTAATTCTAGCCAACACTAAGAACTAAAACACTGAAGCACCTACCTACATTGATACAAAGACGCAAGTAATCAAAGAAAGCTAAACTACTAAATGGAAAACAGAACCCTATCGTTGGCCAGATTGTACATCTTGGGTTGCCTCCCAAGCAGCGCTTGATTTAACGTCGCGGCACGACGCAGGTGTCTTGATTACTCAGACTTCATCAAGATTGTAGGCCTCAATCACCTCTTGCACA